>NC_050096.1:29410000-29726104 GCF_902167145.1 Zea mays
CATGTTAACTAATCGATTATGAAAAATCCTATTTTTTTTCAAAAAAGGGCCTTTCTTTTTATTTATTTTGTATCGGGTTACTAAATACTAAACAAATTCAAGAAATAAGAGAATTCAGAATAGCTATCAGAAAGACTAATCCAATCCATAATGATGTACCAGAAAATACAACGTTTTTATTATTTGACCAACCATCAGGAGAAGCAAATACAAGGGGTACACTAATTACTAAAACTGAGGAAGTCGTAATTAATGCAAAAGCAGCTAATTGGAAAGCAATATTCATATTTATAATCCTCCAAACTACCTTCAACCATTTTGTACCAATAACATTGTGGTTCTTTGGTCTCTCAACAAGCTCCCAAACTTCAGTTCGAGTGAAGTTATTTAATTCTTCATGCATTGCATTCACCCAATCAACATCAAGTAGAGCTTCATCTACACGGTTAGGTTCCATACAAGATGCAAAAGAGAAATGTTCACAAAATGAAGCTATGCGAGAGAGAGTTTGAACACCCTTACTAATATCACCCACAATTTGATCAACCGGGTGATCCTTCACAATAGAATGATGAATTCTTGATACCGTTTGATAATTGCTAGTTGAAGCATTAGGAGGAACCAAATGACTTGAAGTACCTTGATCATGAGTATCCATAATTTCATCATTTTGTTGGCTTTGGTGTTCTTCTTCATTTAGAGTTGAAGAGGAAGGAATGACAACCACACTATTTTCATCATCATCTTCCTTTAGCTTTATTTCACCAATGGCCATTGTTTTCATAGCATTTTTCAATTGAGTTCCACCAACATCATCAAGATTATCACTTTCGTCTTGAGACCCATTTGTTTCATCAAACTCAACATCATATGCTTCTTCAATAATACCATGAGTTTTGTTGAAAACTGTATAAGCCTTACTATTTGATGAATATCCAAGAAGAAAACCTTCATCACATTTCTTCTCAAATTTAGAAAGCCGGCTTCCCTTTCTCAAAATATAGCATTTGCAACCGAATACCCTAAAATATGAGATATTTGGCTTTCTACCAATGATCAATTCATCGGGAGTTTTCTTCAAAAGCTTGTGACAATATAGTCTATTTGATGAATGGCAAGCGGTGTTTATTGCCTCGGCCCAATAAGAATCCGACACATTATATTCCGCTAACATAGACCTAGCCATATCAATGAGAGTCCTATTCTTTCTTTCAACAATACCATTTTATTCCGGGGTATATTTGGAAGAGAATTCATATTTTATACCCTTGTCATCACAATATTCATCAATTCTTGCATTTTTGAATTCCGACCCATTATCACTTCTAACTTTCTTGATATCAAAATCAAATTGATTTTGAGCCAATATAGCAAATGACTTGAATGTTTCAAACATATTAGATTTATCTCGAAGAAAATAAAACCAAGTGAATCTAGAATAATCATCCACAATCACAAGACAATAGGAATTACCACCAATACTCACAAACGATGTGGGCCCAAATAAATCCATGTGAAGTAATTCCAAAGGTCGATGAGTGGACATTTGACTTTTATTTGGATGAGTATCCACTTGCTTCCCAGCTTGACAAGAGCTACACAATTTGTTCTTCTCAAATTTCACATCTTTCAAGCCACGGACTAAGTCATGCTTGGTTAACCGATTGAGTTGCTTCATTCCAACATGACCAAGTCTTCTATGCCATAACCAACCTAGTGAAGCCTTTGAGAATAAGCAAGTTGTGAGCTTTGCCTCACTAGATGAGAAATCAACAAGGTAAAGGTTTTCATGTCTAAAACCTTTAAACTTAAGATTGCTACCATCAACACTAGAGATAATAACATCATCAACCGTGAAATTGCAACTAAATCCTAAATCACATAATTGAGCTACGGATAGTAAATTAAAATTCAAAGGCTCAACCAAGAGCACATTTGATATGGAATGATCATTCGAAATAGCAATTTTACCCAATCCTTTAACCTTTCCTTTGCGATTATCTCCAAATGTGATACTATCATAATTTGAGCAATCTTCCTCACTCATTTGGGTGAACATTTTCATATCTTCGGTCATGTGTTGAGTGCATCCACTATCTAACACCCAATGATTCCCTCCCGCCTTGTAGTTCACCTACAAAAGGAAATCAATCTCTTTTAGGTACCCAAACTTTCTTGGGTCCTTGGATGTTAGTGACCAAGGTCTTTGGCACCCAAATGGCTTTCTTTTTATTGCCAACAATTGAAGTACCAACAAATCTAGCATGAACACCTTTTGCATTATGAGAAAGAACATAACAATGCTCAAAACACGTGGAGGATACATTCTTGAGCTTAGGACAAGTTTTCTTAACATGTCCCTTCTTGTGACACTTGTGACATATCTTGTCACATTCTTTCACAAACAATGTCTTTTGCTTTATAAAAGCATTCTTTCCTTTCTTGGAAACATATCCAAGACCCTCACGGTTAAGTGAGCACCGTTGACTTCCCAATATGAAATCCAATTTAGCCTTTCCATCATATGCCTTCTCTAGGTCATGAGTTAGATCATTTACTCTATCCACTAACACTTCATTCTCAACAATGATTTTTGATTCATCAAGTGCAATATTATCATTCATGAGAGAAATTTTGCATTTATCACAAATAGAGTTAGTAGGTAGTGGTTCACTTGTAAGACTATCAAGTAAGTCACAAGTGACTCCAACATCCTCGGGGACCACCACAACTTCATGCACAATAGCTGGTTTTTTGAGCATCCGCAAGCTTCTCACAATTTTCTTTTAGATCATTGTGAGAGGTCTTGAGCTCCTCAAAAGACACTTTGAGGTTTTTATACAATTCTTTCAAGGTCTTAAATTTTTCTTTTTCTTTGTGCATGTAGTCATCGGCCTCACCTAACATTCTAACAAGATCATCATATGAATAGCCATCATCATCAACATCATCATCATCATTTATATCATTTAAATCGGTGATGATTTTTACCTTAGCATCTCCCTTTGCCATGAGACAATGGGGGATGAGAAAAGTGAGGGAGCTTCCTTGATGGCAATTCCGACATTAAACTTGGATGAGGTGTCATCATCATCTAAGCTATCATCTGAGTCCCATTCAACTAGGTAGGCTTTGCCATCTTTCTTCTTGTTGTAGAATTTCTTTTTCTTCTTATCACTTTCATCTTTGCCCTTATTCTTCTTGTTAGGGCAATTCATGGCAATGTGACCGGGTTCCCCACACTCAAAACATTTTCTATCATTGAAAACATTTCTTCTTGATGTTTGACCTCTTCTAGGTTGACCTCTCTTCATCTTTATGAATTTGTTGAATTTCCTTACAAATAGAGCCATATCACCATCACTCTCACTTTCATTTTCTTCATCATTACTATCTTCTTTTTCAATTGCCTTAGAGGCTTTAGCTTTGAGAGCAATTGATTCATTCTTCACTTTCTTTGCCAAACTTATAGCATCGGCTTGAGATTTCTTGAATATATCTTGAGTAAGAATTTCCCCCAATATTTTGGTTGGAGAAGTTGTAGATAGATCACTTCTTACTAACAATGTCACAATGGTCTCATATTTCTCCGGAAGTGATCTAAGGAACTTATGAGTGAAATCCACATCTGGTACATTAAAGCCAAGTCCCTTGAGTTTATTCACTATCTCATTTAACCGGTTGAACATATCGGATACACTCTCATCTTCTTTCACAATAAATTGCTCAAACTTCCCTTTGCACACATATAGCTTTGCACTCTTCACAATTATAGTTCCTTCATGAATTTCCATTAGCTTAATCCAAATCTCATGAGCGGTTGTGAGATTCTTGATACGATTGAACTCATTTATATCAAGAGCATCATAGAATACATTCATGGCTTGATCATTTGTAAGGATATTCTCATTGTCACTAACGGATGGTTCATCTTCTTTCAACACAACAAATCCATCCCTAACAATTTGAAAGGGAAATGTGCCCTTGGGCCATTTCTATAATATTTTGGTGATTAAGTGCTCCACACAAATGATTTGAGTTATATTCGTGCCAAAGACTCAAGAAGTGCAAATCAAGATTAAAGGTATGTTTCTAGACTTAGTACATTGTTTTGAAGACTAATGTATTGTGTCTAAGTGCTAGAAACAGGAGAAATCGCTTTGGAGATAAGTTGGCTGTGTTCAGCCAAAGGCTACTCGGTCTGGGTGCACCGGACTGTCCGGTGGTGCACCGGACAGTGTCCGGTGTGCCAGGACCAGTCCAGATGAACAGCCTGCTCTCGGGTCTCGACGGCGGCGTACGACTATAAATCACCGGACTGTCTGGTGGTGCACCGGACTGTCCGGTGAGTCGTCTGCGGCGAAGTCGCCGCTCTCGGGAAACAGTCAACAGCGTACGGCTAAAAGTCACCGGACTGTCCGGTGAGGCACCAGAATGTCCGGTGAGCCAACGGTCGACTGCGCCAACGGTCGGCCGCGCAATCCGCGCGTGACGCGTGGCCGAGTCAACGGTCGGATGGGGGCACCGGACTGTCCGGTGTGCACCGGACAGTGTCCGGTGTGCCAACGGCTCCAAATCTTCAACGGTCGGCTGTGCCAATTTAGGAAAGCAATCTGCACCGGACTGTGAACAGTGTCTATCCGGTGGTGCACCGGACTGTCCAGTGCGCCACCCGACAGAAGTCAAGAATTGCCTTCCTGGATTGCTTCCAACGGCTCCTAGCTGCCTTGGGGCTATAAAAGGGACCCCTAGGCGCATGGAGGAGTACACCAAGCATTCTTTGATCAACTCTAAGCACCAAGACTCCATTTCCGCGCATTTGATTCTTTGTGATAGCAACTAGAGCTCCATTTGAGTAGAGAACTCTTCGAGTTGTGTTGCGAGCTCAAGTTGTGTCGGCATTTCGACCCCGGGGGGTCCCTGGACCGACGAGTAAATTGTCGCTGCGTGTCCCTGCCCAGATGGGTTGGCGTGGGATGGAACACAAGTTGTGGGACAAGCCTTGTATTATCCTGCACCAGGGGTGCCGCTCGCAGTAGGGGTTACAAGCGCGTCGCGTGAGGGAGAGAGAGAGAGGGCTCGTCCACCGCTCCCCTCGCGCGAACCCGAACCCTCCTCCAGGGTGGCCTGGGACTCCCCTTTTATAGAGGCAAGGAGAGAGTCCAGGTGTACAACGGGGGGCGTAGCTATGCGTTAATGTGTCCGGCAGTGGAGTGCCTAAGCCCTGTGTACATGCCAACGTGGCCATTGGGGGAGAGCTTGGGCAATGTACATGTGATGGCGTGGCTGTCGGAGGAGCGCCTGAGTCCTGTAGGAGCACAGCTGGCAGCGCGGCGAGGACCCTGCTGACGTCTCCTTGTTGTCGTAAGGGGCTGAGAGCCACCGGCGTCATGGTGCGCGCGGGGCACCATCATTACCCATCACCGGGGTAAGCCAGATGGGACGCCGGTCTTGTTCCTTGTAGCCTGAGCAGGCTAGGAGTAGGGGAATGATGCATCCCCTATCAGCACGGTCAGTCCGAGCCCAGGGTCG
Organism: Zea mays; assembly: GCF_902167145.1. Classification (NCBI taxonomy): domain Eukaryota; kingdom Viridiplantae; phylum Streptophyta; class Magnoliopsida; order Poales; family Poaceae; genus Zea; species Zea mays. Next base: position 29,415,533 of record NC_050096.1, read on the forward strand.
GTCGAGGCGGAGACTTCTCTTGTGGCCGAGGCCGGGGTCGAGCGAGGACGCGATTCCTCCCGAGACCGGGGTCGAGGCCGAGTCCGGGGGTCGGGCGAGGCGGAGACCTCCTCCCGAGGCTGGAGTCTGAGGTCGGGCGAGGCGGAGCTTCCTGTTGCGCCCGGGGCTTGAGCTCGGTGGTTGATGGTGACCTGTTGTCAGTCGTTGTCGGGGTGGCTGACACGGCAGTCGGAGCGAAGCGAGCGGCGCTGTTTTCCTGTCATATCGGACAGTAAAGAGGAGGGGCGAAGTGACTGCGGTCACTTCGGCCTGGCCGACTGAGGCGCGTGTGTCAAGATACGTCGTCAGGCATCCCCCGCATTTAATGCGCCTGCGAAGCGGTCGGCTGGTGAGGCGGTATGGCCAAGGTTGCTTCACAACAAAGCCTGCCCGAGCCAGGCCTCGGGAGAGCCAAGGGGGCGCCTGCCGTCTGAGGAGGACCTCGGGCGAGGCGTGAATTCGTCTGGGACCACTGTTCCGACCCGAGGCTAGGCTCGGGTAAGATCGCGTCCTTCGGGTAGACGAAGTCTTGGCTTGAACTGCACCCGTCAGTTGGTCTGAGGGTGTTAACCAGCCGCGATTAGGAGCGTTGGGGGTACCCCTAATTATGGTACCCGACAGTAGCCCCCGAGCCTCGAAGGGAGTGATGGTACTCGCTTGGAGGCTTTTGCCGCGTTTTCGGTGAGGGGACCGGCCTTTCTCAGTTTTTTGCCTTGTTCTAGTCGGTGCGCGCAAGCGCACCCGCCCGGTGTAGCCCCCGAGGCCTCGAAGGAGTGGTTTGACTCCTCTGAGGTCTGAATGCTTTTTGTGGTGCTTCGGCCGGTCTGGTCGTTCCCTCTTGCAGCCCGGCAGTAGCCCGGGTGCATGGTCGGGTTCCAAGTTATCAGGCTGGTTTGTTGACGCCGTCAACAGTTTTGGCCGTGGCCGGGTGCGAGAGCAGCCCCCGAGCTTCTGCATGGAGCAAGAGGACGATCAAGGACTTTCCCGACTTTTATTATACGCCCCTGCGTCGCCTTTCCGCAAGGAGGAGGGGGGAAAGCGCCATGTTGCCCTCGAAGGGTGCCGAACATGGTGTTTCCAGTGAGCTGCTAATGGGTGATCCGAGTGGACACCCGTGCCCCGTTCGTTAGGGGTCGGCTGTGGCCCGGAGGCGCGCTCCAAAAGAACCTGCGGGTGATTCGCCAGACCCAAACCCCTTCGACAGGGTCCGAGGGCTCGATGTCTCTCTCCGGTGGGATTCTGTTACAAATCGTTCCCGCCGGTATCGGAAATGTCCTAGGGTACCTCGGGAGCGTAGCCCGAGCCTTGGTTATGTATCGAACGTACCCAGAGTCATCCCTCACTCTGCATGCTCTGGGGCGACTGTCGAACCCTTCCGAGGGGCTAGCCTACGAACCCCTGATCAGTAGTAGGCACAGAGCCCGGGCGCTCTGGGCGGCTGTCGAACCCTTCCGAGGGGCCAGCCTTCGAACCCCTGATCAGTAGGAGGGCTCGGGGCCCGCTTCCTTCGCCGGGAATGATCCTTTCCACAACGTCCCCTTTCCCGGTCCCTGTGGCAAGAGAGAGAGAGGAGGAGGGGAAGGATATGAATTTTAAATAAAGTGGCGCACCTTTTTTGACGTGGTCATTATGGCAAAGATGAAGCGACGCCCGCCTCGCCTGCCAGAGGTGTTGCCTGCTCCGTCGGGGAGTTGATGCGACGGGACGGGTGATTCGCGTGGCGCCCGTTGCGCGTGCGAGCCGTTCGAGGAACAGGACACGGGCGCGTCGTCTCCATGCCGAGAGGGAGGGCTCTCCCGTCGCTTCAGGAGGGGACGCGAGCCTGCAGGCGACTTGTTTGCTGCCTCCGTTCGTCTGCCGCTGTAGTTACTGCCGGCCCACTTTTGACCATGCCAACCGTCGTGCCTACCCCGCGGCTGATCGACCCATGGCCGTCGCCTTTAATTGGCACTGTTGGGTCATGTGCAGGGGTACCTCGAGTCGCGGTACTGGTCCCGTAGTCGAGGAGGCGCAGCACTGGCGTGAGTGGTGGTGGAGCTTCTTGCACGTCGTAACCGGCGTGCCGGTTACATGACATGCGGGCCCGCTTCCTTTGCGCTGGTCCACCAGATGGGGATGGAGCCGAAGGGGCGCACAGTTGTGGTGCAGTTGGACGCTTGTCGCGTGGCAGTCCACCCTTTTGACCACCGGTTTCTGCGAAGATGGGAGAGTGCTTGTAACCGCGGAACGGTTACATGCCTTGCGTGCGGCGGTTCGCCTTCTTCGTGCTTCGGTTCAGCTCGTATGACGTGTGGGTCCCAGCCCCCGTGTCGTGGGGGGAGAACCCTGGAGGTTGTCAGTGGGGACTTCGCCTGTGACGCTAAGGGGTGCAAGCGAGGAGGTCTGCCTATAAAAGGGGGATCGATCCCCTGGGCAGTGGCCATGCCTTCGTCCTCCCCTCATGTCTTGCGCCCTTCCGCCTTTTGAGCCCCCGGATGGGGTGTCTCAGCGTCGCCTTGCTCTTGCTGTCGTTGGAGGAGCGCGACCTCATGGAGATCGGTACCCTTCAGCCATCGTTCGGCTTCAAGTATTTTCGTCGTGCAACCCGACTGCATTCCCTCACCAATGGGCAGTTTGGTGGGGAGAAGCAAGCCGGGTTACGGCCTCCGCCCCGCCCTCAGCTTCAAGGATCTTTGTCATCCTTGCTGAGGCGGAGGGAGAGCTGAGCCGGGGTTCTACCTCCCGCATGGGCCGGCAGGCCGTCTCCTCCTTCAGCATTAAGGGGAGAAGGCTGAAAGGGAATTAGGCTTACACCTATTTCCTAATTAATTTTGGTGGTTGAATTGCCCAACACAAATAATTGGACTAAATAGTTTGCTCTAGTCTATAAGTTCTACAGGTGCCAAAGGTTCACAAAAAGTCAATAAAAAGACCAAGAATGGGTTCAAACAAAGAGAGCAAGGGACAACCGAAGGTTGCCCTGGTCTGGCGCACCGGACTGTCCGGTGTGCCACCGGACAGTGTCCGGTGCACCACCGGACAGTGTCCGGTGCACCAGGGGACTCCAAGCTAAACTCTTCACCTTCGGAAAATCTCAGAGGCGGTCCGCTATAATTCACCGGACTGTCCGGTGCACCACCGGACAATGTCCGGTGCTCCAGGGGACAACGACTCTGAACTCGCCAGCTTCGGGAATTCGCTCCGCTATAATTCACCGGACCGTCCGGTGAGGCACCGGACAGTGTCTGGTGGCACACCGGACTGTACGGTGTGCCAGCGGAGCAACGGCTACTTCGCGCACAACGGTCGACTGCAACGCATTAAATGCGCGCCAGCGCGCGCAGAGGAGCAGAGCACGCGCGGGTGGCACACCGGACAGCCTACAATGCTTGTCCGGTGCACCACCGGACAGCCAGGCGGGCCCACAAGACAGAGCTCCAACGGTCGGAACCCAACGGTAGGCTGACGTGGCTGGCGCACCGGAAAATGTCCGGTGGCGCACCGGACTGTCCGGTGCGCCATGCGACAGAACACTTCCAACGGCCATTTTTGGTGGTTGGGGCTATAAATACCCCAACCACCCCACATTCAATGGCATCCAAGTTTTCCACCTTCCAACTACTTACAAGAGCTCTAGCATTCAATTCAAGACACACCAAAGAGATCAAATCCTCTCCCAATTCCACTCAAAGCTTTAGTGATTAGAGAGAGTGATTGTTGTGTTCATTTGAGCTCTTGCGCTTGGATTTCTTCTTTTTCTCATTCTTTCTTGCGATCATCTCAATTGTAATCAAGGCAAGAGACACCAATTGTGTGGTGGTCCTTGCAGGGAAGTTTGGTTCCCGTTTGATTGAGAAGAGAAGCTCACTCGGTCGGAGGGACCGTTTGAGAGAGGGAAAGGGTTGAAAGAGACCCGGTCTTTGTGACCACCTCAACGGGGAGTAGGTTTGAGAGAACCGAACCTCGGTAAAACAAATCCTTGTGTCTCACCTCTTTATTCGCTTGTGATTTGTTTCTACGCCCTCTCTCGGACTCGCATTATATTTCTAACGCTAACCCGACTTGTAGTTGTGATTAACTTTGTAGATTTCAGTTTCGCCCTATTCACCCCCCCCTCTAGGCGACTTTCAATTGGTATCAAAGCCCGGTGCTTCATTAGAGCCTAACCGCTCGAAGTGATGTCGGGAGATCACGCCAAGAGGGAGATGGAGACCGGCGACAAGCCCGCTACAAGCCACGAGAAAGCTTCATCGGAAGAGTCCCGCAACAAAGGGAAAGGGAAGGAGAAGAAATCTTCTTCCCACAAGTTGTATCAGAGAGGCGACAAGCACAAGAAGATGAGGAAAGTGGTCTACTACGAGACCGACTCTTCATCACCATCGACCTCCGGCTCCGATGCACCATCCGTAACTTCTAAGCGCGATGAGCGCAAGAAGTATAGTAAGATTCCCCTACGCTACCCCCATATTTCAAAGCGTACTCCTTTACTCTCCGTTCCATTAGGCAAACCACCGGTTTTTGACGGTGAAGATTATAATATGTGGAGTAACAAAATGAGGCATCATCTAACCTCACTCCACACAAGCATTTGGAATGTTGTTGAGTTTGGTGTACAGGTACCATCCGTAGGGGATGAGGACTATGACTCCGACGAAGTGGCCCAAATCCACCACTTTAACTCCCAAGCCACCACTATACTCCTCGCCTCTCTAAGTCGAGAGGAGTATAATAAGGTGCAAGGGTTAAAGAGTGCGAAGGAAATTTGGGACGTACTCAAGACCGCGCACGAAGGAGATGAGGTGACCAAAATCACCAAGCGGGAGACGATCGAGGGGGAGCTCGGTCGGTTCCGACTTAACCAAGGCGAGGACCCTCAAGCCATGTACAACCGCTTGAAGACCTTGGTGAACCAAGTGCGCAACCTCGGGAGCACCAAATGGGATGACCATGAGATGGTCAAGGTTATTCTAAGATCCCTCGTATTTCTTAATCCTACGCAAGTTCAATTAATTCGAGGTAATCCTAGATATACTCAAATGACCCCCGAGGAAGTGATAGGTAATTTTGTGAGCTTTGAGTTGATGATCAAAGGCTCAAAGAAGATCATCGAGCTAGATGGCCCCTCCGCACCCGAAGCACAACCAGTTGCATTCAAGGCGATGGAGGAGAAGAAGGAGGAGTCTACATCAAGTAGACAACCAATCGACGCCTCTAAGCTCGATAATGAGGAAATGGCGCTCATCATCAAGTGTTTCCGCCAAATCCTCAAGCAAAGGAAGGGGAAGGACTACAAGCCCCACTCCAAGAAAGTTTGCTACAAGTGTGGTAAGCCCGGTCACTTTATTGCTAAATGTCTGTTATCAAGTGATAGTGACAGGGACAACAACAAGAAGGGGAGAAGAAAGGAGAAGAAGAGGTACTACAAGAAGAAGGGCGGCAATGCCCATGTTTGCCGAGAGTGGGACTCCGACGAGAGCTCCACCGACTCCTCCGACGAGGACGCCACCAACATCACCGTCACCAAGGGACTTCTCTTCCCCAACGTCGGCCACAAGTGCCTCATGGCAAAGGACGACAAAAATAAGAAGGTTAAATCCAAATCCTCCACTAAATATGAGTCCTCTATTGATGATAATGCTAGTGATGAGGAGGATAATTTGCGTACTCTTTTTGCTAACCTCAACATGCAACAAAAAGAAAAACTAAATGAACTAATTAGTGCCATCCATGAGAAGGATGAACTCTTGGACTCCCAAGAGGACTTTCTAATCAAGGAAAACAAAAGGCATGTTAAGGTTAAAAATGCTTATGCTCTGGAAGTTGAAAAATGTGAAAAATTAACTAGTGAGCTAAGCACATGCCATGATTTGATTGCCAACCTTAGAAATGAAAATGCTAGATTAATTGCTAAGGTTAATTCTAATGTTTGTGATGATTCAATTTCCAATCTTAGAGATGATAATGCTAATTTGCTTGCTAAGATTGAAAAATTGAATGATTCTCTTGCTAGCCTTAGAAATGAAAATGAAAAATTAATTGCTAAGGCTAAAGATTTTGATGTTTGCAATGTTACTATTTCTAACCTTAGAAGTGAAAATGATATATTACATGCTAAGGTTGTAGAATTAAAATCTTGCAAACCCTCTACATCTACCGTTGAGCATGTTTCTATTTGCACTAGATGTAGAGATGTTGATATTGATGCTATTCATGATCATATGGCTTTAATTAAACAACAAAATGATCATATAGCAAAATTAGATGCTAAAATTGCCGAGCATGAACTTGAAAATGAAAAATTTAAATTTGCTCGTAGTATGCTTTATTGTGGGAGATGCCCAGGCATCAAGGATGGCATTGGCTTCCAAAAGGGAGACAATGTCAAACTTAATGCCCCTCCAAAAAGATTGTCAAATTTTGTTAAGGGCAACACTCCCATGCCTCAGGATAACAAGGGTTACATTTTGTACCCTGCCGGTTATCCCGAGAGCAAAATTAGGAGAATTCATTCTAGGAAGTCTCACTCTGGCCCTAATCATGCTTTTATGTATAAGGGTGAGACATCTAGCTCTAGGCAATCAACCCATGCTAAATTGCCTAAGAAGAAAACTCCTAGTGCATCAAATGAACCTAGCATTTCATTTAAGACTTTTGATGCATCTTATGTTTTAACTAACAAATCCGGCAAAGTAGTTGCCAAGTATGTTGGGGGCAAACACAAGAGTTCTAAGACTTGTGTTTGGGTACCCAAAGTTCTTGTTTCTAATGCTAAAGGACCCAAAACCGTTTGGGTACCTAAAGTCAAGAACTAAAATTGTTTTGTAGGTTTATGCATCCGGGGGCTCAAGCTGGATCATCGATAGCGGGTGCACAAACCACATGATAGGGGAGAAGAAGATGTTCTCCTCCTATGAGAAAAATCAAGATCCCCAATGAGCTATCACATTCGGGGATGGAAACCAAGGTTTGGTCAAAGGCTTGGGTAAAATAGCTATATCTCCTGACCATTCCATTTCCAATGTTTTTCTTGTTGATTCATTAGATTACAATTTGCTTTCCGTATCCCAATTATGTCAAATGGGCTACAACTGTCTATTTACTGATGTAGGTGTTACTGTCTTTAGAAGGAGTGATGATTCAATAGCATTTAAGGGAGTGTTAGAGGGTCAGCTATACTTGGTAGATTTTAATAGAGCTGAACTCGACACTTGCTTAATTGCTAAGACTAACATGGGTTGGCTCTGGCACCGCCGACTAGCCCATGTTGGAACGAAGAATCTTCATAAACTTCTAAAGGGAGAGCACATTTTAGGATTAACAAATGTTCATTTTGAGAAAGACAGGATTTGTAGCGCATGCCAAGCAGGGAAGCAAGTTGGTGTTCATCATCCGCATAAGAACATCATAACGACTGACAGGCCACTGGAGCTCCTACACATGGACCTATTCGGCTCGATCGCTTACATAAGCATCGGCGGGAGTAAGTACTGTCTAGTTATTGTGGATGATTATTCTCGCTTCACTTGGGTGTTCTTTTTGCAGGAAAAATCATAAACCCAAGAAACTTTAAAGGGATTCTTTAGACGGGCTCAAAATGAGTTCGGCTTGAGGATCAAGAAAATTAGAAGCGACAATGGGACGGAGTTCAAGAACTCACAAATCGAAGGCTTCCTTGAGGAGGAGGGCATCAAGCATGAGTTCTCTTCTCCCTACACACCACAACAAAATGGTGTAGTGGAGAGGAAGAATAGAACTCTATTAGACATGGCAAGGACCATGCTTGATGAATACAAGACATCGGATCAGTTTTGGGCCGAGGCGGTCAACACTGCCTGCTACGCCATCAACCGGTTGTATCTACACCGAATCCTCAAGAAGACATCATATGAACTCCTAACCGGTAAAAAGCCCAATATTTCATATTTTAGAGTCTTTGGTAGCAAATGCTTTATTCTTGTTAAAAGAGGTAGAAAATCTAAATTTGCTCCTAAGACTGTAGAAGGCTTTTTACAAGGATATGATTCAAACACAAGGGCATATAGAGTCTTTAACAAGTCCTCAGGACTAGTTGAAGTTTCTTGTGACGTTGTGTTTGATGAAACTAACAGCTCTCAAGTAGAGCAAGTTGATATTGATGAGATAGGTGATGAAGAGGCTCTGTGCATCGCGCTAAGGAATATGTCCATTGGGGATGTATGTCCTAAGGAATCCGAAGAGCCTCCAAATGCACAAGATCAATCATCCTCCTCCACGCAAGCATCTCCAACAACTCAAAATGAGGATGAGGCACAAGTTGATGAAGAAGAAGATCAAAAAGATGAGCCACCTCAAGATGACGACAATGATCAAGGGGGAGATGCAAATGATCAAGACAAGGAGGATGAAGAACCAAGGCCGCCACACCCAAGAGTCCACCAAGCAATCCAACGAGATCACCCCGTCGACACCATCCTCGGCGACATTCATAAGGGGGTAACCACTAGATCTCGTGTTGCACATTTTTGTGAGCATTACTCTTTTGTTTCCTCTATTGAGCCACACAGGGTAGAGGAAGCACTTCAAGATTCGGATTGGGTGGTGGCGAAGCAAGAGGAGCTCAACAACTTCATGAGGAATGATGTATGGCGTTTAGTTCCACGTCCTAACCAAAATGTTGTAGGAACCAAGTGGGTCTTCCGCAACAAACAAGACGAGCATGGTGTGGTGACTAGGAATAAAGCCCGACTTGTGGCCAAGGGGTACTCACAAGTCGAAGGTTTGGATTTCGGTGAAACCTATGCACCCGTAGCTAGGCTTGAGTCCATTCGTATATTATTAGCCTATGCTACTTACCATGGCTTCAAGCTTTATCAAATGGACGTGAAAAGTGCCTTCCTCAACGAACCAATCAAGGAAGAGGTCTATGTTGAGCAACCTCCTGGCTTTGAAGACAGTGAGTATCCTAACCATGTCTACAAGCTCTCTAAGGCGCTTTATGGGCTCAAGCAAGCCCCAAGAGCATGGTATGAATGCCTAAGAGATTTCCTTATTGCTAATGGCTTCAAAGTCGGCAAAGTCGATCCTACTTTATTTACTAAAACTCTTGCAAATGATTTGTTCTTATGCCAAATTTATGTTGATGATATTATATTTGGGTCTACTAATGAATCTACATGTGAGGAATTTAGTAGGATCATGACACAGAAATTCGAGATGTCAATGATGGGGGAGTTGAAGTACTTCTTAGGATTTCAAGTGAAGCAACTCCAAGATGGCACCTTCATTAGCCAAATGAAGTATACTCAAGACATTCTAAACAAGTTTGGGATGAAGGATGCCAAGCCCATTAAGACACCCATGGGAACTAATGGGCATCTCGACCTCGACACGGAAGGTAAATCCGTCGATCAAAAGGTATACCGGTCGATGATAGGTTCATTACTCTATTTATGTGCATCTCGACCGGATATTATGCTTTCCGTATGCATGTGTGCAAGATTCCAAGCCGACCCTAAGGAAGCTCACCTTACGACTGTAAAACGAATCTTGAGATATTTAGCTTATACTCCTAAGTTTGGGCTTTGGTATCCTAGGGGATCCACATTTGATTTGATTGGATATTCGGATGCCGATTGGGCAGGGTGTAAAATTAATAGAAAGAGCACATCGGGGACTTGCCAGTTCTTGGGAAGATCCTTGGTGTCTTGGGCTTCAAAGAAGCAAAATTCCGTAGCTCTTTCTACCGTCGAAGCTGAGTATATTGCCGCAGGCCATTGTTGCGCGCAACTACTTTGGATGAGGCAAACCCTTAGGGACTATGGTTACAAATTAACCAAAGTTCCTCTTCTATGTGATAATGAGAGTGCAATCCGCATGGCGGATAATCCCGTTGAGCATAGCCGCACTAAACACATAGCCATTCGGTATCACTTCTTAAGGGATCACCAACAAAAGGGAGATATCGAGATTGCATACATTAATACTAAAGATCAATTAGCTGATATCTTTACCAAGCCATTAGATGAACAAACTTTTACCAAACTTAGGCATGAGCTAAATATTCTTGATTCTAGGAATTTTTATTGATGTCTTGCATACATAGCTCATATATATACCTTTGATCATCTCTTTCATGTGCTACGACTAATGTGTTCTTTCAAGTCCATTTCATGCTAAGTCATAGATTGAAAGGGAAAAGGAGTCTTCGGCGAAGACAAGGCTTCCACTCCGCTCCATCGACTCATTCATCCTTCGTCGTCGCTCCGAGCATCTCTCCATCTTTTGGTATAATCTTCACTCATATTATTTGCCAAAGAGGGGAGAAAGTAGTTCATAAAAGGGCCTATATTTCACTCTAAGTATCCGTTTTTGGCGATTCATGCCAAAGGGGGAGAAAGTTCTGGCCCAAAGCAAAAGAACCGCACCACCACCTAATTTAAAAAAAACTCATGATTTTCAAATTGGTATCTTCTTGTGTTCAAAAGGGGGAGAAAGTAGTATTTTCAAAATTGATGTCTTAAAACCCTCTTGAACACTAAGAGGAGGATTTTATTGAGAGGGAGTTTTGTTTAGTCAAAGGAAAAGCATTTGAAACAGTGGGAGAAAATTTCAAATCTTGAAAATGCTTCTCTACATCTTATTCATTTACCTTTGACTAGTTGCAAATTGTCTTTGAAAAGATTTTACAAAAGAATTTGCAAAAACAAAACATGTGGTGCAAGCGTGGTCCAAAATGTTAAAATTATAAAGAAACAATCCATGCATATCTTATGAATTTCTATTGGCTCAATTCAAAGTAACCTTTGCACTTACAAATATGCAAACTAGTTCAATTATGCACTTCTATACTTGCTTTGGTTTGTGTTGGCATCAATCACCAAAAAGGGGGAGATTGAAAGGGAATTAGGCTTACACCTATTTCCTAATTAATTTTGGTGGTTGAATTGCCCAACACAAATAATTGGACTAACTAGTTTGCTCTAGTCTATAAGTTCTACAGGTGCCAAAGGTTCACAAAAAGTCAATAAAAAGACCAAGAATGGGTTCAAACAAAGAGAGCAAGGGACAACCGAAGGCTGCCCTGGTCTGGCGCACCGGACTGTCCGGTGTGCCACCGGACAGTGTCCGGTGCACCAGGGGACTCCAAGCTGAACTCTTCACCTTCGGAAAATCTCAGAGGCGGTCCGCTATAATTCACCGGACTGTCCGGTGCTCCAGGGGACAGCGACTCTGAACTCGCCAGCTTCGGGAATTCGCTCCGCTATAATTCACCGGACCGTCCGGTGAGGCACCGGACAGTGTCTGGTGGCACACCGGACTGTCCGGTGTGCCAGCGGAGCAACGGCTACTTCGCGCACAACGGTCGACTGCAACGCATTAAATGCGCGCCAGCGCGCAGAGGAGCAGAGCACGCGCGGGTGGCACACCGGACAAGCCCTAGGCTGTCCGGTGCACCACCGGACAGCCAGGTGGGCCCACAAGATAGAGCTCCAACGGTCGGAACCCAACGACAGGCTGACGTGGCTGGCGCACCGGAAAATGTCCGATGGCGCACCGGACTGTCCGGCGGGCATTTTTGGTGGTTGGGGCTATAAATACCCCAACCACCCCACATTCAATGGCATCCAAGTTTTCCACCTTCCAACTACTTACAAGAGCTCTAGCATTCAATTCAAGACACACCAAAGAGATCAAATCCTCTCCCAATTCCACTCAAAGCTTTAGTGATTAGAGAGAGTGATTGTTGTGTTCATTTGAGCTCTTGCGCTTAGATTTCTTCTTTTTCTCATTCTTTCTTGTGATCATCTCAATTGTAATCAAGGCAAGAGACACCAATTGTGTGGTGGTCCTTGCGGGGAAGTTTGGTTCCCGTTTGATTGAGAAGAGAAGCTCACTCGGTCGGAGAGACCGTTTGAGAGAGGGAAAGGGTTGAAAGAGACCCGGTCTTTGTGACCACCTCAACGGGGAGTAGGTTTGAGAGAACCGAACCTCGGTAAAACAAATCCTTGTGTCTCACCTCTTTATTCGCTTGTGATTTGTTTCTACGCCCTCTCTCGGACTCGCATTATATTTCTAACGCTAACCCGGCTTGTAGTTGTGATTAACTTTGTAAATTTCAGTTTCGCCCTATTCACTCCCCTCTAGGCGACTTTCAAAGGCACTCTCCGGCCTTGCGGTGGGGAGAACTTCGATAACGCATGACCGGTTGGCCGCAAGCACCGTCAGCTCCGACGTGCCTGGTTCGCTGGCTCAGCTGGCTCTGTCGGGGCCTCTGACGCTGCCTCCTGCCGCTTGGTCCTCGTGGGGACCAGCGCTGGCCGGTCCTCGAGGATTTGAGTGGGGATCTGCCGACGAGCCGCTTGGAGTTTGTCATCCCGTGGGCCCCCTGGTATGGAGGTTGTTCATACTCACGGGAGCGGAACCGGAGTCCCGTTTGTAAGGAGATATACCGGGTTTTTGCCGGAGCAAAATGTAACCGCTTCAAGTACTTAGACATTTGTTGTAGGTCGGGAGAACCGCCGAGGGTTCTGCCGACGTCTAAGTCTGTGTAGCATAGTTACCCCAGGTATATATGTTTGTTCTTTGTGGCTGTCGAGGCCTGAACATTTGGGTATTCAAGAACGAAGCTGTGTGTCTTCCTTATTCCGAGCGCTGGGACTTGTCTGTTGGCTGGCCGAACCACTTAACCGAGCATCGGTCGCCTTTCACGGAAGGTGACGAGTGAGGTGTCCGTATCCCGGAGGCGTAGGAGTCCCTCGGCTCTACCAGCCTTGCCGCTCTAGGCTTCCCTTGCTCAGTTTTCAGAACCCTCGGCTGCTCTGCGATGAGCCGGAGCCGGAGGCAGCGGTGTTAGCGCGAACAGACGCGGATTTAGCTCGGAAAGAGACTTCGTTGGCCCGGGAGACGGCGGCTTCCTGGGCCGAAGAAGGTGTGGCAGCAGCTGCTGGAGCTTGGCCAAAACATCTGCTGGCACGGTGCTGGCGTCCTCCCTTAGGCGGAGGTCCTTTTGCCCGGGTCGCCGTCCGAGGCCGGACCTGGTTCCGCCGAGGGTGGAATCAACACCGAGGGTGCTGCTGCTCCCCCTGCCGATGCTAGAACCTACAGGAACAGTTTGACTGTAGCATGCGCATGCTTTTTTGCGGCAGCCGAGGCCTAAACACTTTATCGTCGTGTTTAAAAAGCTGTGTCCTCTCTCCTCTTGTTTCGAGCATCACGACTTGTCTGTCAATAGCAGAATCGTTTATTCGAACGAGAGTTACTTTTCGCGGAAGGTGATGAGTGAGGTATCTGTATCCCGGAGGCGTAGGAGTCCCTCGGCTCAGTCGGCCTTGCCGCTTACGTGCGCTCTCATTCAGTCGAAGGATTCAATTATTGGGACAGTCGAGAAGGCATGAAAGTCGTTTTCTACCCGAGTGTTAGGACTTGTTCGGTAGCAGGATCGCTTATCCGAGCGTGAGTTACTTCTTGCGGAAGGTGATGAGTGAGGTATCCGTATCCCGGAGGCGTAGGAGTTCCTCGGCTCGGTCGGCCTTGCCGCTTACGTGTACTCTCATCGTTCTCAGGATCCCGCTATCAATACGAAAGTCGAAAGCACAAAGGTTGTTTTGGTAGAAAATTTTTCTGAGGAAAATTTTGACGCAGAGGGGGTTCCCCCCTTCTAGCCCCCGAGGGAGGGTAGGGCTTTGCTGAGGCAAGGCCGACCCTTCCTTGACGGTTAGACTTTGTGTACATAAATGAGGTACATGAACGACTTAAAACATCTTAAGGGTAGAAGCGACGTAGCTATTGGATGTTCCAAGCGTTGCTGTAGACCTCGCCTTGGTCGTTGGCCAGCTTGTATGTTCCGGGCTTCAATATCTTGGCGATGATGAAGGGCCCTTCCCAGGGAGGAGTGAGCTTGTGGCGCCCTCGGGCGTCCTATCGCAGGCGGAGCACCAAGCCCCCGAGTGTATTTTTGCAACAGCTCTTGTCCTTGGGCGATGGATATGCATCGTTGAAGGATGCCCTAGGGGCTGCGGTGGTAGAGCTCTTTTTCATCACCCAGCAGGACAAATGACTTGGCGTGCCGAGCCAGCCGCCGAGCTTTGGTCTTGTCGATGGGAAGCTCTCCTCAGAGGAGATATTCCAGGTACGGGGCCTGCCAGTTCGGATCTGACGTGACCCCATTCTGTTCCTCTTCGACGGGCAAGGCCTCTTCCTCGATGGCCGAGGGTGCCTCGGGTGCCATCGAGGGTACCTCGGGCTCGGCCGAGGGTGCCTCGGGATGGGCCGAGGCTTCCTCAGGTTGGGCCGAGGCTTCCTCAGGCTCGGGCGCGTCGTCGATCTTGACGGATGATTGATGCAGATCTCTGGAGAAGACGTCGGGGGGAACTATCGTTCGCCCTGAGGCTATTTTCGCTAGCTCATCCGCAGTCTCATTGTATCGTCGGGCGATGTGGTTGAGCTCCAGCCCGTAGAACTTGTTCTCCAGGCGCCGAACTTCGTCACAGTAGGCTTCCATCCTCCGGTCACGGCAGTGAGAGTTCTCCATGACTTGGTCAATGACAAGCTGCGAGTCGCCTCGAGCGTCGAGGCGTTAGACCCCTAGCTCGATGGTGATGCGTAGCCCGTTAACCAGTGCTTCGTACTCGGCCACATTGTTTGACGCCAGAAAATGGAGGCGAATGACGTAGCGGAGATGCTTTCTGAGGGGTGAAACGAAGAGCAGGCCAGCGCCCGCTCCTGTTTTCATGAGTGACCAATCGAAGTACATGGTCCAGAGCTCGGGCTGGATTGGAGTTGTCGGTAACTGGGTGTCAGCCCACTCAGCCAGGAAGTCTGCCAAGACCTAGGATTTTATGGCCTTCCGATGAGCGAATAATAGCGTTTCGCCCATAAGCTCCACCGCCCACTTTGCTATCCTACCCGAGGCCTCGTGGCACTGGATGATCTCCCCCAGGGGGAAGGATGACACCACAGTTACCGGATGAGACTCGAAGTAGTGTCGCAACTTTCGTCGTGTTAGGATCACTGTGTAGAGCAGCTTTTGGATCTGTGGGTAGCGAGCTTTGGTCTCGGAAAGTACTTCACTGATGAAGTAGACTAGCCTCTGGACGGGCAGTGCATGCCCTTCTTCTCGTCTCTCAACTACGATCGCGTCGCTGACCACCTGAGTAGTCACGGCTACGTAGATCAAGAGGGCTTCTCCTGCGGCGGGGGGCACCAGGATGGGTGTTTTCGTAAGGAGCGTCTTAAGGTTTTCGAGAGCTTCCTCGGCCTTGGGGTCCAAGTGAAGCACTCGGCCTTCCTTAAGAGGCGGTACAGAGGCAAGCCTTTCTCGCCAAGGCGTGAGATGAAGCGGCTTAGAGCCGCAAGGCATCCCATGACCCTCTGTACTCCTTTCACATCTTTGATCGGTCCCATGCTGGTGATGGCCGCGATTTTCTCTGGGTTGGCCTCGATGCCTCGCTCGAAGACGATGAACCCAAGGAGCATGCCTCGGGGGACTCCGAAGACACACTTCTCGGGATTGAGTTTCACACCTTCCGCTCTCAGACACTTGAATGTCGTTTCAAGGTCAGAGAGGAGGTCAGAGGCTCTCTTCGTCTTGACAACAATGTCGTCGACGTAAGCCTCGACCGTTCTGCCGACGTGTCCTCCAAACACGTGGTTCATACACCTTTGGTAAGTGGCGCCTGCATTACTCAACACGAATGGCATTGTGGTGTAACAGTACATGCCAAAAGGTGTGATGAAAGAAGTCGCGAGCTAGTTGGACTCTTTCATCTTGATTTGGTGATAGCTTGAGTAGGCATCGAGGAATGACAGGGTTTCGCACCCAGCTGTGGAGTTCACGATTTGATCGATGCGAGGTAGAGGGTAGGGAACTTCCGGACATGCTTTGTTTAGACCAGTATAGTCTACACACATCCTCCACTTCCCATCCTTCTTCCTTACGAGAACAGGGTTAGCTAACCATTCGGGATGGAATACCTCTTTGATGAACCCTGCCGCAAGCAGCTTGTGGATCTCCTCGCCTATGGCCCTGCGCTTTTCCTCGTCGAAACGGCGTAGGGTTTGCTTCACGGGTCGGGCTCCAGCTCTGATGTCCAGTGAGTGCTCGGCGACATCCCTCGGTATGTCGGGCATGTCCGAGGGACTCCACGCAAAGACATTGGTGTTTGCGCGGAGAAAGTCGGCGAGCACTGCTTCCTATTTGGGGTCGAGCTCAGAGCCGATCCGAACTTGCTTGCTGGCGTCGTTGCTGGGGTCGAGAGAGACGGGCTTGACCGCCTCAACTGGTTCGAAGTTGCCGGCGTGCCACTTCGCGTCGGGCGCCTCCTTGGAGAGGCGTTCAAGGTCGGCGATGAGGGCCTCGGACTCGGCGAGAGCCTCGGCGTACTCCATGCACTCCACGTCGCATTCGTACGCGTGGCGGTACGTGGACCCGACAGTGATGACCCCATTCGGGCCCGACATCTTGAGCTTGAGGTAGGTGTAGTTGGGGACGGCCATAAACTTGGCGTAGCATGGTCTTCCCAACACCGCGTGGTAGGTTCCTCGGAACCCAACGACCTCAAAGGTGAGAGCTTCCTTTTGGAAGTTTGAGTGAGTTCCGAAGCAGACGGGTAAGTCGGTCCGTCCGAGGGGTTGGATTCGCTTCCCGGGCGCGATCCCGTGGAATGGTGCCGCACCGGCCCGGACTTCGGATCGATCAACCCCTAAGAGTTCCAGGGTCTCGGCGTAGATGATGTTAAGGCTTCTGCCTCCGTCCATGAGGACCTTGGAGAGCCTAACGTTGCCGATGATCGGATTGACGACGAGCGGGTACCTTCCCGGGCTCGGCACGAAGTTGGGGTGGTCGCCTTGGTCGAAGGTGATAGGCTTGTCGGACCAGTCTAGGTAGACTGGTGCCGCCACCTTCACCAAGCAGACTTCCCGGCGCTCCTGCTTGCGGTGTCGAGCCAAGGCATTCGCCGCCTGCCCGTCGTAGATCATGAAGCAGTCATGGACTTCCGAGAATCCCTCTTCCTTGCCGCCCTCCTTCTTGTCGTTGTCATGGCCCTTGCCATCCTCCGCCGGGGGCCCGGTCTTATGGAAGTGGCGTCGGAGCATGATACATTCTTCGAGGGTGTGCTTGATGGGCCCTGGTGATAGGGGCACGGCTCTTTGAGCATCTTGTCGAACGCGCCGGCCCCTCCAGGTGGTTTCCGAGGGTTCCTGTGCTCGGCCGCAGCGACGAGATTCGCGTCTACGGCGTCATGCTTCGCTCGCGACTTGTTTTTGGCCTTCTTCGTGCCCCGCTGGGCGGACGTCTCAGGGGCGTCTGTCTTCGGCTCAGCCTGAGGCTGCTTGTCCTTCCGGAAGATGGCTTCGACCGCCTCTTGACCCGAGGCAAACTTGGTGGCAACGTCCATCAGTTCACTCGCACGAGTGGGAGTCTTGCGCCCCAGTTTGCTCACCAGGTCCCGCAAGTGGTGCCGGCAAGGAAAGCCCCGATGACATCCGAGTCGGTAACGTTGGGCAGCTCGGTGCGCTGCTTCGAAAACCACCGGATGTACTCTCGGAGGGACTCCCCTGGCTGCTGGCGGCAGCTTCGGAGGTCCCACGAGTTCCCAGGGCGCACATACGTGCCTTGGAAGTTCCCCGCGAAAGCTTTGACCAGATCGTCCCAGTCGGAGATCTGCGCAGGAGGCAGATGCTCTAGCCAGGCTCGGGCGGTGTCGGAGTGGAAAAGGGGTAGATTACGGATGATAAGGTTGTCATCATCCGCCCCTCCCAACTGGCAGGCCAGTCGGTAGTCCGCGAGCCATAGCTCTGGCCTCGTCTCCCCCGAGTACTTGGTGATAGTAGTCGGGGCTCGGAAACGGGCAGGGAACGATGCTCGTCGTATGGCCCGGCTGAAGACTCGCGGGTCGGGTGGTTCGGGTGAAGGACTGCGGTCCTCCTCGCTGTCGCAGTGTCCCCCGCGCCTAGGATGGTAGCCTCGGTGCACCTTCTCGTCGAGGCGGGCTCGATGGTCGAGATGGTGGTGCTCGTTGCCGAGGCGTTCTCGGGCGGTGGGCGCCTCGTCCCGTGTACGCTCGGGACAGACCGAGGCTTCCCGAATGCGCCGAGAGGACACCGCGTGATGCTCCGAGGGGTCCGCTCGCCTACGGGAGGCGGAGCTTTCGGCTCGTCGAACCGCGGCGCCCTCTAGAAGATTCTTGAGTTCGCCCTGGATGCGTCGTCCCTCGGTGGTGGATGGCTCCAGCATGGCCCGAAGCAGCATCGCCGCTGCAGCTAGGTCCTGGCCGGACCCACTGACGACCAGAGGCAACGCTGCCCTGGCATTATCGACGATGCGGTGCCGGATGTCTTGGGCCCAGTGATAGGCTTCTCCGGCGAGCGATCGGCCTGCCCACTCCAGTTCGATGTTCTGTCGGAGTTGTACAAGCCGGCCTGCTTCCCCGTCGACCCAGGCCTACATCTCACGGATTTGCTCGAGCTGTATGTCCTGACCCCCCGCAGGGACTGGGACAACAGCTAGCTCCCGCAGGATGTCAACGCGAGATGAGGGCCCAGGGGGATCGTCAACCTCTAGCATACCGAGGTGGTTGCCTTCATTGTGATCTCCTAGATCGACGTAGAAGCATTCGCGACTTGGGCCGTAACCCTCGCCGTCAAGGTCATGGCCATCGTCAGAACAACCGGAGAGGCAGTGGTCGCATGCGGACATGAAGCCCCGCATGGCACCGAGGTCATTGAGGGCAGAGAAATCCCAACCGGAGTCGGGGATGTCCTCCTCCTCAGAACCCGCCGGTCCGAAGGTCGAGACGACTGTCAGTCTGTCCCAGGTCGACCACATGTGGTACCCCGGAAGGTTTGGATACGCCTTTACGAAGGCGCTCACCATCGCGGGGTCGCTAGGTGGATCGAAGCTGAACCGAAAAGGTATGGGATAGAAAACGGACGGTACCTCTTGGTCGTTGGACGGTGGTGAAGTCGCATCGGGGGCGATGCACACTGTCATCTCAGGTACGAGGATAACGCCCAGCAGGTCCTTCGCGAGGGTGTTGGCATCATCAGTCCGCTTGGGGCTGACACGTCGCGGGGAAGTGACACCCGCCGTCGCCTCAGGTGCGAGGGCAATGTCCGACATGTCCCGCGGGGGAATGCTGGCGTCATCGACTCGCTCTGGTGCGACAGCCGACAAGGTGTCGCCTCCTGCATGGCCATGGTTGCCCCGTCTCCGCCTCCTCCGACGAGGAGGGTGGCGGGGACGATGAGAGCACCTAGAGGGGGGGGGGGGGGGTGAATAGGTGATCCTGTGAAACTTGAAAACTTAAGCCACAAAACTTGGTTAATCGTTAGCACAAAAATTGCCAAGTGGCTAGAGAGGAGTCAAAACACAATAACCACAATAAATCAATCACAGAGATGGCACGGTGGTTATCCCGTGGTTCGGCCAAGACCAACGCTTGCCTACTCCACGTTGTGGCGTCCCAACGAACGAGGGTTGCAATCAACCCCTCTCAAGCGGTCCAAAGACCCACTTGAATACCACGGTGTTTTGCTTGCTTTTTCTCAATCCTGTTTGTGAGAAATCTCCACAACTTGGAGCCTCTCGCCCTTACACTTGAAATTCACAAAGAAGCACGGAGCAAGGGAGGGATTAGCAACGCACTCAAGACACGAAATCACAGCAACACCACGCACACAAGTCACAATGAGAGCTCACAACACAACTCAAAGAGTTCACTACTCAACTAGAGCTCTAATTGCTATCACAAAGAATCAAAGGCGCGAAATCGATGTCTTGGTGCTTGGGAATGTTGTAGGAATGCTTGGTCATCTTTTCCATGCACCTAGGGGTCCCTTTTATAGCCCCAAGGCAGCTAGGAGCCGTTGAGAGCAAATCTGGAAGGCCATTCTTGCCTTCTGTCGTCTGGCGCACCGGACAGTCCGGTGCACACCGGACACTGTCCGGTGCCCGATTTCTTTCCTTCTACGGCGAAGTCGACCGTTGGCAGCCAGAGAGCCGTTGGCGCACCGGACATGTCCGGTGCCCCCTTCCGACCGTTGGCTCGGCCACGTGTCGCGCGCGGATTCCGCGGCCGACCGTTGGCCCGGCCGACCGTTGGCTCACCGGACAGTCCGGTGAATTATAGCCGTACGTCGCCGGTGAATTCCCGAGAGCGGCCAGTTCGCCAGAGTCAGTCTAGCGCACCGGACACTGTCCGGTGCACCACCGGACAGTCCGGTGCTCCAGACCGAACAACCTTTTGGCTGTACACAGCCAACTTTTCTCTGAATCGATTTCTCCTGTTTCTAGCACTTAGACACAATACATTAGTCTTCAAAACAATGTACTAAGGCTTAGAAACATACCTTTACTCTTACTTTGTCCATCCATGGGCATAGATTCACATTTAAGCACTTGTGTTGGCACTCAATCACCAAAATACTTAGAAATGGCCCAAGGGCACATTTCCCTTTCAATCTCCCCCTTTTTGGTGATTTATGCCAACACAACATAAAGCAACTAGAACAAGTGCAATATCACTTCAAATAAAACTCAAATTTATTTTGATTCAATTTTGGCATATATGGATCATCCTTTGCCACCACTTGGTTTGTTTTTGCAAATCAAACTCAAATCTCTATCTCTAAGTCAAACACACATGTTGAAGCATAAAGAGAGTCATTCCAAAAGAGATTGATCAAAGATTTCAAAAACTCCCCCTTTTTCCCATAATCAACACTTCTCCCCACAAGAGGCCAACTTTTGACAAAAGAGACAATGCAAGAGTTTTGACAAACCAAAAGCTCTATTCTACTATTTTCAAAGTTTCTCAAGTGGTAGCTGATCCATCTATTGCTTTGGCCTTTATTTTCTCCCCCTTTGGCATCAAGCACCAAAACGGGATCAATCTTGGCCCTTTAACCCCATTGCCTCACCAAAATCTTCAATTAAGAGCAAATAGGCAATAAGAGTTTAAAGATGAACTTGGAAAAGTTACTCTTTTCATCGGAGTGCAGTGGAAGTCTTGCATGGTCCAAGTCCACCTTTTTCCCTTTCAATTCTCCTTCGAGACTAAATCAAGCAAACTTAAGCATATGGTTAGTCTCAAAGGGTCAAGTTGTAACACATCTCCCCCTAAATATGTGCATTACTGGCACAAGGACTTGTGAGGTCCGGGGAGTGCTTGTACAACTTGAGCACCATAATAAGCAACACAATGCAGAATGAACATGATCAAAGGCATAAACACATGTATGCTACAATTCAATCCAAGTTCCGCGAATCTAAGACATTTAGCTCACTATGCAGCCTGCAAAAGGTCTTCTCATCTAGAGGCTTGGTAAAGATATCGGCTAGCTGGTTCTCGATGCTAACATGAAACACTTCGATATCTCCCTTTTGCTGGTGGTCTCTCAGAAAGTGATGTCGGATGTCAATGTGCTTTGTGCGGCTGTGTTCAACAGGATTTTCCGCCATGCGGATAGCACTCTCATTGTCACATAGGAGTGGGACTTTGCTCAGATTGTAGCCAAAGTCCCGAAGGGTTTGCCTCATCCAAAGTAGTTGCGCGCAACACTATCCTGCGGCAACATACTCGGCCTCAGCGGTGGATAGGGCAACGGAGGTTTGTTTCTTAGAGTTCCACGACACCAGGGACCTTCCTAAGAATTGGCACGTCCCTGATGTACTCTTCCTATCGACCTTACATCCAGCATAGTCGGAATCTGAGTATCCAACCAAGTCAAAGGTAGACCCCTTTGGATACCAGAGCCCGAAGCAAGGCGTAGCAACCAAATATCTAAGAATTCGCTTCACCGCCACTAAGTGACACTCCTTAGGATCGGATTGAAATCTAGCACACATGCATACGCTAAGCATAATATCCGGTCTACTAGCACATAAATAAAGTAAAGACCCTATCATTGACCGGTATGCTTTTTGATCAACGGACTTACCTCCTTTGTTGAGGTCGGTGTGTCCGTCGGTCCCCATCGGAGTCTTTGCGGGCTTGGCGTCCTTCATCCCAAACCGCTTTAGCAGATCTTGCGTGTACTTCGTTTGGGAGATGAAGGTGCCGTCCTTGAGTTGCTTCACTTGGAACCCAAGGAAGTAGTTCAACTCGCCCATCATCGACATCTCGAATTTCTGCGTCATCACCCTGCTAAACTCTTCACAAGACTTTTGGTTAGTAGAACCAAATATTATGTCATCGACATAAATTTGGCACACAAACAAATCACCATCACATGTCTTAGTAAAAAGAGTTGGATCGGCTTGCCCAACCTTGAAAGCATTAACAATTAGAAAGTCTCTAAGGCATTCATACCATGCTCTTGGGGCTTGCTTAAGTCCATAGAGCGCCTTAGAGAGCTTACACACGTAGTCGGGGTACCATTCATCCTCGAAGCCAGGGGGTTGCTCCACATACACCTCCTCCTTGATCGGCCCATTGAGGAAAGCGCTCTTCACATCCATTTGGAACAACCTGAAGGAATGGTGAGCGGCATATGCTAGCAAGATACGAATTGATTCTAGCCTAGCCACAGGAGCAAAAGTCTCCTCAAAGTCCAAACCTGCGACTTGGGCATAACCTTTTGCCACAAGTCTAGCCTTGTTCCTTGTCACCACCCCGTGCTCGTCTTGTTTGTTGCGGAACACCCACTTGGTTCCCACAACATTTTGCTTGGGACGAGGCACCAGCGTCCAAACTTCATTTCTCTTGAAGTTGTTGAGCTCCTCCTGCATGGCCAATACCCAGTCCGGATCTAGCAAGGCCTCCTCTACCCTGAAAGGCTCAATAGAAGAGGCAAAGGAGTAATGCTCACAAAAATTAACTAATCGAGATCGAGTAGTTACTCTCTTGCTAATGTCACCCAGAATTTGGTCGACGGGATGATCCCTTTGAATCATCGCTCGAACTTGGGTTGGAGGTGCCGGTTGTGCTTCTTCCTCCATCACATGATCATCTTGTGCTCCCCCTAGATCACACTCCTCTTGATGAACCTGTTCATCGTTTTGAGTTGGGGGATGCACCATTGTTGAGGAAGAAGGTTGATCTTGCTCCAATTGTTCCTGTGGTCGCACATCACCAATCGCCATGGTGCGCATAGCGGCCGTTGGAACGTCTTCTTCATCTACATCATCAAGATCAACAACTTGCTCTCTTGGAGAGCCATTAGTCTCATCAAATACAACGTCGCTAGAGACTTCAACCAAACCCGATGATTTGTTGAAGACTCTATACGCCTTTGTATTTGAGTCATAACCTAACAAAAACCCTTCTACAGCTTTGGGAGCAAACTTAGAATTCTACCCTTCTTTACTAGAATGTAGCACTTGCTCCCAAATACACGAAAGTAAGATACATTGGGTTTGTTACCGGTTAGTAGCTCATACGAAGTCTTCTTGAGGAGGCGATGAAGGTAGACCCTGTTGATGGCGTGGCAAGCCGTGTTCACGGCTTCCGACCAAAAACGCTCGGGGGTCTTGAATTCTCCAAGCATCGTCCTTGCCATATCGATTAGCGTCCTGTTCTTCCTCTCTACCACACCATTTTGCTGTGGTGTGTAGGGAGCGGAGAACTCGTGCTTGATCCCTTCCTCCTCAAGGAACTCCTCCACTTGAAGGTTCTTGAACTCGGACCCGTTGTCGCTCCTTATCTTCTTCACCTTGAGCTCAAACTCATTTTGAGCTCTCCTGAGGAAGCGCTTGAGGGTCCCTTGGGTTTCAGATTTATCCTGCAAAAAGTATACCCAAGTGAAGCGGGAAAAGTCATCAACAATAACTAGACCATACTTACTTCCTCCTATGCTTAGATAGGCGACGGGTCCGAAGAGGTCCATATGTAGTAGCTCCAGGGGTCTTGAAGTGGTCATCACATTCTTGCTGTGATGCGCTCCTCCCACTTGTTTACCTGCTTGACAAGCTGCACAAGGTCTATCTTTTTCGAATTGCACGTTAGTCAAACCTATCACGTGTTCTCCCTTTAGAAGCTTGTGAAGGTTCTTCATCCCGACATGTGCTAAGCGGCGATGCCACAGCCAGCCCATGCTAGTCTTAGCAATTAAGCATGCATCTAGACCGGCCTCCTCTTTTGCAAAATCAACTAAATAAAGTTTGTCGTCTAATACACCCTTAAAAGCTAGTGAACCATCACTTCTTATAAAGACAGACACATCTACATTTGTAAATAGACAATTATATCCCATATTGCATAATTGACTAACAGATAACAAATTATATCCAAGAGACTCAACTAAAAACACATTAGAGATAGAGTGCTCATTAGATATTGCAATTTTACCTAACCCTTTTACCTTGCCTTGATTCCCATCACCGAATATTATTGAATCTTGGGAATCCTTATTCTTGACGTAGGAGGTGAACATCTTCTTCTCCCCCGTCATATGGTTTGTGCATCCGCTGTCAATAATCCAGCTTGAACCCCCGAATGCATAAACCTGCAAGGCAAATTTAGGCTTGGGTCTTAGGTACCCAACTCATGTTGGGTCCTACAAGGTTAGCACAAATATCTTTAGGGACCCAAATGCAAGTTTTGTCTCCCTTGCATCTTGCCCCTAATTTTCTAGCAACTATCTTCCTATCCTTTCTACAAATAGCAAAGGAAGCATTTAAAGCATGATATATTGTAGAAGGTTCATTAACTTTCCTAGGAACAACATTTCTCCTATCAACATTTCT
Source organism: Zea mays (assembly GCF_902167145.1). Taxonomy (NCBI): domain Eukaryota; kingdom Viridiplantae; phylum Streptophyta; class Magnoliopsida; order Poales; family Poaceae; genus Zea; species Zea mays. The sequence continues at coordinate 29,440,215 of NC_050096.1, forward strand.
ATCATGCACATAAGAAGAACTAGAAGCAAACATGGCATGAGAGTCAAAGACATCATATGCATTACAACTCCTATAAGCATTTCTAGATTGTCTCCTATCATGATACATAAAGGCATGGTTCTTTTGCACACTACTAGCCATAGGGGCCTTCCCTTTCTCCTTGGCGGATATGGGAGCCTTATGGCTTGTCAAGTTCTTGGCTTCCCTCTTGAAGCCAAGCCCATCCTTAATTGAGGGGTGTCTACCAATTGTGTAGGCATCCCTTGCAAATTTTAGCTTATCAAAATCACTCTTGCTAGTCTTAAGTTGAGCATTAAGACTAGCCAATTCATCATTAAGTTTGGAAATTGAAACTAGGTGTTCCCTACAAGCGTCAATGTCAAAATCTTTACACCTATTACAAGTTGCAACAATTTCTACACAAGATGTTGACTTACTAGCTATTTCTAACTTAGCATTCAAATCATCATTAATGCTCCTTAAGTTAGAAATTGTCTCATGGCAAGAAGATAATTCACAAGAAAGCATTTCATTTCTTTTAACTTCTAGAGCATGAGATTTTTGTGCTTCTACAAATTTATCATGTTCTTCATACAACAAATCCTCTTGCTTTTCTAAAAGCATATTCTTATCATTCAAGGCATCAATCAATTCATTAATTTTGTCTACCTTGGTTCTATCTAGGCCCTTAAACAAACATGAATAATCTATTTCATCCTCATCACTAGATTCGTCCTCACTTGAAGAAGCATAAGTAGAGTTTCGAGTACATACCTTCTTCTCCCTTGCCATAAGGCATGTGTGACGCTCGTTGGGGAAGAGGGCCGATTTGTTGAAGGCGGTGGCGGCGAGTCCCTCATTGTCGGAGTCGGAAGAGGAGCAATCCGAATCCCACTCCTTGCCAAGATGTGCCTCGCCCTTTGCCTTCTTATAGTTCTTCATTTTCTCCCTCTTGATCCCTTGATCCTGATCACTATCATTGTCGGGACAGTTAGCAATAAAATGACCAAGCTTACCGCATTTGAAGCATGAGCGCTTCCCCTTGGCTTTGGTCTTGCTTGGCTGTCCCTTGCGACCTTTAAGTGCCGTCTTGAATCTTTTGATGATGAGGGCCATCTCTTCATCATTAAGTCCGGCTGCCTCAATTTGTGCCACCTTACTAGGTAGCGCCTCCTTGCTTCTTGTTGCCTTGAGAGCAAGGGGTTGCGGTTCGTTGATCGGACCATTCAAGGCGTCGTCCACGTACCTCGCCTCCTTGATCATCATCCGCCCGCTAACGAATTTTCCAAGGACTTCTTCGGGCGACATTTTGGTGTACCTGGGATTCTCACGAATATTATTTACCAAATGAGGATCAAGAACGGTAAAGGACCATAGCATCGGCCGGACGACGTCGTGGTCCGTCCATCGCGTGCTTCCGTAGCTCCTTATTTTGTTGATAAGGGTCTTGAGCCGGTTGTATGTTTGTGTCGGCTCCTCGCCCCTTATCATCGCGAACCGTCCAAGCTCGCCCTCCACCAACTCCATCTTGGTGAGCAAGGTGACGTCGTTCCCCTCATGAGAAATCTTGAGGGTGTCCCAGATCTGCTTGGCGTTATCCAAGCCGCTCACTTTGTGGTATTCATCCCTGCACAATGAAGCTAGAAGAACAGTAGTAGCTTGTGCATTCTTATGAATTTGCTCATTAATGAACATGGGACTATCCGAACTATCAAAGTGCATTCCACTCTCTACAATCTCCCATATACTAGGATGGAGAGAGAACAAGTGACTACGCATTTTGTGACTCCAAAATCCGTAGTCCTCTCCATCAAAATGAGGAGGTTTACCAAGTGGAATAGATAATAAATGAGCATTTGCACTTTGAGGAATACGCGAATAATCGAAAGAAAAGTTCGAGTTAACCGTCTTTCGTTTGTCGTAGTCGTTGTCATCGTTGTCCTTGTGGGCAGAAGTGGACTCATCACTGTCGTCGTAGTAGACGATCTCCTTAATGCGCCTTGTCTTCTTCTTCTTCCCATCTTTTCGTCTATGACCTGAGCCCGAGTCGGTAGGCTTGTCATCCTTTGGCTCGTTGACGAAAGACTCCTTCTCTTTATCGTTGATCACGATACCCTTCCCCTTAGGATCCATCTCTTCGGGCGGTTAGTCCCTTTGTGAAGAGAACGGCTCTGATACCAATTGAGAGCACCTAGAGGGGGGGTGAATAGGTGATCCTGTGAAACTTGAAAACTTAAGCCACAAAACTTGGTTAATCGTTAGCACAAAAATTGCCAAGTGGCTAGAGAGGAGTCAAAACACAATAACCACAATAAATCAATCACAGAGATGGCACGGTGGTTATCCCGTGGTTCGGCCAAGACCAACGCTTGCCTACTCCACGTTGTGGCGTCCCAACGGACGAGGGTTGCAATCAACCCCTCTCAAGCGGTACAAATACCCACTTGAATACCACGGTGTTTTGCTTGCTTTTTCTCAATCCCGTTTGCGAGGAATCTCCACAACTTGGAGCCTCTCGCCCTTACACTTGAAATTCACAAAGAAGCACGGAGCAAGGGAGGGATTAGCAACGCACTCAAGACACGAAATCACAGCAACACCACGCACACAAGTCGCAATGAGAGCTCACAACACAACTCAAAGAGTTCACTACTCAACTAGAGCTCTAATTGCTATCACAAAGAATCAAAGGCGCGGAATCGATGTCTTGGTGCTTGGGAATGTTGTAGGAATGCTTGGTCATCTTTTCCATGCGCCTAGGGGTCCCTTTTATAGCCCCAAGGCAGCTAGGAGCCATTGAGAGCAAATCTGGAAGGCCATTCTTGCCTTCTGTCGTCTAGCGCACCGGACAGTCCGGTGCACACCGGACACTGTCCGGTGCCCGATTTCTTTCCTTCTACGGCGAAGTCGACCGTTGGCAGCCAGAGAGCCGTTGGCGCACCGGACATGTCCGGTGCACACCGGACAGTCCGGTGCCCCCTTCCGACCGTTGGCTCGGCCACGTGTCGCCCGCGGATTCCGCGGTCGACCGTTGGCCCGGCCGACCGTTGGCTCACCGGACAGTCCGGTGAATTATAGCCGTACGTCGCCGGTGAATTCCCGAGAGCGGCCAGTTCGCCAGAGTCAGTCTGGCGCACCGGACACTGTCCGGTGCACCACCGGACAGTCCGGTGCTCGAGACCGAACAGCCTTTTGGCTGTACACAGCCAACTTTTCTCTGAATCGATATCTCCTGTTTCTAGCACTTAGACACTATACATTAGTCTTCAAAACAATGTACTAAGGCTTAGAAACATACCTTTACTCTTACTTTGTCCATCCATGGGCATAGATTCACATTTAAGCACTTGTGTTGGCACTCAATCACCAAAATACTTAGAAATGGCCCAAGGGCACATTTCCCTTTCAGACGACCGGAGTGCTCCTCTTTTGCCGCGGGGGGATGCTGTCGTAGAGCTCGCCGCCGCCGGGCGAGTCGAAGACCGTCGTTGTCGTCACGCCGCGGGGGGAGGAGTACCATGTCGTAGCTGCCGTCGAGGGACATGAACTCAAGACTCCCGAAGCGGAGCACCGTCCCGGGCTAGAGAGGTTGCTGGAGACTCCTCATCTGGATCTCAACGGGAAGGAGTTCGTTAACACACAGCAGGCCCCTACCTGGCGCGCCAACTGTCGGCGTTTCGACCCCGGGGGGGTCCCTGGACCGACGAGTAAATTATCGCTACGTGTCCCTGCCCAGATGGGTTGGCGTGGGATGGAACACAAGTTGTGGGACAAGCCTTGTATTATCCTGCACCAGGGGTGCCACTCGCAGTAGGGGTTACAAGCGTGTCGCGTGAGGGAGAGAGAGAGGGCTCGTCCGCCGCTCCCCTCGCGCGAACCCGAACCCTCCTCCAGGGTGGCCCTAGACTCCCCTTTTATAGAGGCAAGGAGAGAGTCCAGGTGTACAACGGGGGCGTAGCTATGCATTAACGTGTCTGGCAGTGGAGTGCCTAAGCCCTGTGTACATGCCAACGTGACCGTCGGGGGAGAGCTTGGGCGTTGTACATGTGATGGCGTGGCCGCCGGAGGAGCGCCTGAGTCCTGTAGGAGCACAGCTGGCAGCGCGGCGAGGACCCTACTGACGTCTCCTTGCTGTCGTAAGGGGCTGAGAGCCACCGGCGTCATGGTGCGCATGGGGCACCATCATTACCCGTCGCCGGGGTAAGCCAGATGGGACGCTGGTCTTGTTCCTTGTAGCCTGAGCAGGCTAGGAGTAGGGGAATGATGCATCCCCTATCAGCACGGTCAGTCCGAGCCTAGTGTCGGTCGAGGCGGAAACTTCTCTTGTGGCCGAGGCCGGGGTCGGGCGAGGACGCGATTCCTCCCGAGACCGGGGTCGAGGCCGAGTCCGGGGGTCGGGCGAGGCGGAGACCTCCTCCCGAGGCCGGAGTCTGAGGTCGGGCGAGGTGGAGCTTCCTGTTGCGCCCGAGGCTTGAGCTCGGTGGTTGATCGTGACATGTTGTCAGTCGTTATCGGGGTGGCTAACACGGCAGTCAGAGCGGAGCGAGCGGCACTGTTTTCCTGTCATATCGGACAGTAAAGAGGAGGGGCGAAGTGACTGTGGTCACTTTGGCCTAGCCAACTGAGGCGCGTGTGTCAGGATACGTCGTCAGGCATCCCCCGCATTTAATGCGCCTGCGAAGCGGTCGGTTGGTGAGGCGGTATGGCCAAGGTTGCTTCACAACGAAGCCTGCCCGAGCCGGGCCTCGGGAGAGCCGAGGGGGCGCCTGCCGTCTGAGGAGGCCCTCGGGCGAGACGTGAATTCGTTTGGGACCACTGTTCCGACCCGAGGCTGGGCTCGGGTAAGATCGTGTCCTTCGGGTAGACGAAGTCTTGGCTTGAACCGCACCCGTCAGTTGGTCTGAGGGTGTTAACCAGCCGCGATTAGGAGCGTTGGGGGTACCCCTAATTATGGTACCCAACAAGTTGTGACTTGTGTGTGTGTTTGTGCTCTGATTTTGTGTCTTGTGTGCGTTGCTCTCCCTCCCTTACTTCCGTGTTTCTTTGTGATCATCATTTGTAAGGGCGAGAGACTCCAAGTTGTGGAGATTCCTCGCAAACGGGAGATAGTAAACGAAAGCAAAACACCGTGGTATTCAAGTTGATCATTGGATCACTTGAGAGGGGTTGAGTGCAACCCTCGTCCGTTGGGACGCCACAACGTGGAGTAGGCAAGTGTTGGACTTGGCCGAACCACGGGATAAACCACTATGCCTCTCTGCGTTGATTTCTTTGTGGTTATCGTGTTTAGCAAGAACTCCTCTCTAGCCACTTGGCTTTATTGCTCTAACACTTAATCAAGTTTGTGGCTTTAAGTGTCAAGTTTTTACAGGATCACCTATTCACCCCCCCTCTAGGTGCCCTCACAATTTGCCAAATTTTTCCACCCATTGCTCTAAGATGCATTGACATTCTTATTTTCCAATAGTCGTAGTTATTCCCATCAAAATGTGGTGGCTTCCTAATGTGCACATTGTTGTTACTAGCCATTTTGTCCCACTCCGGGATGATTAGATCCACAAACAATGGAGTCCTTGGCTTTGATACTACTTGTAGGATCTAGGACTCCGGCTAGAGGGGGGGTGAATAGACGGTTTTGACTAGAATAAAAAACACTAGGGAAATTTAATCAATATAACAAGAGGTATAAATTCTCTAGTGATAACAAGTAAACAATCTATGAGAATCAACTAGGGTGATTGAATACTTGATGAACAATATGCAAAATAATAATCACTTGCACGACATTGCACGACAATAAGTAATGCAAGAAAGTAAAGACACCGAATTTTATCCTGTGGTATCGGTGATTTGCCGATCACCCCTAATCCACGTTGAGGTGGACTTCAAGCTCTCACTTGCTCCTCTATCAAGACACGGCTTGATCTTTGAGCCAAGTGGACAAGAAATCACTCAATACCTTGATTCCACTAATGTCACCTTTGCCGCTCCGGCGAGGTAGGCGCGAACCCCTCACAATCAACACCGCGGCTTCTCCACAATCTTCTTGGAGAGCTCGACGGAGACAATCACCCAAGCCGTCTAGGAGGCGGCAACCTCCAAGAGTAACAAGCCGATGACGCTTGCTCGGTGTACCACCTATTGCCTCAAGAATCACCGATGGATGCAAATGCACTAGGAACACTCAATCTCTCACTAGAAAGCAATCTCAAGCAAAGAGTGTGAGAGAGTGAGTTGGAGGATCACAAATGAGCTCAATGTGTGCAAGGAATAGTCAAGAGAGGTCTCACACACGAGCTCCACTTCTATTTATAGTCCCCCACTCAAATCCAACTGTTATGAGCAAAAGACACAAGTTCTGCACACACGCGGACGGTCCATGCCCTAGAGCCGGACGGTCTGCCGTACACATAACTGCTACTTTTTCCCGTTTGAAATCTGCCAGAGCTGTCAGAAAAGTAAGGTCCGGACAGTCCGGCTCCCTTGGCCGGAACGTCCATGACCTGGCAACTTGGAGCACCAGAGCTCTGACCAAGTGGGGTTAACACAAGCGGACCGTCTGCCTTCAAGGCCGGACGGTCCGAGACCTAGAGACAGTACTGTCTGGGCTTATCCTCCGGACAGTCCGTAGTACAAATCCCAAAAACCACATAGTCCCTGCCCAAACCAAATTTGGCACCTGCGGACGGTCCGCCCATCAGGGCCGGACGGTCTGCACTATAATTCAGGGACTGTGCTGAGAGCAGCGTTCTCTGGTCAGGACTGCGGACGGTCCGGCCCCAAGGCCTAGACGGTCCGTAGTGCAAATGAACAGGACCTGTCCGAAGTGAACAGACTTCGGACCCCACAGGAGGAACGCGGACAGTCCACCCTCAAGGCCCGGACGGTCCGCGCATCCCAAGACTTTGCAATTTTTAAACAAGCTTTTGAAAGGATTTTTAACTCATGAAATCTAAAGCGCTGTTAGTCCTCATGCAAATGCAACCACTAGATGCTCTATGAGGCACTAAGTTTTACACAGATCAAAGTCATTGACCCCTCTTAATAGTACGGCTATTTAACCTACTAATTTGGTCAAGTATCTTCTCTAAACTCCTGAAGACCGGCAAAAACAAAACCTATGTTATACCTTTGCCTTCACTTGATCCACAACCAATGCTTATAAATCTCCAAGATTTCTTGATCTATGTGATCCAACCCTGCATTCTTATTTCTCCAAGAACTGTTAGTCCACAAACAGTTGTTATTAATTACCAAAACATCACTAAGGGGCCTAGATGATTCACAGTCATGCGTAGGGTAGGGCCCCAGGCATGAACCTCTCCGCCCGCAGATCGACGTCCCGCTTCAGGTATGGCTGATTAGGGATGCAATATGGTTCGGAAAATATCCATCCGAATCCGGATTCGAAGATGGTGAACGCTGGTTCGGATGAAATTTTCGGATATCCAGACTTTTTCGGATAACGGATACGAATACGGATATTCTATTCAGATATCGAACTCGAATACAATATGTCTGATATCCGGATATTTTCTCGGATATCCGGATATCTTATCCGGATAGCCGTGTGTATTTTGTTGATTTTTTTAGAAAAAAATTAATAATACACAAATAGCCTTAGAAATTCATGAAATTTTATGGAGGCATAACATATGTCCAAATATAATCTTCTAAAATATTTGGACCATAAAATCGACAATATGCTAGTGTTTCTTTTATTTCACTTCCACTTCCTGCGTGAATTACTCGTGAAATCACTGTAAGTATCAAGTTTCAACAAAATCAATACTTCACTTTATCATTTTCATGTGGAGACTTGAGGTTATATTTTTATATAGAATGTTTATTAGTCTTGGTAACTTATTTGCATTTTGATGATTTTATGCAAATTAAATTAATAATGCGCACATAGCCTAAAATTCATGATTTTTTTAAAAACGTGACATATGTACACATATAATGCTAAAAAAATGTTTGGGCTCAAGGAGTGGATACATGATTACAACCATGATATGTGTGGAATGATGTCTTACACTGTATCCGACAAAAAAATTTGTTACCGACAATATCCGTATCCGACTAGTTCCGTATTTGACACACATCTATCTGATTTGTATCCGAGAACATTCGTATTCGTATCCTTATCCAAAGTTATCCGTATTCAATTTTGAATCCAAATAAAAATATAAAAACAAATATGGTTTCAGTGATATCTATCCATATCCGATCCAATTACATCCCTATGGCTGATTCTTTGATTCGCCTTGGGAGTTCTGTTACTGGCGTTCAATCATCGATGACACCCAATTAATCATGGAATTGCATATTATTGTTCTCGAGGATACACAGGAGTACATCTATGCACCGCCACCCATTAAGCATTTGGTCACGCCCTGTGCTTTTCCTTGGAGACAGATCATTATCAATCCCAAGGACAATTAAAAGAATTGTGCTGTTCTTTGATGGATGTCTCAGGTACACAGTAGAATGCTCCTTTGTATTTCAATTGCTACTTTGTATATGAAAATACTTTTATTCTCTAAATACAACAACTGTACCAAATTGTGTTATGTATGATGATCTCATGCTTCTCTTCCCTAGATGCGAGTGTTGAGACATTGAAATTTCAGGTCTAGACTGAAATGAGAGCGCAATTAAGGTACAGGCTTTAGGAATCAGGATCCCATTGCTGGAAATTAGGGTACTGTACTTTCAAGCACTTCATTGAATTTGTTTTTCCCTCCTTACTTTATAGGATCTAATGTACCACATGATAATTCAATGAATTCGCACAATGTACTTTGGCAATCTCCTTTGCCATCAAATGGGACAAAGCTTGGTTAGCACCAGGTTTGGCGATACTGCACAGCTCGATGCGCCATATTGTCCTTTTAATTTTCAAACCTTCAGTGCACACAAATGCTATGTGTTGAGAATCATGAACACAGGTTCTGTCATTGTTGTTTGCTTGAGAAAATTTCACACTGGCAAAACATTATATTCCGAAAAAATGTATCAAAAAATTCACCCCTGAACTTATGCAAGCACAATGCATATGTCAAATTTGACAACTAAAAACCATTGAAATGGTAACCACACCACATAATATGATAGATTTCATTCGACTAGAATCACAAGTTGAACATGCTAAGGCAGCGAGAGTCAAGCTACTTTTAAAAATGATTTCATAAGCACATAAAAAATACCATAAAAATACCCCTATATGCACATTTGAATTTCTAGCTTCTAATAGCATTAAGACTTGAAAAAATAAATCATAAATGTGTATACTGAATCATCAGTAATATATTTCCATTTTTCTTTGTCATTAAACTTGGTTACTTCTTTCGCTGTCAATCTTCGAGGAACCAAATTACGACATCGTTGTGTTACCTTTTTGTGAAATTTAATCTTGAGCTTTTCTATTGCAGCTGCTGGATCTTTGGACTTCTTGGGCTATTATCCAAAGCATTAACTTCCACGGTATAATCTCATACAAGTATATATCAAAATGCATGATCAATTGTGTACTTCCATACTGATCTTTGGATCACCATAGTTAGTTCTATGCGTACTCATATACTTTTCTTTTCTTCATATGTCAATAATTTACAAGGACCTGCGTCAATCCATTTCCAAACTTTGTATTGTCCGCATCTTTCACAAGTAAGTTCATAGACAATATTTTACTTTTGCACAAAAACACCAATGTGTGCTATTGTTTGATCGGCTCTCAATGTTGCTAATCCAATTATCGTTTCCATAAGCCGTTTAAGTGCTGCTTTGGAAGTAATTTTAGCATCGACATTATAATTTTGCACAAAAAAAGGTTGCATGCTAATGATACATCATCTGTCAATTTTGCTACTCTAGTGACTGTCATTACAAACCATTTAGGTGTTGTTTAGATACAGATTTGTACTTTTACTTAGAACAATTGCTTGCAGCTAAAACATTATCTGCAGACGCAAAAATTAATAAGCTAAAAATATTATTCATCGTAAGCACTATCCCGTTTGCACAAATACTAAAATTTGCAACACATATTTTATTCATGTGTTCCTTCTATATCCAAATATACAGTTTGCACCTAAAAATCTTATTAATCATAATCAGAAATCCGCTTGCATACATACTAAAATTTGTTGCTCATATTTTGGCTTCAAAGATGTCTAGCTTCATATGTTCCTTTTATATGAAATATACAGTTTGTATATTATATTTGAACAGACATTGAAAGGAACACAAATTTGTTTTAAAAAGATACCTAGACATATAATTGCTTAAATTTTAGTCATCAAGCTGTTTCAATACTCTTCTGTTTTAAACACCTGCAAACATGATTACACAACAACTGATTCTCATATTATTTTTTCCTCAGTACATATGATCTGTACAATTCTTGAAACAATGTTTTTCTACTGCAAAAAATTAGCTATTCCATTGAGGAATGAATTTATTAACAAGACACCAATCAAATATTTTTAAAAAGATATAACTCATTTCTGACTCTTTCAAAAAAGTATGCTCCACTGTTACAGTGACATAAAACAGCCATCATTACTCCCCAAAACACTTTTTTAGATTCAAAAGGTTAGTATTACAGCCTCCTTTCTTAAACACATCTAAATCTTCTAAGTACTCCCATGTCATATATGGCATTCCTATATTCTCAATGAATGCATTATTTATATTTTTTACAAATAACTTCAACAATGCAGTTTAAATTTTATGTCTAGTATTTAACGTCTCAAAAAATATACCACCGCGGGAACAGCGATGCCTGCATGTATATATATGCCATATGATGATTTTTGTTGAATGGGCTTCAAACTGATGTTGTGATTTGAGAACAATCCGTTGTCTTTTGCACAATGTACACTACTATCTTCTGTACCGTACCTATTTTGCTTCTAGACCACTCGTATCAACAATCGACCCCCTTAGAATTTCGTGATCCAGTATCCAAAAAACCTGAAAACAATTATTGTGCTGGTAAATGTTCGAATGATGCTTCTGTCCACATATTTTCCAGTTATCCTATTTACTATTTTGAAATTTCTTTAACCATGCAAAATACTGATTAACCATGCAAAATATTGATTGTAGACTAACACAGTTTACATTTAATTACATTACTTCTCCGTGCAAAAATAAATCTGAAATTATTTTTTCACACCGCGCGCAGGGCGCGCGCCATCCACTCCACTAGTGAAAGAGGATGCTGGCGGGATCCCTGCCTAGCAGCACAGGCAGAGCAGCCTTCTGTCGGCCACTTGTAAGCTGATAGAGACGCATCGTTTGTCGCTCAAATCTTCTACTACTAGTAACTGGCTCGCGCGCCGCGTGAGTCCTTAACCGCTGTGTTTACAATTAAAAGATCGCTATTGTAGACATATATGAGCAACAATATATATTGGTATGTACATATTGAAGTGGTACATACATCTACCAAAACGATAAAATATTAGTCTCAATGATCACTAAATGATGATGCATTCTAAAAAGGTTTACAATGAGTTTCTGAAGAAAACAAAGAAAAATCAGATCAAATTTGTGGTTTTATATTGATCAAATTTGAGATATTTATATTGAAGGAGAGTGGAAACAAAGGAAGAAAACAATGTGTATGTACATAAATATATACGTAGAGATAACATTCAAAGTCATATCAACGATGTTTCCTTTTTTCAATTATTACATAATTGCAATAAATACCGATAGCATTTTCATTTTTTAATCTGACAGCAAGGCTACAATTATCGAAATGATAAAAGCAAGTTTTTTTATGTATATCAAAAAGCTTCAGCAGCATTACAAAAGTAGTGAGGCAAGCACCAAAATTTTGGAACAGATACTCTTTCTTGCGAGCACTCTGAACTCTGAAGGCAAGTTATAGAAATTTCAGAACCTGTAACCCCGGCAAGATTTGTTTTACCCAAGCTGTATCTGCTGGATCCTGGATTACATGAATGAAGCTAGACAAAGATATTCCTTCTCTTGAGAAGAAAGAAACAGAGCTATGTTCTCTAAAACAAAGAAACACAAAAGAAAAGAAGAAAAAGGCCTCCTTCATAAGCCTTCTTCCGAGCTACAACCTACATGCACGTAAGAAATGAAGGCCTGTTCAGAAAATAAATATTAATTTCCGAACTGAATAACTATAGACACATTCATCCAGGGCAGCAACCGTGAGTCACTTTAAAGCAGCAAGTAAGCAGGGAGAATAGCGAGCAGCAGCAGGGATGCCACCGCGCCGTCGACGGGGCATGTCCCAGATGGCAAGAACCCCGGGTCCTGAGGTAACACCGCCATGGAGACCCCAGACGGCCGCGCCGGGCAGAACGGTAATGGTGACACGATCCCAACAGCAATGGCAAGAATGGTGTGCCGTCGTCATCTACGACGCAGGCGACCGGCCACAGCAGAAGCGCCGCAGCCAGCAGGATTATTCGAAATCTGTAGCATGCTGGCTAGCTTGCTTCTTTCAAATTCAAGCTCAAGTTTAGATTTTTTTTATGACAATGCAGTTTTTTATATTCAGAAATTACAGTGTACAACATTGGTAGTGTCGGCGTCTCGAGACCGGGGGGTCCCTAAGGCCGACGAGTGAGTGTGCCGCGTGCCCCAGCCCAGATGGGTCGAGCGCGTGGGCGAGCGCGAAGGGGGGAAGCGAGGTGGCCGGAGACGGGCGTGAGAGAGGTGGAAATCCCGCGGCCTTCGTGTTCGTCCCGCGCCCAGGTCGGGTGCGCTTGCAGTAGGGGGTTACAAGCGTCCACGCGGGTGAGGGAAGCGAGCGGCCCCAAGAGAGCGCCTGCCCCGTCCTCGTCCCCGCGTGGCCAACCTTCTCTAAGAAGGCCCTGGTCCTTCCTTTTATAGGCGTAAGGAGAGGATCCAGGTGTACAATGGGGGTGTAGCAGAGTGCTACGTGTCTAGCGGGGGAGAGCTAGCGCCCTAAGTACATGCCAATGTGGCAGCCGGAGAGATCTTGGCACCCTGCTGGTGTGATGTCGTGGCTGTCGGAGGAGCAATGGAGCCTGGCGGAGGGACAGCTGTCGGAGCGGTTGAGTCCTTGCTGACGTCCCCCTGCTTCCGTAAGGGAGCTGAGAGCCGCCGTCGTCACAGGGCTAGCGGGGCGCCATCATTGCCTATCTGGCGGAGCTAGCCAGATAGGACACCGGTCTTGTTCTCTGTGGCCCGAGTCGGCTCGGGGTAGAGTGATGATGGCGCTTCCTGTGGACGTGGCGGGCCTGTGCCCTAGGTCGGGCGACGTGGAGGCTCCTCCGAAGCCGAGGTCGAGTCTGTCTTCCATGGCCGAGGCCGAGCCCGAGCTCCTGGGTCGGGCGAGGCGGAGGTTGTTCGGCAGAGGCCAGAGCGGAGTCCGAGCCCTGGGGTCGGGTGAAGCGGAGTTCGTCGTCTTCTGGGGCTGAGCCCGAGTCCGAGCCCTGGGTCGGGCGGAGCGGAGTTCGCCGTCTTCCGGGGCCTTAGCCCGTGTCCGAGCCCTGGGTCGGGCGGAGTGGAGTTCGCCGTCTTCCGGGGCCTTAGCCCGAGTCCGAGCCCTGGGTCGGGCAGAGCGGAGTTCGCCGTCTTCCGGGGCTTTAGCCCGAGTCCGAGCCCTGGGTCGGGCGGAGCGGAGTTCGCCGTCTTCCGGGGCTTTAGCCCGAGTCCGAGCCCTGGGTCGGGCAGAGCGGAGTTCGCCATCTTCCGGGGCTTTAGCCTGAGTCCGAGCCCTGGGTCGGGCGGAGCGGAGTTCGCCGTCTTCCAGGGCTTTAGCCCGAGTCTGAGCCCTGGGTCGGGCAGAGCGGAGTTCGCCATATTCCGGGGCTGAGCCCGAGTCCGAGCCCTGGGTCGGGCGGAGCTTCCTATGGCGCCTTTGGCAAGGCCTGACTGCCTGTCAGTCTCACTCTGTCAAGTGGCACTGCAGTCGGAGTGGCGCAGGCGGCGCTGTCCTTCTGTCAGACCAGTCAGTGGAGCGGCGAAGTGACGGCGGTCACTTCGGCTCTGCCGGAGGGCGCGTGTCAGGATAAAGGTGTCAGGCCACCTTTGCGTTAAATGCTCCTGCGACTCGGTCGGTCGGCGCGACGATTTAGTCAGGGCTGCTTCTTGAAAGGGAAATGTGCCTTTGGGCCATTTCTAAGTATTTTGGTGATTGAGTGTCAACACAAGTGCTTAAATGTAAATCAATGCCCATGGTTGAACAAAGTGCAAATCTAGAGCAAAGGTATGTTTCTAAGTCTTAGTACATTGGTTTTGTGTACTAATATATTTGTCTAAGTGTTAGAAACAGATAGAAGAAGAGAAGAGAAGACTTGGCTGTGTACAGCCAAGGGGCTGTTTCGGTCTGGGGCACCGGACAGTGTCCGGTGGTGCACCGGACAGTGTCCGGTGCGCCAGGCTCCCTCGGCCGAAGAGCCCGCTCTCGGGAATTTGCTGACGGAGTACGGCTAAAATTCACCGGACTGTCCGGTGTGCACCGGACTGTCCGGTGTGCACCGGACTGTCCGGTGAGCCAACGGTCGGCCAGGGCCAACGGTCGGCCGCGCGATCAGCGCAGGACACGTGGCCGAGCCAACGGTCGGAAGGGGGCACCGGACTGTCCGGTGTGCACCGGACATGTCCGGTGCGCCAACGGCTCCCGCATCTGCAACGGTCGGCTTCGCCATTTAAGGAAAGGAATCAGGCACCGGACACTGTTCGGTGTGCACCGACTGTCCGGTGCGCCCGACGACAGAAGGCAAAGATGGCCTTCCAGATTTGTTTTCAACGGCTCCTAGCTGCCTTGGGGCTATAAAAGGGACCCCTAGGCGCATGGAGGAGTACACCAAGCAACTCTTGAGCATTCTTGATCATCCACACTCAGTCTTTGCGCATCCGTTTGTGATTCTAAGTGATTCGAGCTCTGTTCTTGTGAGAAACTGTGAGATAGTCTTTGAGCTCGAATCTTGGCCGTGTGTGTGCGCGTTTCGCTGTGGATTTGTGTGTGTTGCTTCCCTCCCTTACTCCGTGCTTCTTTGTGAATCTTAATTGTAAGGGCGAGAGACTCCAATCTGTGGAGATTCCTCGCGAGTGGGATAAAGATAAGCAAGGCAAAAACACCGTGGTATTCAAGTGGGTCTTTGGACCGCTTGAGAGGGGTTGATTGCAACCCTCGTCCGTTGGGACGCCACAACGTGGAAGTAGGCAAGTTTTGTACTTGGCCGAACCACGGGATAAATCTCTGTGTCTTCTCTGTGATTGTCATATTGTGCAAGATCTCCTCCTTAGCCACTTGGCAATTATTGTGCTAACCCCTAACAAGTTTTTGTGGCTATAAGTTAAGTTTTTACAGGATCACCTATTCACCCCCCCCCCCTCTAGGTGCTCTCAATTGGTATCGGAGCCGTTCTCTTCACAAAGGGACTTACCGCCCGAAGAGATGGATCCTAAGGGGAAGGGAATAGTGATCAACGACAAGGAAAAGGAGTTCTTCGTCAACGACTCAAAAGATGAAAAATCCAACGACTCCGGCTCGGGGCATAAACGGAAGGAAGGGAAGAAGAAGAAGACAAGGTGCATCAAGGAGATCATCTACTACGACGATAGTGATGAGTCTACTTCTTCCCAAAAGGATGATGACAACGACTACAAAAAGACGGTCAACTCGAACTTTTCATTTGATTATTCTCGTATTCAACATAGTTCGAATTCGCATTTGCTTTCCATTCCTCTTGGCAAACCTCCACACTTCGATGGGGAGGACTACGGATTTTGGAGTCACAAAATGCGTAGTCACTTATTCTCTCTCCATCCAAGCATATGGGAGATTGTAGAGAATGGAATGAAGTTTGATAGCTCAGATAGCCCTATGCTTATAAATGAACAAATTCATAGAAATGCACAAGCTACTACTGTTCTCTTAGCATCTTTGTGCAGGGAAGAGTACAATAAGGTGAGCGGCTTGGACAATGCCAAGCAGATATGGGACACCCTCAAGATCTCTCACGAGGGGAACGACATCACCATGCTCACCAAGATGGAGTTGGTGGAGGGCGAGCTTGGACGATTCGCCATGATAAGGGGAGAGGAGCCAACTCAAACTTACAACCGGCTCAAGACCCTTATCAACAAAATAAGGAGCTACGGAAGCACGCGTTGGACGGATCACGACGTCGTCCGCCTACTGCTCAGGTCATTTACCATTCTTGATCCTCATCTCGTGAACAATATTCGTGAGAATCCCAGGTACACGAAGATGACGCCCGAGGAGGTACTTGGAAAATTCGTGAGCGGGCGGATGATGATCAAGGAGGCAAGATACGTCGACGACGCGTTGAACGGTCCACTCCACGAGCCTCAACCCATTGCTCTAAAGGCAACAAGGAGCAAGGAGTCGCTACCCAGCAAGGTGGCACAAATTGAGGCTGCCGGTCTTAATGATGAAGAGATGGCCCTCATCATTAAAAGATTCAAGACGGCGCTAAAAAGCGATCATGCTTCAAATGCGGTAAGCTTGGTCATTTTATTGCTAACTGTCCCGAAAATGATAGTGACCAGGAGCAAGGGAAAAATGGGAAGAGAGAGAACAAGAAGGTTTACAAGAAGGCCAAAGGTGAAGCACATCTTGGAAAGGAGTGGGATTCGGATTGCTCTTCGTCCGACTCCGACGACGAAGGACTCGCCGCCACTGCCTTCAACAAATCGGCTCTCTTCCCCAACGAGCATCACACTTGCCTCATGGCAAGGGAAAAGAAGGTACTCACTCGTAATGCTAATACTTATGATTCTTCTAGTGATGATGAATCTAGTGAGGATGAAATTGATTACTCTAGTTTATTCAAGGGATTGGATAGAACTAAGATAGCTAAAATTAATGAGTTGATTGATGCCTTAAATGAAAAGGATAGAATCTTAGAGAAACAAGAAGACCTTTTATATGAAGAACATGATAAATTTGTTAGTGCACAAAATTCACTTGCTCTAGAAGTTAAAAGAAATGGAATACTTTCTTGTGAACTTTCTACTTGTAATGAAACCATTTCTTCTTTAAAAGGTGAAATTAATGTTTTAACTGCTAAACTAGAAGTAGCAAGTAACTCGTGTGTTGAAAATATTACAATTTGCACTAGGTGTAAGGATTTTGATGTTAATGCTTGTAATGAACACTTAGTTTCAATTTCAAAACTAAATGATGAAGTGGCTAGTCTTAATGCTCAACTCAAGACTAGCAAGAGTGAAGTTGATAAAATAAAATTTGCAAGGGATGCCTACACAGTGGGTAGACACCCCTCAATTAAGGATGGTCTTGGCTTCAAGAGAGAGGCCAAGAACTTAACAAGCCATAAAGCTCCCATCTTCGTCAAGGAGAAAGGGAAGGCCCCTATGGCTAGTAGTGCTAAAAGGAACCATGCTTTCTTGTACTATGATAGGAGACATGCTAGAAATGCTTATAATGATTTTGATTCACATGTTTATGATTCTCATGCCATGTTTGCTTCTAGTTCTTCCTATAAACATGATAGAGATATGTGTAGGAGAAATGATGTGCATATGCCTAGGAGAAATTTTGCTCATATTCCTAGAAAAGTTGTGAACAAACCTTCTACCATTTATTATGCCTGCAATGCTCCCTTTGCTATTTGTAGAAAGGGTAAGAAGGTAATTGCTAGGAAGTTAGGGGCAAAATGCAAGGGAGACAAAACTTGCATTTGGGTCCCTAAGGAAATTTGCACTAACCTTGTAGGACCCAACAAGAGTTGGGTACCTAAGTCCCAAGCCTAAATTTGCCTTGCAGGTTTATGCATCCGGGGGTTCAAGCTGGATTATCGACAGCGGATGCACAAACCATATGACGGGGGAGAAGAAGATGTTCACTTCCTACGTCAAGAATAAGGATTCCCAGGATTCAATTATTTTCGGTGATGGGAATCAAGGCAAGGTAAAAGGGTTAGGTAAAATTGCAATTTCTAATGAGCATTCTATCTCTAGTGTATTTTTAGTAGAGAGTCTTGGATATAACTTGCTATCTGTTAGTCAATTATGTCAGATGGGGTATAACTGTCTATTTACAAATGTAGATGTGTCTGTCTTTAGAAGAAGCGATGGTTCATTAGCTTTTAAGGGTGTATTAGACGGCAAACTTTATTTAGTTGATTTTGCAAAAGAAGAGGCCGGTCTAGATGCATGCTTAATAGCTAAGACTAGCATGGGCTGGCTGTGGCATCGCCGCTTAGCACATGTGGGGATGAAGAACCTTCACAAGCTTCTAAAGGGAGAACACGTGATAGGTTTGACTAACGTGCATTTCGAAAAAGATAGACCTTGTGCAGCTTGTCAAGCAGGTAAACAAGTGGGAGGAGCGCATCACAGCAAGAATGTGATGACCACTTCAAGACCCCTGGAGCTGCTGCATATGGACCTCTTCGGACCCGTCGCCTATCTGAGCATAGGAGGGAGTAAGTATGGTTTAGTTATTGTTGATGATTTTTCCCGCTTCACTTGGGTGTTCTTTTTGCAGGATAAGTCTAAAACCCAAGGGACCCTCAAGCGCTTCCTCAGGAGAGCTCAAAATGAGTTTGAGCTCAAGGTGAAGAAGATAAGGAGCGACAACGGGTCCGAATTCAAGAACCTTCAAGTGGAGGAGTTCCTTGAGGAGGAAGGGATCAAGCACGAGTTCTCCGCTCCCTACACACCACAGCAAAATGGTGTGGTAGAGAGGAAGAACAGGACGCTAATTGATATGGCAAGGACAATGCTTGGAGAATTCAAGACCCCCGAGTGTTTCTGGTCGGAAGCCGTGAACACGGCTTGCCACGCCATCAACAGGGTCTACCTTCATCGCCTCCTCAAGAAGACTTCGTATGAGCTACTAACCGGTAACAAACCCAATGTATCTTACTTTCGTGTATTTGGGAGCAAGTGCTACATTCTAGTAAAGAAAGGTAGAAATTCTAAGTTTGCTCCCAAAGCTGTAGAAGGGTTTTTGTTAGGTTATGACTCAAATACAAAGGCGTATAGAGTCTTCAACAAATCATCGGGTTTGGTTGAAGTCTCTAGCGATGTTGTATTTGATGAGACTAATGGCTCTCCAAGAGAGCAAGTTGTTGATTGTGATGATGTAGATGAAGAAGATGTTCCGGCGGCCGCTATACGAACCATGGCGACTGGAGAAGTGCGGCCACAGGAACAAGATGAACGAGATCAACCTTCCTCCTCAACTATGGTGCATCTCCCAACCGAAGATGACGAACAGGTACCTCAAGTGGAGGCGCTTGATCAAGGGGGAGCACAAGATGATCAAGTGATGGAGGAAGAAGCGCAACCAGCACCTCCAACCCAAGTTCGAGCGATGATTCAAAGGGATCATCCCGTCGACCAAATTCTGGGTGACATTAGCAAGGGAGTAACTACTCGATCTCGATTAGTTAATTTTTGTGAGCATTACTCCTTTGTATCTTCTATTGAGCCTTTCAGGGTAGAGGAGGCCTTGCTAGATCCAGACTGGGTGTTGGCCATGCAGGAGGAACTCAACAACTTCAAGCGCAATGAAGTTTGGACACTGGTGCCTCGTCCCAAGCAAAATGTTGTGGGAACCAAGTGGGTGTTCTGCAACAAACAGGACGAGCACGGGGTGGTGATGAGGAACAAGGCTCGACTTGTGGCAAAAGGTTATGCCCAAGTCGCAGGTTTGGACTTTGAGGAGACTTTTGCTCCTGTGGCTAGGCTAGAGTCAATTCGTATCTTGCTAGCATATGCCGCTCACCATTCTTTCAGGTTGTACCAAATGGATGTGAAGAGCGCTTTCCTCAACGGGCCAATCAAGGAGGAGGTGTACGTGGAGCAACCCCCTGGCTTCGAGGATGAACGGTACCCCGACCATGTGTGTAAGCTCTCTAAGGCGCTCTATGGACTTAAGCAAGCCCCAAGAGCATGGTATGAATGCCTTAGAGACTTTTTAATTGCTAATGCTTTCAAGGTTGGGAAAGCCGATCCAACTCTTTTTACAAAGACATGTGATGGTGATTTGTTTGTGTGCCAAATTTATGTCGATGACATAATATTTGGTTCTACTAACCAAAAGTCTTGTGAAGAGTTTAGCAGGGTGATGACGCAGAAATTCGAGATGTCGATGATGGGCGAGTTGAACTACTTCCTTGGGTTCCAAGTGAAGCAACTCAAGGATGGCACCTTCATCTCCCAAACGAAGTACACGCAAGATCTGCTAAAGCGGTTTGGGATGAAGGACGCCAAGCCCGCAAAGACTCCGATGGGGACCGACGGACACACCGACCTCAACAAAGGAGGTAAGTCCGTTGATCAAAAAGCATACCGGTCAATGATAGGTTCTTTGCTTTACTTATGTGCTAGTAGACCGGATATTATGCTTAGCGTATGCATGTGTGCTAGATTTCAATCCGATCCTAAGGAGTGTCACTTAGTGGCGGTGAAGCGAATTCTTAGATATTTGGTTGCTACGCCTTGCTTCGGGCTCTGGTATCCAAAGGGGTCTACCTTTGACTTAGTTGGATACTCAGACTCCGACTATGCTGGATGTAAGGTCGATAGGAAGAGTACATCGGGGACGTGCCAATTCTTAGGAAGGTCCCTGGTGTCATGGAACTCTAAGAAACAAACCTCCGTTGCCCTATCCACCGCTGAGGCCGAGTACGTTGCCGCGGGTCAGTGTTGCGCGCAACTGCTTTGGATGAGGCAAACCCTCCGGGACTTTGGCTACAATCTGAGCAAAGTCCCACTCCTATGTGACAATGAGAGTGCTATCCGCATGGCGGAGAATCCTGTTGAGCACAGCCGCACAAAGCACATAGACATCCGGCATCACTTTTTGAGAGACCACCAGCAAAAGGGAGATATCGAAGTGTTTCATGTTAGCACCGAAAACCAGCTAGCCGATATCTTCACTAAGCCTCTAGATGAGAAGACCTTTTGCAGGTTGCGTAGTGAGCTAAATGTCATAGATTCGCGGAACCTGGATTGAATTGTAGCATACATGTACTTATGCTTTTGATCATGTTCCTGTTTGCATTTTGTTGCTTTATTATGGTGCTCAAGTTGTAAAAACACTCCCTGGACCTCACAAGTCCGTTGCAAAGTGATGCACATGTTTAGGGGGAGATGTGTTACAACTTGACCCTTTGAGACTAACCATGTGCTTGAGTTTGATGTTTTAGTCTCGAAGGAGGATTGAAAGGGAAAAGGTGGACTTGGACCATGAAAGACTTCCACTGCACTCCGATGAGAGGGTAACGTATTCCAAGTTCATCTCATGCAATCTTATTGCCTGTGTATTCTTATTGAAGATCTTGGTAAGGCAATGGGGTTAGAAGGCCAAGATTGATCCTGTTTTGGTGCTTGATGCTAAAGGGGGAGAAAATAGAGGCCAAAGTGATAAATGGATCAACTACCACTTGAGAGATTTTGAAAATAGTAGAATAGAGTTTTTGTTGTGTCAAAAGCTTTTATTGTCTCTATTGTCTTGTCTCTATTGTCAAAAATTGGCTTCTTGTGGGGAGAAGTGTTGATTATGGGAAATAGGGGGAGTTTTTGAAATCTTTGATCAATCTCTTTTGGAATGACTCTCTTTATGCCTCAACATGTGTGTTTTACATAGAAATAGAGATTTGAGTTTGATTTGCAAAAACAAACCAAGTGGTGGCAAAGGATGATCCATATATGCCAAAATTGAATCAAAACCAATTTGAGTTTTTATTTGAAGTGATTTTGCACTTGTTCTATCTACTTTATGTTGTGTTGGCATAAATCACCAAAAAGGGGGAGATTGAAAGGGAAATGTGCCTTTGGGCCATTTCTAAGTATTTTGGTGATTGAGTGTCAACACAACTGCTTAAATGTAAATCAATGCCCATGGTTGAACAAAGTGCAAATCTAGAGCAAAGGTATGTTTCTAAGTCTTAGTACATTGGTTTTGTGTACTAATATATTTGTCTAAGTGTTAGAAACAGATAGAAGAAGAGAAGAGAAGACTTGGCTGTGTACAGCCAAGGGGCTGTTTCGGTCTGGGGCACCGGACTGTCCGGTGGTGCACCGGACAGTGTCCGGTGGTGCACCGGACAGTGTCCGGTGCGCCAGGCTCCCTCGGCCGAAGAGCCCGCTCTCGGGAATTTGCTGACGGCGTACGGCTAAAATTCACCGGACTGTCCGGTGTGCACCGGACTGTCCGGTGAGCCAACGGTCGGCCAGGGCCAACGGTCGGCCGCGCGATCAGCGCAGGACACGTGGCCGAGCCAACGGTCGGAAGGGGGCACCAGACTGTCCGGTGTGCACCGGACATGTCCGGTGCGCCAACGGCTCCCGCATCTGCAACGGTCGGCTTCGCCATTTAAGGAAAGGAATCAGGCACCGGACACTGTTCGGTGTGCACCGGACTGTCCGGTGCGCCCGACGACAGAAGGCAAAGATGGCCTTCCAGATTTGTTTTCAACGGCTCCTAGCTGCCTTGGGGCTATAAAAGGGACCCCTAGGCGCATGGAGGAGTACACCAAGCAACTCTTGAGCATTCTTGATCATCCACACCCAGTCTTTGCGCATCCGTTTGTGATTCTAAGTGATTCGAGCTCTGTTCTTGTGAGAAACTGTGAGATAGTCTTTGAGCTCGAATCTTGGCCGTGTGTGTGCACGTTTCGCTGTGGATTTGTGTGTGTTGCTTCCCTCCCTTACTCCGTGCTTCTTTGTGAATCTTAATTGTAAGGGCGAGAGACTCCAATCTGTGGAGATTCCTCGCGAGTGGGATAAAGATAAGCAAGGCAAAAACACCGTGGTATTCAAGTGGGTCTTTGGACCGCTTGAGAGGGGTTGATTGCAACCCTCGTCCGTTGGGACGCCACAACGTGGAAGTAGGCAAGTTTTGTACTTGGCCGAACCACGGGATAAATCTCTGTGTCTTCTCTGTGATTGTCATATTGTGCAAGATCTCCTCCTTAGCCACTTGGCAATTATTATGCTAACCCCTAACAAGTTTTTGTGGCTATAAGTTAAGTTTTTACAGGATCACCTATTCACCCCCCCTCTAGGTGCTCTCACTTCTTAGCGAAGGCAAGGCCTTGGGCGAGCCGGAGATGTGTCTGCCGTTAAAAGGGGGGCCTCGGGCGAGACGGAAACCCCTCGGGGTCGGCTGCCCTTGCCCGAGGCTAGGCTCGGGCGAGGCGTGATCGAGTCGCTCGTATGGACTGATCCCTGACTTAATCGCACCCATCAGGCCTCTGCAGCTTTATGCTGATGGGGGTTACCAGCTGAGAATTAGGCGTCTTGAGGGTACCCCTAATTATGGTCCCCGACAGTAGCCCCCGAGCCTCGAAGGGAGTGTTAGCACTCGCTTGGAGGCTTTCGTCGCACTTTTTTGCAAGGGGACCATCCTTTCTCGGTTGCATTTTGTTCCGGTGGGTGCGCGCGAGCGCACCCGCCGGGTGTAGCCCCCGAGGCCTCGGAGGAGTGGTTTCACTCCTTCGAGGTCTTAATGCCTTGCGTAATGCTTCGGCTGGTCTGGTTGTTCCCTCATGCGAGCAGGCCGTAGCCCGGGTGCACGGTCGGGGCCCAAGTTCTCGGGCTGGTATGTTGACGCTGTCAACGGTTTGGCCGGAGCCAGGTTTGCGAGAGCAGCCCCCGAGCCTCTGCACAGAGCGAGAGGGCGATCAGGGACAGACTCGGCTTTTTTACATACGCCCCTATGTCGCCTTTCCGCAAGGAGGAGGGGGGAGAGCGCCATGTTACCCTCGATGGGCACCGAACATGGTGTCTCCGGTGAGCTGCAAGCGGGTAATCCGAGTGGACGTCCGTGCCCCGTTCGTTGGGGGTCGGCTAGGGGCCCAGAGGCACGCCCAAAAGTACCTGCGGGTGATCTGCCGGACCCGGTCCCCTGGCGACGGGGTCCGAGGGCTCGATGCCTCCCTCCGATGGGATTCCGTTACAAGATCGTTCCCGCTGGTCTCGGAAATGTCCTAGGGTACCTCGGGAGCACAGCCCGAGCCTTGGTTATGTATCGAACGTACCCCTGGTCATCCCTCGCTCGGCGTCTGAGGCTACTGTGAACCCTTCGGGGGCCAGCCTTCGAACCCCTGATCAGTAATGGGCGTGGAGCCCGAGTAGCCTGAGGCGGCCGTGGAACCCTTCGGGGGGCCGGCCTTCGAACCTCTGACCAGTAGTGGGTGTCGGGCCCACGCGATCTGAGGCAGCTGTTGAACCCTTCGGGGGGGCCAGCCTTCGAACCTCTGATCAGTAAGGAGGCTCGGAGCCTTGTTCCTTCACGGGGAAGGATCCCTTTCGGGGTATCCCCCTTTCCCGGTCCCTGTCGCAAGAGATAGAGAAAAGAGGAAAAAGGGAAAAGGATACGAAACCGAACGACGCGGCGTACCTTTTTTGGCGCGGTTGTTACGGCGAAGGCGAAGCGTCGCCCGCTACTCCTGCCAGAAACGCCGCCTGTCCAGCCGCGGAGTTAGTGCGACGGGGCGAGTAGTTGGCGGGGCAGCCGTTGCGCGTGCGCGAGCCATTCGAGGAACGGATCACAGGCGCGTTGTCTTCACGCCGTGAGAGGGGGTTCTCTTGCTGCCCCCGGATGGGACGTGAGCTTGGCTGACGACGTGACCGCTGCTCCCGCGCGCCTGCCACCGTCATTACTACCGGCCCGCTTTTGGCCGCGTTGGCCGCCGCGTGAGGCTGGTGCTGCCGGGTCGCGCGCTGGGTCGCCTCGAGTCGCGGTATTGGTTCTGCAATCGAGGAGGCGCGGTGGTGGTGCAGGCGGTGCGGTTGTTTCATGCAGCATCTGGCGCGCCGGTTGCGCGACGCGTGGGCCTGGGCCTCCATGCTGGTGTGTCGGGAGTTGGAGAAGTGCGTCCATTTGGCGCGGTTGCATGCCGCCTGCATGGCTGCCCGCCCCTTTCGCCCGTTGGTCTGGGCAAAAGTGGAGGGTCACTTGTAACCGCTGGGCGGTTGCATGCACCACGCGCGGCGGTTTGGCTTCTTCTGCTCGGAGCCGGTCTGCATGACATGCGGGATCCAGCCCCCGCGCCGCAGGGGAGGGCTTTGGAGCGTGTTGGAGGAGACTCCGCCCGTGACGATTGGGGGCGCGCGTAGGGAGAGTTGCCTTTAAAAGGAGGGCGACCCCTTTCGTAAGGCGACCATGTCTCCTCGCTCCCTTATGCGCCGCGCCTTTCCACCTTCCAAGCCCCCGGATGGGGGGAACCCGCCGTCTTTTCGCCTCATCGTTGGAGGAACGCAACTCCGTGGGAGTTGGTACCTTTCAGCCATCGTTCGGCTTCAAGGATTTTCATCATGCAGCCCGGCCGCACCCCTCCACCGGCGGTCACCCAAGGTGGTGACCTCCAGCTTGATGGTGGGGGAAAGCGAGCCGGGCTGCGGCCTCTGCCCCTCCCTCAGCCTCAAGGATTTTCATCACCAGGGCTGGGGAGGGGAGTGTGCCGAGTTGAGGTCGGCCCCGCGTGGGCGGCGGCCCGCTCCTTCACTCAGTGATCGGAGGGAGGAGCGGTTGTCGTCCATGGCGCTGGCATCTGCAGCGTGCCTGGCTTTCGGACGCGAGTGGCTTCGGGGCCGCTCGCGGCGCCGGCGTCTGCCACGGCAGCCGGAAGAGGTTCTTCCGCCGGCGTGATAGCCAAGGCTGGCCACGGACCGCCCTCCAACTCTACGGCCTTCTGCCCGTCCTTGCCTTACGAGTTTTGGCATGGGCGGGGGACTCCTGGCAGCAACATCCGCCCTGAGGTCAGTGCCGCCGCTGTTCGGCCCCCCGGAGCAGAAGTCGTCGTCGTCGCCGCTGCTGGAGCAGGTGACGGCGCGCCGTTCGTCGGTCTTCCGTTGCTCCGCAGGCCTTCCCCCATGGAGTGGGGTTGTTCGTACCCGCGGAGGGGGGAACCGGAGTTCCGTTTGTAATGGCACTTCGAATGCCAGTGTTTTTGTTCATTACGGCTTTCGGGGCCTGAACATGTATGTAACGTCGGCACGGAGCCGTGTTTTTTCCTCATTTTTGAGCGCTAAGACTCGTCTGTTGATTATCTGAATCGCTTCACCAAGCATGAGTCGCCCCGTGTCAAGGTGACGAGTGAGGTATCCGTATCCCGGAGGCGTAGGAGTCCCTCGGCTCGGTCGGCCTTGCTGTCCGAGGCTCCTCTAGCTTAGTTAAAGAGACCCCTCGGCCGCTCTTCGACGAGCCGAGGCCAGGGGTAGCGATATCAGTATGAACAGAGGCGGAGTCGGCTCGAAAATGAAACCTGGTTGGCCGGAGCCTAGCCGGGTTGTCCGTTGGCGGGACCGACGTCGGAGTTGATCAGCCGAGGCCTCGGACTGGGCTGGCGCCCTTGGAAGACGGTTGGCCGAGGCCCCAGGGGTAACCGGCCGAGCCGCCTGCTCGGGCTGGATTCCCGGAGAAGTCCCTGGCAGCGATTGCCCGGGCGTGGTGATGACGTCGTCCTTAGAGATGGCCAAACGGGCCGCCCGGCCCGGCCCGGCCCGGGCCCGGTGAAGCCCGGCCAAAAACCGGGCCGGGCCTGCTGTGCCAGCGTGCCCAAGTTTCTGTCCAAGCCCGGCCCGCAGCGGGCCTAAACGGGCCGGGCCGGCCCGTTTAGCACGAAAAAACGGGCCGAAAAGCGGGCTAAACGGGCCGGTAAGCACGTTTTAGTGTAAAAAAACCGGGCTTAACGGGCTTAGAGGTAAACGGGCCGTGCCGGGCTAGCCCGCCGTGCCTAGTTTCATGTCCAAGCCCGCCCGCTTATTCTACCGTGCCGGGTTCGGACCGGGCCCAAAAAGCGGGCTTCGTGCCGGGCTCACGGGCCTCGTGCTTTTTGGCCATCTATAGTCGTCCTTCGGAGCGGAGATCCTCGGACCGCGTCGCCGTCCGAGGCTAGGTCGGGCCTCGTCGAAGGTGTCGTCGATGCCGAGGGTGTTGCTGCCCCCTTCCAGCGTCAAGACCCGAGCCTGCAGGATCAGATTGTCTTGTAGCGCGTGCCTTGTGCGGCCGCCGAGGCCAGAACACACACCCTCGCTGCGTTGTAAAGCTGCGTCTCTTTTCCTCTTGTTTCGAGTATCTGGACTTTTTGTCGGTAACAGGGATGTTTGTGCGAGCGAGAGTTGCTTCTCGCGGAAGGTGATGAGTGAGGTATCTGTATCCCGGAGGCGTGGGAGTCCCTCGGCTCGGTCGGCCTTGCCGCTTACGCGTACTTTCACCCGTCCATGAGGCCCTGTCACCGACTCGGTCGAGAAGGCTCGAAGGATCGCTTCGGCAGAAGGGCTTCCGAACGTAAAGACTTGTTCGATCCGCGGAGCCACTTTATCCAAACGCGAGTTACTTATCGCAGAAGGTGATGAGTGAGGTATCCGTATCCCGGAGGCGTAGGAGTCCCTCGGCTCGGTCAGCCTTGGCTGCTTACGTGTACTCCGTCGTTTCCAGGACCCACTTTTCGAAGTAGTCAAAAAGCACGAAAGATATTCTGGTAAAAGAGATCTTTTTTCGAGGAAAATTTTGACGCAGAGGGGGTTTCCCCCCTTTTAGCCCCCGAGGGAGGGTCGGGCTTTGCCGAGGCGAGGCCGACCCTACCTTGTTGACTAAACTTTGCGTGGGTGCGAGGTATATGAACAACTTGGAAACATCTTAAGGGTAGAAGCGACGTAGCTGTTGGATGTTCCAAGCGTTGCCGTAGACCTCGCCTTGACTGTTGGCCAGCTTGTATGTTTCGGGCTTCAGAACTTTGGCGATGACGAATGGCCCCTCCCAGGGGGGCGTGAGCTTGTGCCTCCCTCGGGTGTCTTGTCGCAGCCGAAGCACCAGGTCGCCCACCTGGAGGTCTCGGGGTCGGACCCCTCGGGCGTGGTAGCGTCGTAGGGATTGCTGATACCGCGCCGAGTGTAGTAAGGCCCTGTCCCGAGCCTCTTCCAGCTGGTCCAGCGAGTCTTCTCGGCTAGCTTGATTGCTTTGATCGTCGTAGGCCCTCGTCCTCGGGGAGCCGTATTCCAGGTCAGTGGGCAAGACGGCGTCGGCCCCGTAGACCAGGAAGAACGGCGTGAAACCCGTGGCTCGGCTCGGCGTTGTTCTCAGGCTCCAGACCACCGAGGGGAGTTCCTTCATCCATCGCTTGCCGAACTTGTTGAGGTCGTTGTAAATCCGAGGCCTGAGCCGTTGTAGAATCATGCCGTTGGCACGCTCTACTTGCCCATTCGACATGGGATGAGCCACGGCGGCCCAGTCCACCCGGATGTGGTGATCCTCGCAAAAATCCAAGAATTTTCTGCCGGTGAACTGGGTGCCGTTGTCGGTGATGATGGAGTTGGGGATCCCGAAGCGATGGATGATGTTGGTGAAGAACGCCACCGCCTGCTCGGACCTGATGCTGTTCAGGGGTCGGACCTCGATCCACTTGGAGAACTTGTCGATGGCGACCAGCAGGTGCGTGTAGCCCCCGGGCGCCTTCTGCAAGGGACCGACGAGGTCCAGACCCCACACAGCAAAGGGCCAGGTGATGGGTATCGTCTGCAGGGCCTGAGCGGGCAGGTGGGTCTGCTTCGCATAGAATTGACACCCTTCGCAGGTGCGGACAATTCTAGTAGCGTCGGCCACCGCCGTTGGCCAGTAGAAGCCTTGCCGGAAAGCATTCCCGACAAGGGCTCGGGGCGCTGCGTGATGGCCGCAAGCCCCCGAGTGTATCTCTTGCAGGAGTTCCTGACCTTCGGCGATGGAGATGCATCGCTGGAGGATGCCCGAGGGACTGCGGTGGTAGAGCTCCTTCCCATCGCCCAGCAGGACGAACGACTTGGCGCGTCGCGCTATCCGCCGAGCCTCGGCTCGGTCGAGGGGCAGCTCCCCTTGGCGGAGATATTGCAGGTACGGGGTCTGCCAATCTCGATCAGGCGTGGCCCCGCTCCGCTCCTCCTCGATGTGCAGCGCCTCGCCCTCGGGGGCCGAGGGTACCTCGGGCTGAACCGAGGACACCTCGGGCTGGACCGAGGATGCCTCGGGCTGGACCGAGGGTGCCTCGGGCTCGGGCGTGTCGTTGATCTTGACGGAGGGCTGATGCAGATCCCGGGAGAAGACGTCCGGGGGAACCGTTGTTCGCCCCGAGGCTATTTTTGCCAGCTCGTCCGCAGTCTCGTTGTAGCGCCGAGCGATGTGGTTAAGCTCGAGCCCGTAGAAATTGTCTTCCAGGCGCCGAACCTCATCGCAGTAGGCCTCCATCTTCGGGTCGCGGCAGTGGGAGTTCTTCATGACTTGGTCGATGACGAGCTGCGAGTCGCCGCGAGCGTCGAGGCGTCGGACCCCTAGCTCGATGGCGATTCGCAATCCGTTGATCAGAGCTTCGTACTCAGCCACATTGTTGGACGCCGGGAAATGGAGGCGTAGCACGTAGCGTAGGTGTTTCCCGAAGGGCGAGATGAAGAGCAGGCCCGCGCCGACTCCCGTCTTCATCAGCGACCCGTCGAAAAACATGGTCCAGAGCTCCGGTTGGATCGGAGCCGTCGGCAGCTGGGTGTCGACCCATTCGGCTACGAAGTCCGCCAATACCTGGGACTTGATGGCCTTCCGGGGCGCGAACGAGATGGTCTCGCCCATGATTTCCACCGCCCACTTTGCGATCCTGCTCGAGGCCTCTCGGCACTGGATGATCTCCCCCAGGGGGAAGGATGACACCACAGTTACCGGGTGAGACTCAAAGTAGTGTCGCAACTTCCGCCTCGTCAGGATCACTGCGTACAGCAGCTTCTGTACTTGTGGGTAGCGGATCTTGGTTTCGGACAGTACCTCGCTGACGAAGTAAACTGGCCTCTGAACGGGCAATGCATGCCCCTCTTCTTGCCTCTCGACCACAATCGCGGCGCTAACCACCTGAGTGGTCGCGGCGACATAGACCAAGAGGGCTTCTCCATCAGCTGGGGGTACCAAGATAGGCGCCTTGGTGAGGAGCGCCTTCAGGTCCCCGAGAGCTTCCTCGACCTCAGGGGTCCAAGTGAAGCACTCGGCCTTCCTTAACAGGCGGTACAGAGGCAGACCTCTTTCGCCGAGGCGTGAGATGAACCGGCTCAGGGCCGCGAGACATCCCATGACCCTCTGTACACCTTTTAAGTCCTTGATGGGCCCCATGTTGGTGATGGCTGCGATCTTCTCCGGGTTGGCTTCGATGCCCCACTCGGAGACGATGAACCCCAAGAGCATGCCTCGGGGCACCCCGAAGACACACTTCTCGGGATTGAGCTTGACGCCTTTCGCTTTGAGACACCGGAATGTCACTTCAAGGTCGGAGAGGAGGTTGGAAGCCTTCCTTGTCTTGACTACGATGTCATCGACGTAGGCCTCGACTGTGCGACCGATGTGTTCACCGAACACATGGTTCATGCACCGCTGGTACGTCGTGCCCGCATTCCTCGAACCGAACGGCATGGTGACATAGCAGTACATTCCGAAGGGCGTGATGAAAGAAGTCGCGAGCTGGTCGGACTCTTTCATCCGGATTTGGTGATACCCTGAGTAGGCATCGAGGAAGGACAGGGTTTCGCACCCAGCAGTGGAATCCACGATTTGATCGATGCGAGGTAGAGGGTAGGGAACCTTCGGACATGCTTTGTTGAGACCAGTGTAGTCTACACACATCCGCCATTTCCCCCCTTTCTTTCTCACAAGCACAGGGTTGGCAAGCCATTCGGGATGGAATACCTCTTTGATGAACCCTGCTGCCATTAGCTTGTGGATCTCCTCGCCTATCACTCTGCGCTTCTCCTCGTCGAATCGGCGCAGAGGCTGCCTGACGGGTCGGGCTCCGGCCCGAATATCCAGCGAGTGCTCGGCGACATCCCTCGGTATGTCGGGCATGTCCGAGGGACTCCACGCAAAGACGTCGGCGTTTGCGCGGAGAAAGTCGACGAGCACTGCTTCCTATTTGGGGTCGAGCCCGGAACCGATCCGGATCTGCTTGGAGGTGTCGCCACTGGGGTCGAGAGGGATGGCCTTAACCGTCTCCGCTGGCTCGAAGTTGCCGGCATGTCGCTTCACGTCCGGCACCTCTTTGGAGAGGTTCTCCATGTTGGCGATGAGGGCCTCGGACTCGGCGAGGGCCTCGGCGTACTCCACGCACTCCACGTCGCATTCGAACGCGTGTTTGTATGTGGGGCCGACGGTGATGACCCCGTTGGGGCCCGGCATCTTGAGCTTCAGGTAGGTGTAGTTGGGGACGGCCATGAACTTCGCGTAGCATGGCCTCCCCAGCACCGCGTGGTAGGTTCCTCGGAACCCGACCACCTCGAACGTCAAAATCTTCCTTCGGAAGTTGGAGGGCGTTCCGAAGCAGACGGGAAGGTCGAGCCGTCTGAGGGGCTGGACGCGCTTCCCCGGAATGATCCCGTGGAAGGGCGCAGCGCCTGCTCGGACGGAGGACAGATCGACGCGCAGGAGCCTGAGGGTCTCGGCGTAGATGATGTTGAGGCAGCTGCCCCCATCCATCAGGACCTTGGTGAGCCTGACGTCGCCGACGATGGGGTCGACGACGAGCGGGTATTTCCCCGGGCTCGGCACGTGGTCGGGGTGGTCAGCTTGGTCGAAGGTGATGGGCTTGTCGGACCAGTCCAGGTAGACTGGCGCCGCCACCTTCACCGAGCAGACCTCCCGGCGCTCTTGCTTGCGATGTCGAGCCGAGGCATTCGCCGCATGCCCTCCGTAGATCATGAAGCAGTCGCGGACCTCAGGGAACTCTCCTGCTTGGTGGTCTTCCCTTTTGTCGTCATCGCGGGCCCTGCCACCCTCTGCGGGTGGCCCGGCCTTGTGGAAGTGGCGCCGAAGCATGACGCACTCCTCGAGGGTGTGCTTGACGGGCCCCTGATGGTAGGGGCACGACTCCTTGAGCATCTTGTTGAATAGGTTAGCACCTCCGGGGGGCTTTCGAGGGTTCTTGTACTCGGCGGCGGCGACAAGGTCCGCGTCGGCGGCGTCGCGTTTCGCTTGCGACTTCTTCTTGCCTTTCTTTTTGGCGCCGCGCGGAGTAGACGCCTCGGGGGCCTCTTCCGACGGGCGGCCCTGGGGCTGCTTGTCCTTTTGGAAGATGGCCTCGACCGCCTCCTGGCCAGAGGCGAACTTGGTGGCGATGTCCATTAGCTCGCTCGCCCTGGTGGGGGTCTTGCGACCCAACTTGCTCACCAGGTCGCGGCAGGTGGTGCCGGCAAGGAACGCGCCGATGACATCTGAGTCGGTGATGTTGGGCAGCTCGGTGCGCTGCTTCGAGAATCGCCGGATGTAGTCCCGAAGAGACTCTCCCGGCTGTTGCCGGCAGCTCCGGAGGTCCCAGGAATTCCCGGGGCGCACGTACGTGCCCTGGAAATTGCCGGCGAAGGCTTGGACCAAATCATCCCAGTTGGAGATCTGCCCCGGAGGCAGGTGCTCCAACCAGGCGCGAGCAGTGTCGGAGAGGAACAGGGGGAGGTTGCGGATGATGAGGTTGTCGTCGTCTGTTCCACCCAGTTGGCAGGCCAGGCGGTAGTCTGCGAGCCACAGTTCCGGTCTCGTTTCCCCCGAGTACTTCGTGATAGTAGTCGGGGGTCGGAACCGGGCCGGGAACGGCGCCCGTCGGATGGCCCGACTGAAGGCCTGCGGACCGGGTGGTTTGGGCGAGGGACTCCGATCCTCCCCGCTGTCGTAGCGTCCCCCACGCCTGGGGTTGTAGCCTCGGCGCACCCTTTCGTCGAGGTGAGCCCGACGGTCGCGACGATGGTGCTCGTTGCCGAGGTGGCCCGGGGCCGCAGGCGCGGTGTTGCGCGTGCGCCCGGTGTAGACCGAGGCTTCCCGCATGAATCGGGAAGTCGCGGCATGAGGTTCCGAGGGGTATCCCTGCCTTCGGGAGGCAGAGCTCTCGGCCCGTCGGGCCGCAGCGCCTTCCAGAAGATTCTTGAGCTCTCCCTGGATTCGCCGACCCTCGGTGGTTGACGGCTCCGGCATCGCGCGGAGGAGCATCGCCGCGGCTGCCAGGTTCTGACCGACCTCGCTGGATGCGGGTGGCGGCCTGACCCTGACGTCGTTGGCGACGCGGTGCTGGAAACCCTGGGGCAGGTGACGTATTTCTCCGGCCGGGGGCTGGCCCGCCCATACCTGCCCGACGTCCCGGCGGATCGACTCGAGCGCTCCTGCTCCCTCGTCGAGCCTGGCCTGCGCCCCGCGGACTTGCTCGAGCTGTGGGTCGTGACCCCCCGCCGGAACGGGGACCACAGCTAGCTCCCGCGGGATGTCGGTGCGAGGCACCGGCCTAGGGAGATCACCGTCCTTCGGCATGCCGAGGTGGTTGCCTTTGGAGGGATCCCCTAGCTCGACGTGGAAACATTCGCGGCTCGGGCCGCAGTCCTCATCGTCAAGGCTGCGGCTACCGCCGGAATAGTCGGAGAGGCAGTAGTCACATGCGGTCATAAAGTCCCGCATGGCACTAGGGTTGCCAAACCCAGAGAAATCCCGACAGATGATGGGATCATCATCTTCCTCGGACCCAGAGGGTCCGTAGGTCGAGACGTCCGTCAATCGGTCCCAACGCGACCGCATACGAAACCCCAGAGGGGTTGCACTCGCCTCAACGGGAGCGCCCGCCAAAGCGAGGTCGCTAGGCAGGTTGAGGCCGAGTCGAAATGACGTAGGATTGGAATCAGTCAGTACCTTTTGATCGACGAGGAGCGACATAGTCACGTCGGGGACTGATTGCGTCGTCATCTTAGGTACGAGGGCGACGTCCTGTAGGCCCTCCGCGAGCGCGCTGGCGTCGTCCACTTGCTCGGGATTGGCGTGTCGCGGGGGGACGGCTCTCGCCTTCGTCTCAAACGCGAAGTCGACGCCCGACGCGCCCCCCGTTGGGGCGCTGGGGACGTCGATTCGCTCGACAGCCGACGAAGCGCGGCCTCCCGCTTGGCCTTGGTTGCCCCGCCTCCTCCTCCGTTGGCGGGGAGAGGACGGGGTGAGCTCGAATGTCGTTCTTCCACCATGCGGGGAAGATGTCATCGATTCCGCCGCCGGCGGGCGGGTTGTCGGCCGCCATTGTCGTCGTCGCGCGGCGGTGGAAGGAGTATCATGTCTTAGCTGCCGTCGAGGGACATGAACTCAAGACTCCCGAAACGGAGCACCGTCTCGGGTTGGAGAGGTTGTTGGAGACTGCCCATCTGGAGCTTGACGGGAAACTGCTCGTCAACACGCAGCGTGCCCCTACCTGGCGCGCCAACTGTCGGCGTCTCGAGACCGGGGGGTCCCTAAGGCCGACGAGTGAGTGTGCCGCGTGCCCCAGCCCAGAGGGGGCGAGCGCGTGGGCGAGCGCGAAGGGGGGAAGCGAGGTGGCCGGAGACGGGCGTGAGAGAGGTGGAAATCCCGCGGCCTTCGTGTTCGTCCCGCGCCCAGGTCGGGTGCGCTTGCAGTAGGGGGTTACAAGCGTCCACGCGGGTGAGGGAAGCGAGCGGCCCCAAGAGAGCGCCTGCCCCGTCCTCGTCCCCGCGCGGCCAACCTTCTCTAAGAAGGCACTGGTCCTTCCTTTTATAGGCGTAAGGAGAGGATCCAGGTGTACAATGGGGGTGTAGCAGAGTGCTACGTGTCTAGCGGGGGAGAGCTAGCGCCCTAAGTACATGCCAATGTGGCAGCCGGAGAGATCTTGGCACCCTGCTGGTGTGATGTCGTGGCTGTCGGAGGAGCAATGGAGCCTGGCGGAGGGACAGCTGTCGGAGCGGTTGAGTCCTTGCTGACGTCCCCCTACTTCCATAAGGGAGCTGAGAGCCGCCGTCGTCACAGGGCTAGCGGGGCGCCATCATTGCCTATCTGGCGGAGCTAGCCAGATGGGACACCGGTCTTGTTCTCTGTGGCCCGAGTCGGCTCGGGGTAGAGTGATGATGGCACTTCCTGTGGACGTGGCGGGCCTGTGCCCTAGGTCGGGCGACGTGGAGGCTCCTCCGAAGCCGAGGTCGAGTCTGTCTTCCATGGTCGAGGCCGAGCCCGAGCTCCTGGGTCGGGCGAGGCGGAGGTTGTTCGGCAGAGGCCAGGGCGGAGTCCGAGCCCTGGGGTCGGACGAAGCGGAGTTCGTCGTCTTCTGGGGCTGAGCTCGAGTCTGAGCCCTGGGTCGGGCGGAGCGGAGTTCGCCATCTTCCGGGGCCTTAGCCCGTGTCCGAGCCCTGGGTCGGGCGGAGCGGAGTTCGCCGTCTTCCGGGGCCTTAGCCCGAGTCCGAGCCCTGGGTCGGGCGGAGCGGAGTTCGCCGTCTTCCGGGGCTTTAGCCCGAGTCCGAGCCCTGGGTCGGGCGGAGCGGAGTTCACCGTCTTCCGGGGCTTTAGCCCGAGTCCGAGCCCTGGGTCGGGCAGAGCGGAGTTCGCCATCTTCTGGGGCTTTAGCCCGAGTCCGAGCCCTGGGTCGGGCGGAGCGGAGTTCGCCGTCTTCCGGGGCTTTAGCCCGAGTCCGAGCCCTGGGTCGGGCAGAGCGGAGTTCGCCATCTTCCGGGGCTGAGCCCGAGTCCGAGCCCTGGGTCGGGCGGAGCTTCCTATGGCGCCTTTGGCAAGGCCTGACTGCCTGTCAGTCTCACTCTGTCAAGTGGCACTGCAGTCGGAGTGGCGCAGGCGGCGCTGTCCTTTTGTCAGACCAGTCAGTGGAGCGGCGAAGTGACGGCGGTCACTTCGGCTCTGCCGGAGGGCGCGTGTCAGGATAAAGGTGTCAGGCCACCTTTGCGTTAAATGCTCCTGCGACTCGGTCGGTCGGCGCGGCGATTCAGTCAGGGCTGCTTCTTAGCGAAGGCAAGGCCTCGGGCGAGCCGGAGATGTGTCCGCCGTTAAAAGGGGGGGCCTCGGGCGAGACGGAAACCCCTCGGGGTCGGCTGCCCTTGCCCGAGGCTAGGCTCAGGCGAGGCGTGATCGAGTCGCTCGTATGGACTGATCCCTGACTTAATCGCACCCATCAGGCCTCTGCAGCTTTATGCTGATGGCGGTTACCAGCTGAGAATTAGGCGTCTTGAGGGTACCCCTAATTATGGTCCCCGACAGGTAGTAAAGACCCTCGTGGCTAGCAATATGCTACGAATGCTTCTTGAGGGATCGGGGAAATACAACAATAAGATATGAAGATTGTAAATATTTTTGGTCATTCCTTGGAGGCTTGGACATCATAGAATCTATTGATAGGAAGGCACCAAGGACTGTCATTTTGGCCTAGACTCTAATCCGTAAGTGTGTTTATATGATGACAGAATAGAACAATGGTTAAGGCAGCGGCAGCCGTAAATAGTAGAGTAGAACTAACCACAAATGCTGAAAAGAAAATTTGTGAAACGAAATGCATATGACTTTCACTTACGGAAAGCAAGATGTGTCTTCCTGTCTCAGCAGTCAGCACCCATCGGAGGTTGTCGTCGCTCTCGGTTTTGTCCGCGGGAGTGGGCGACGGCGACGGATTCCTGTCAACCAGTAGGAGCCATCCCAGTGGCACGATGGTCGTCTCTGGCTCCACCGGAGCAACCCATGGAAGGGATTTCGGCCGTTTGAAGATTGAGTACAGCAGCGGTGGCCCCATGATACCAGCGTCGCCTACAAATCGTAGATAATGAAGCGGCTGGGCAGCGTCGAAGGTGTAGTCATCGCCATCATCATCCATCTTCATGTCCGTGTGTTCCTGTATGTTGCTACTGCTCGCATTCGATCCCCATGGTCGGACGACGATCACGAAGATGACTGAGAAGTAAGCCACTACCACATCCCATGGTCGAAGGGAGGTGTGCGGGTGAGGGTAGCGGCAGCGGGTGGAGGTTGGACGAGGACGCAGACCTAGGCGTCGACGCCCCGGGCGGAAGGGAGGTGTGCGGGTGAGGGTAGGAGATGGAGGTAATGGCGGCGTCGATCTGCGTGTTGGTGCATCTTTTCTCATGTCTGCTTCGTGTTCTATCTAGAAAGATCCGGTCGTGTCTGGTGTGGCCGACACAACAGATCGTACGCTTGTGCTGTAGAAATCAAAGGATGCAGAGAAGGTTATTGGCATTGATGGCCGTTGTTGACGGATCGTGTGACTTAAAATTGAAGTGATGATGTGGCCACATGAGATGCGACCTTTGCGTCCTCCTTTAATATATAGAATAGAATGGGCCAGCTGCATGCGTTTGTATGAGCTTTCATTCTACGAATGGTTGCTGCTTATGTTTTTATGTCGTTGGCATCTATCTCTTGAATTACAGAGTTTTTATTTGGTGTTCACGGGAGTTTTTTTAAAAAAATTGCAGCCAAGTTTTAAAACTGAATATTGATGTAACCATGGAATGTCATGGACGGGACACACTGGCTACTACTATAAGTCTATAACTATAACTGTGCTGTAGACTTGTATAAACAGCAAATAATGGCATCCGATGTGAAGCGACAGTGTATTATATGTATTGTACTGTGTCATAGAGAGCTAATGCCAAAATATCTGATGGAATGTATGTGTGCCCTACTTAACGGGAATGGATAATAATTTGGATTCGATTTTCTTTATTTTATTAGGTTCTCACCGAATATGGTTCTCAGTTATGACTTCCAGGCCCAGTAAAACTTTATTTTTTTCTACTAGTAGTAGTAATTAGTCATGTATATAAATAACGGTGCCCACAAGAGTTCGTCAGAATTTATACAACTGTTTTCTTATTTATTTCTTTAACATTTTCCCTTCTACGCACAGTAGGAGATAATGTCAGGCGTTGACGGTGTACATATATTTGTTTTTTTAAAGGCATAGTGGCGTATGTGCAAACACTTCCTCACAGGAAGGACACTAAGAAACATGGTCCATGGCCCATTATAAAGCACCGCCACAAAGCCCAAATAGCAGTTCGTCGGTGGAGCAAGCATCGCGCTAGGCAACAGGCAAACAGTTTGTCCCACCTCGTCCAGTCACAAAATAAAAGCACGAGTTATAAACCAAACCGGAAGCACCGCATCGTCTCTTCGGAGACATCCGATAAAATTGGAACGATACAGAGAAGATTAGCATGGCCCCTGCGCAAGGATGACACGCACAAATCGAGAAATGGTCCAAATTTTTTTGCGGATTTGCGCACTGGTCCCCTGGTGTTCGCGACTAGGTCCTCCCGCACTAGTTTTTCTTCACGATTTAGCCCTCGCGGATTTCTGGCAGCCCGCAGCCGTTTGTGCCAGAAACTTTTTGTTCGCCGCTAGGCCCTTACTTTTATGCTTCCTTTTGCAGGCTTGCCCCTAACATTTTTTTCCTTTAGCCCTTCAGTTTTCTCTTCTGTACAATTATACTCTGCAGCCCCAGGAAAGTTTATATTTTGCTCTTACGTTCAAGTTTGTTCGCAACGGACTGCTGTGCTAGAACACCACCATGTTATACGGTAGAATTTTGCAATGATACAGCGAACCTTTTTCTCTCTTTATTAAAAGTCAAAATCTCTGCTGCTCCTCTTGTCCACCACCTTCACCACGGCTATAGATGACCAATAAGTACGAGACCCGCGAGCCCAGCACAAAGCCCGTTGTTTAGATCTAATCCGAACCCGTCACAAATAAGTGGGTCGGGCTCGGACAGAAAAATAGGTACGGTGGGCTAGCTCGGCATGGCTCGTTTAACTCTAAGCCCGCTTTTCGGCCCGCTTTTTTCGTGCTAACCGTTTAGACCTGTTGCGAGCCGAGCTTGGACAGAAAATCGAGCCGGCGGGCTTAGACGGCCCGGCCCGGTTTTCTAACCGTGCCTAGCGGGCCGTGCGGCCCGTTTGGCCATCTCTAACCACGTCACAGCCCTCCTCCCCCCTTCGCCGTTAATCTCGCGCCCGCCCTCGCCTGTGTCTGCCTTTGACATTGTGACACCCCAGTGTCACCTAGGGTTTCTCTAGCAATGCCAAACCCAGAACCATTATTTTATGTGAACCAAAGTAAGCATAAGCATCAAAATAACTTAAGTAAGAAGGAATTCACCAAGCATATACTTAAAAGTATCATGATCAAAACAATTGAGTCTTTAAAAAGGAAAGAATGTGTAACCCTAATAAAAACCCTAAGTAAGCCCCATGAGCAAAATTCAAGAAAATAAGGAAAAGGGTATGAAAAATTTAAAATTATGACTTGAGCCAATTATAAAAATTAAAGTATATTTAATAAGCAACAAGAAAGGTTCAGAAAGCTTAGCCAAAATAACTCAAGCAAATTCCCAAATCAGCCCTTGAACTATGAAGCCTTGGAGGAATTCAGATTTCTGAATTTCTGAAATTCAGACCTCTTTCCAAAGATCAACTGCGTTCTCTGTTTTTCAAAACTCAAAACTATGAGATCCAAATATCAAAGTTGTGCCAAATTCCCTTGAACACATCCTGGAAAAGTTTGAACTCAAACCAAATTCATTTGACACGGTTTTGGCACAGTTTGACCTCGGGACCAGGCATTCTGACACTGGCACCTTGGTGACGCTACAACTCCCTGTCCCTAGCCTAAAACCGTGCGACGTCCATTCACAAAAGACAAAGCATGGTCAGGTGAACAAATCCTTCACAGCGATCTTGCCCAAATTCACGAAGATTTGCACCCAACCAGCGCTTGAACATGGACAGAAGCAACGGGAACACGTGTTCGACCGTGGCTGACACCCCCGGTTCACGCCCGTTCGCGCACCGCGCCTCCCATTGCACGCCCGCGCGCGCTCGCCGGTCCACGACCGCCCGTGCACCGCGTCGTGCCTATAAAGCCTTCCCAGGCGCGCCCCACTTCGCCCCGCACTCACCAGCACCGGCCGGCCACCTTCCCTTAGCTCCGGTGAGCTCAATTCCGCCCACCATTGCCGCCAGAGCTTTGGCCACCGTGGCCAGCCCACTCCAGCCACCCCCAAGTCGAGCCAGTGCTTCGGCTAGCTCCGCCAGTAGCCCGTGAAGCTTGCCAAGCTCTCGGACCAGGCCGGACTTCACCGGAGGCCCGAGATCGACCTCACCGGACTTCGGTCCTTCGCCGCCGCGCGTGGACAGAGCTCACCGGTGAGTCTCCGCCCAATTCCTTGCACCCATATCTTCTCTGGCATCCCGTGAACCTCTCTGACCCATCCAATTGTTCTATCTCGCCGTGAGTAGGCCGGACCCCTCGCCGCCGACGAGCATCCCCGCCTGCGCGCGTGGACCGACCGACTCCGGCCATCCCCGACGGCGACCCGCACACCGTTGTGATCCCCAAGACCTCCCCTACGTCCTCGACCACTTCACCGGAGCCATCTCGCCGCCGGTAAGCCCCTCCTCCCTTTCTTCCGCCGCGGTTACTATTTAAGTTAGAAGAAGGACCTCGGGTTAGGATTTGTAGAACCCGAGGGGTTTTCTGTAACGTCAGTGACTCATGTGAATAGTAACCTAAGGACCAATCCGCGAAGAAAACTTAAGAACCCGCCAGGGACCCCAGTGCAAAGTGGATTTCCATTAAACCAATTTTGTTAATCTTTTTAAAATAACCATAGAACTTAGAAAACCCATAACTTGATGAATTCTTCATAAAAAGTTGTCAAACTAATTTTGTTAGCTCCTGAATATTATGAACTATCATTTTAAAATGATAAACCCTATGCTTTCTGTTCTAAATTTTAGAGTTTAAAATTAAAAACAGAAACTTACCAAACCTAGTTTAATTAAGGAAAATTAGTTTTCCTTCTGTGCTGAACTTAAGAAAATTTGTAGATGTTCAAACCTCATTTAGACACTGTTTAAAAATAGTAGGAACCCCAGCATTAGAAAATATGATGTAGTTATTCATTTAAAGCTATTTTGCCCAAAACTTAGGAAAAATCAGAAAGACATTAGAAAGTAATGAACAGTGAGTAAAATTATTTTTCCTAGTTTGCTTATGTAACAGAGAACCTAGGAAAAATACAGAGACTATTAGTTCAGACCAGTTTTAAATTAAAATGTTTTATTTAGCCTTATTTGGACTGAAAATCAATTATTAGAGTTGCAAAACTATAACCAAAATGAGTAATAAAAATCCAGTGGACTTACAACCACCAGAGCCCCACTACAAAAATAAAGAACACCTCAGCCCAACTTTTTAAGTAAGGAAAATAAATAAAAAGTGATAATGAGGCATTTTCCAAATAAATCATGAACAACCCCTAATAAGGTGATAATGGGCAACCAAAAATTAGCTAAGTCCATAGTGAGATAAACCACTAGAGAAAAATGCAAACCCATGAAAAAGAAGCAAACTCATACCTATTGCTAGTATTTTATGAGAAAGGCCACTTAATTCAAATAATGCATACTACCCCTTCCCTTAAGCAAAAAGAGACCAAAATTCAGAATAATTGCTCTTGCACAAAACAATAACTAAGAATATTAAGAACTCTGTTGTTTGATATTTTTCAAATATAGTGGTAGTAGAAAGCACCTATTTGGCTAGAAACTTGAGAAAACCATAGAAAATTAATTAAAAGGTATTAATGACTAGAAATTTGTATCAAGTCATGTTATAACACCTAAAAGCCAGCAAAAATAAGTTTTAGAAAACTACCCACTGTTAAATAATAGTTGTAGTTCAAAGCACCCCTTCTGCTCTAGATATTAATAATTTTGTCCAGAGAAAATTATTCACTTTCTGATCCCCAAATTTTGAGACAGAGAAACATACACCAGTACCAAGCCACTGTAATTTTTGCAGAATTTTTGAAATTTTATAAAAGCAACTTGTAGTTCAAACCCACTCCAAAACATTTAAGAGAATAAAAGAAAAGGAAAGAAGAAATAAACCTCACCTCAATAAGTCTAACTTGAGTACTTATCAATTCCCCCTAAGATTTAGAAAGAATTCAGTGGAACCCCAAAAATAAACCTCCCACTTATCTTAGTTAAAGTTTAACCCAATTTACCAAGTATACCACCCAAGGGTCTTACATAAGTAAAGTTAACTTGTTTAACTCAAGTAGATCATACACCTCCAAAGTTGTAATTTCTAAAGCACATATCATATCATGCATATATCTTACGCATTGCATTTATTAGATTGTAATCTTGCCGACGGAGAGTACGTGCTCATCCCCGAGCAAGGACCTGTCCAAGAGGAGGACCAGGAGCAGGCTTCAGAGGCTGCTATTGAGGATCTCCCCGCAGCCCCAGCAATTGAAGGCAAGCCCCGGTTTTATGCATAACCGTATTAATATATGCTACTTTACTACACTTAATGCTTGTAGGATTGTAATGTGCACTTAAGTGTAGGAGTTGCTTGAAACCTCTAGTTGCATGAACTTAGGATTCCTTTTTGAGATGAATACTAGTATGCTAGGTCAAGTAGCTGCTTGCTAATCAGGATCTCGGTAGAAGTCGAGTGATTTTTCTAGCACTCGCGCGAGGTCAGGAATTGATTGTATTCATCTTGATAATGGGATATATGTTAGTCTATGGACTTGGATCCAGTGAGGATGCCTTGTCCATGAGACGGGAAAAAGGAATTAAGGATTAATGTGTGGATACCTGAGTCAAGCTTTTGAACGTACTAAGCACATGCCGGGAAAAATGGTAACCGGTAAACCTAGTACCTGAGTGAAGCCGGGCGCGGACTTTATCCCTCATGCGACCTGAGACTGGGTCTCCCATGCTAGCTATGGTGGATACAAGTGCGGTCACTGCACGGCGGCAGCCGGGGTCAGTGGAGCAATGTATGCCAAGGCGGTGAGGCCTGGACGCGAACAGGGAATCGATGGAGACGGTTGTCATGTGTGGGGTCGGCGTACCCTGACATGCCGTGTGTTTAGGTTTACCTTGCAAGGTTAAAACTCGATTCGAATCGTCTGCTTCTCGCAGCTAATGAGACTGCTTGACCCCTTGTACTACATCGAGTAAGAAGTGAAATGTGGTTACATGAGATAACTTGTTGATTGAACTAAATGCTTGTTACCATGTATGCTTAGAAGGAGCAAATCTAGCTAAGTTAATGACGATAGAATTTGAAAAGCTAAAAATTGATTTTAGAAACAGCTAGTGCTTTTGGTAAACCAAACTGAAAGGGAAATGTGCCTTGGGCCATTTCTAAGTATTTTGGTGATTGAGTGCCAACACAAGTGCTTAAATGTGAATTTATGCTCATGGATGGACAAAGTGCAAATCAAGAGTAAAGGTATGTTTCTAAGCCTTAGTACATTGGTTTTATGTACTAATATACTTGTCTAAGTGTTAGAAACAGAAAGAAGAAGAAAAGAAAAGAAATGAAAAAAAGGCTTGGCTGGGACAGCCAAGACTCAGCTCGGTCTGGCACACCGAACTGTCCGGTGGTGCACCAGACAGTGTCCGGTGCGCCAGGCTGACTCGGCGCGAAGTGGCCGCTCTCGGTAATTCGCCGACAGCGTACGGCTAAAATTCACCGGACTGTCTGGTGTACACCGGACTGTCCGGTGAGCCAACGGTCGGCCGGGCCAACGGTCGGCCGCGCGATCTGCGCGGGACACGTGGCGAGCCAACGGCTAGAAGGGGGCACCGGACTGTCCGGTGTGCACCGGACATGTCCGGTGCGCCAACAGCTCTCTGGCGGCCAACGGTCGGCTGCGCCATTTTAGGAAGGAAATCGGGCACCGGACAGTGTCCGGTGTGCACCGGACTGTCCGGTGCACCCGACGATAGAAGGCAAGATTGGCCTTCCAGATTTGCTCTCAACGGCTCCTAGCTGCCTTGGGACTATAAAAGGGACCCCTAGGCGCATGGAGGAGAACACCAAGCAACCTTAGAGCATTCTTGATCATCCACACTCAGTCTTTGCGCATTCGTTTGTCATTCTCAGTGATTCGAGCTCCGTTCTAGTGAGAACTTTGAGATAGTCTTTTGAGCTCGATTCTTGGCCGTGTGTGTGCGCATTTTGCTGTGGATTTGTGTGTGTTGCTTCTCTCCCTTACTCCGTGCTTCTTTGTGAACTTCAAGTGTAAGGGCGAGAGACTCCAAGTTGTGGAGATTCCTCGCGAACGCGATAAGAAAAGAAAAGCATAACACTGTAGTATTCAAGTTGATCATTGGATCACTTGAGAGGAGTTGAGTGCAACTCTCGTCCGTTGGGACGCCACAACGTGGAGTAGGCAAGTTTTGTACTTAGCCGAACCACGGGATAAACCACTGTGTCTTCTCTGTGTTGAACTTCTTGTGGTTATCGTATTGTGCAAGATCTTCTCTCTAGCCACTTGGCATTAACTGTGCTAACGCTTAATCAAAGTTTTGTGGCTTAAGTTTTTAAGTTTTACAGGATCACCTATTCACCCCCCCCTCTAGGTGCTCTCAATTGGTATC
Organism: Zea mays; assembly: GCF_902167145.1. Taxonomy (NCBI): domain Eukaryota; kingdom Viridiplantae; phylum Streptophyta; class Magnoliopsida; order Poales; family Poaceae; genus Zea; species Zea mays. The sequence goes on from NC_050096.1 coordinate 29,484,417, forward strand.
GGAGCCATTCTCTTCAAGAAAGGGACTAACCGCCCGAAGAGATGGATCCTAAGGGCAAGGGGATGGTGATCAACGACAAGGAGAAGGAGACCTTCGTCAACGAGCTCAATGATGACAAGCCCACCAACTCAGGCTCGGGCCACAAAAGAAAAGACAGGAGGAAAAAGAAGACAAGGCGCATCAAGGAAATTGTCTACTACGACAGCGACGAATCTTCCTCCTCCCAAAAGGACGACGACGACCACGATAGACGAAAGACGGTTAACTCAAACTTTTCTTTCGATTATTCGCGCATCCCGCATAGTTCAAATGCTCAATTGCTTCCCATTCCACTTGGCAAGCCCCCTCACTTTGATGGAGAGGACTACGGATTTTGGAGCCACAAAATGCGTACTCACCTGTTTTCTCTCCATCCAAGCATTTGGGAGATTGTGGAAAGTGGAATGAAATTTGATAGCTCGGATAGCCCTGTGTTTATTAATGAACAGATTCATAAAAATGCACAAGCTACTACTGTGTTGCTAGCCTCTTTGTGCAGGGACGAGTATCACAAGGTGAGCGGCTTGGACAATGCCAAGCAGATCTGGGACACCCTCAAGATCTCTCATGAGGGAAACGACGTCACCTTGCTCACCAAAATGGAGTTGGTGGAAGGCGAGCTTGGACGGTTCGCGATGATAAGGGGCGAGGAGCCGACACAAACATACAACTGACTCAAGACCCTTATCAACAAAATAAGGAGCTACGGGAGCACGCGATGGACGGACCACGACGTCGTCCGCCTAATGCTAAGGTCATTTACCGTTCTTGATCCTCATTTAGTGAACAATATTCGTGAAAATCCCAGGTACACCAAGATGTCGCCCGAAGAAGTTCTTGGGAAATTCGTTAGCGGGCGAATGATGATCAAGGAGGCGAGATACGTGGACGACGCCTTGAATGGTCCGATCAACGAGCCGCAACCTCTTGCTCTCAAGGCAACATGAAGCAAGGAGGCGCTACCTAGCAAGGTGGCACAGATTGAGGCGGCCGGACTTAATGATGAAGAGATGGCTCTCATCATCAAAAGATTCAAGACGGTGCTTAAAGGTCGCAAGGGACAGCCAAGCAAGACCAAAGCCAAGGGGAAGCGCTCATGCTTCAAATGCGGTAAGCTTGGTCATTTTATTGCTAACTGTCCCGATAATGATAGTGACCAGGATCAAGGGAATAAGAGGGAGAAAAAGAAGAACTATAAGAAGGCAAAGGGCGAGGCTCACTTTGGCAAGGAGTGGGATTCGGACTGCTCCTCGTCCGACTCCGACAATGAGGGACTCGCCGCCACTGCCTTCAACAAGTCATCCCTCTTCCCCAACGAGCATCACACTTGCCTCATGGCAAGGGAGAAGAAAGTAAGCACTCCTAATACTAGTACTTATGCTTCTTCAAGTGAGGATGAGTCTAGTGATGATGATGAGATAGATTACTCATGCTTATTCAAGGGATTAGATAGAACTAAGGTAGACAAAATTAATGAATTGATTGATGCCTTGAATGATAGGAATATACTGTTAGAAAAGCAAGAGGATTTGTTGTATGAAGAACATGATAAATTTGTAGAAGCTCAGAAATCTCTTGCTCTAGAAATTAAGAGGAATGAAATGCTCTCTAGTGAATTATCTTCTTGTCATGAAACTATTGCTAAGTTAAAAAGTTTTAATGATGATTTAAATGCTAAACTAAAAGTAGCTAGTAAATCTAATTCTTGTGTAGAAATTGTTGAAACTTGTAATAGGTGTAAAGATTTTGACATTGATGCTTGTAGTGATCATTTAGTTTCAATCTCTAAATTAAATGAGGAATTAGCTAGTCTTAATGCCCAACTTAAGACTAGCAAGAATGAATTTGACAAGCTAAAATTTGCAAGGGATGCCTACACGATTGGTAGACACCCCTCAATTAAGGATGGACTTGGCTACAAGAGGGAAGCCAAGAACTTGACAAGCCATAAGGCCCCCATCTCCGCCAAGGAGAAAGGAAAGACCCCTATGGCTAGTAGTGTGCAAAAGAACCATGCTTTTATGTACCATGATAGGAGACAATCTAGAAATGCTTATAGGAGTTGTAATGCATATAATGCCTTTGATTCTCATGCCATGTTTGCTTCTAGTTCTTCTTATGTGCATGATAGAAATGTTGGTAGGAGAAATGCTGTTCATAATTTGCCTAGGAGAAATGTTGTTAATGTTCCTAGGAAAGTAAATGAACCTTCTACAATATATCATGCTTTAAATGCTTCTTTTGCTATTTGTAGAAAGAATAGGAAGATAGTTGCTAGAAAATTAGGGGTAAGATGCAAGGGAGACAAAACTTGCATTTGGGTCCCTAAGGATATTTGTGCTAACCTTGCAGGACCCAACATGAGTTGGGTACCTAAGACCCAAGCCTAAATTTGCCTTGCAGGTTTATGCATCCGGGGGTTCAAGCTGGATTATTGACAGCGGATGCACAAACCATATGACGGGGGAGAAGAAGATGTTCACCTCCTACGTCAAAAACAAAGATTCCCAAGATTCAATAATATTCGGTGATGGGAATCAAGGCAAGGTAAAAGGGTTAGGTAAAATTGCAATCTCAAATGAGCACTCTATCTCTAATGTGTTTTTAGTAGAGTCTCTTGGATATAATTTGCTATCTGTTAGTCAATTATGCAATATGGGATATAACTGTTTGTTTACAAATGTAGATGTGTCTGTCTTTAGAAGATGTGATGGTTCACTAGCTTTTAAGGGTGTACTAGACGACAAGCTTTACCTAGTTGATTTTGCAAAAGAAGAGGCCGGTCTAGATGCATGCTTAATGGCTAAGACTTGCATGGGCTGGTTGTGGCATCGCCGCTTAGCACATGTGGGGATGAAGAACCTCCACAAGCTTCTAAAGGGAGAACATGTAATAGGTCTAACTAATGTTCATTTCGAAAAAGATAGACCTTGTGCAGCTTGTCAAGCAGGGAAACAAGTGGGAGGCTCTCATCACACCAAAAATGTGATGACAACATCAAGACCCCTGGAGCTGCTACATATGGACCTCTTCGGACCCGTCGCCTATCTGAGCATAGGAGGAAGTAAGTATGGTCTAGTTATTGTTGATGACTTTTCCCGCTTCACTTGGGTGTTCTTTTTGCAGGATAAGTCTGAAACCCAAGGGACCCTCAAGCGCTTCCTAAGGAGAGCTCAAAATGAGTTTGAGCTCAAGGTGAAGAAGATAAGGAGCGACAACGGGTCCGAATTCAAGAACCTTCAAGTGGAAGAGTTCCTTGAAGAGGAGGGGATCAAGCACGAGTTCTCCGCTCCCTACACACCTCAGCAAAATGGTGTGGTAGAGAGGAAGAACAGGACGCTCATAGATATGGCGAGGACTATGCTTGGAGAATTCAAGACCCCCGAGTGCTTTTGGTCGGAAGCCGTGAACACGGCTTGCCACGCCATCAACAGGGTCTACCTTCACCGCCTCCTCAAGAAGACTTCGTATGAGCTACTAACCGGTAACAAACCCAATGTATCTTACTTTCGTGTATTTGGGAGCAAGTGCTACATTCTAGTAAAGAAGGGTAGAAATTCTAAATTTGCTCCCAAAGCTGTAGACGGGTTTTTGTTAGGTTATGACTCAAATACAAAGGCGTATAGAGTCTTCAACAAATCATCGGGTTTGGTTGAAGTCTCTAGCGACGTTGTATTTGATGAGACTAATGGCTCTCCAAGAGAGCAAGTTGTTGATTGTGATGATGTAGATGAAGAAGATGTTCCGACGGCCGCTATACGAACCATGGCGATTGGAGAAGTGCGGCCACAGGAACAAGATGAACGAGATCAACCTTCTTCCTCAACAACGGTGCATCCCCCACCTCAAGATGATGAACAGGTTCATCAAAAGGAGACGTGTGATCAAGGGGGAGCACAAGATGTTCACGTGATGGAGGAAGAAGCGCAACCGGCACCTCCAACCCAAGTTCGAGCAATGATTCAAAGGGATCATCCCGTCGACCAAATTCTAGGTGATATTAGCAAGGGAGTAACTACTCGATCTCGATTAGTTAATTTTTGTGAGCATTACTCCTTTGTCTCTTCTATTGAGCCTTTCAGGGTAGAAGAGGCCTTGCTAGATCCAGACTGGGTGTTGGCCATGCAGGAGGAGCTCAACAACTTCAAAAGGAATGAAGTTTGGACACTGGTGCCTCGTCCTAAGCAAAATGTTGTGGGAACCAAGTGGGTGTTTCGCAACAAACAAGACGAGCACGGAGTGGTGACGAGGAACAAGGCTCGACTTGTGGCAAAAGGTTATGCCCAAGTCGCAGGTTTGGACTTTGAGGAGACTTTTGCTCCTGTGGCTAGGCTAGAGTCCATTCGTATCTTGCTAGCATATGCCACTCACCATTCTTTCAGGTTGTACCAAATGGATGTGAAGAGCGCTTTCCTCAATGGGCCGATCAAGGAGGAGGTGTACGTGGAGCAACCTCCTGGCTTCGAGGATGAACGGTACCCCGACCACGTGTGTAAGCTCTCTAAGGCGCTCTATGGACTTAAGCAAGCCCCAAGAGCATGGTATGAATGCCTTAGAGACTTCTTAATTGCTAATGCTTTCAAGGTTGGGAAAGCCGATCCAACTCTTTTTACTAAGACTTGCGACGGTGATCTTTTTGTGTGCCAAATTTATGTCGATGACATAATATTTGGTTCTACTAACCAAAAGTCTTGTGAAGAGTTTAGCAGGGTTATGATGCAGAAATTCGAGATGTCGATGATGGGCGAGTTGAACTACTTCCTTGGGTTTCAAGTGAAGCAACTCAAGGACGGCACCTTCATCTCCCAAACAAAGTACACGCAAGACTTGCTAAAGCGGTTTGGGATGAAGGACGCCAAGCCCGCAAAGACTCCGATGGGAACCGACGGACACACTGACCTCAACAAAGGAGGTAAGTCCGTTGATCAAAAAGCATACCGGTCCATAATAGGTTCTTTGCTTTATTTATGTGCTAGTAGACCGGATATTATGCTTAGCGTATGCATGTGTGCTAGATTTCAATCTGATCCTAAGGAGTGTCACTTAGTGGCGGTGAAGCGAACTCTTAGATATTTAGTCGCTACGCCTTGCTTCGGGATCTGGTATCCTAAGGGGTCTAACTTTGACTTAATTGGATATTCAGATTCCGACTATGCTGGATGTAAGGTCGATAGGAAGAGTACATCGGGGACGTGCCAATTCTTAGGAAGGTCCCTGGTGTCATGGAATTCTAAGAAACAAACCTCTGTTGCCCTATCCACCGCTGAGGCCGAGTATGTTGCCGCAGGGCAGTGTTGCGCGCAACTACTTTGGATGAGGCAAACCCTTCGGGACTTTGGCTACAATCTGAGCAAAGTCCCACTCCTATGTGATAATGAGAGTGCGATCCGCATGGTGGAAAATCCTGTTGAGCATAGACGCACAAAGCACATAGACATCCGGCATCACTTTTTGAGAGACCACCAGCAAAAGGGAGATATCGAAGTGTTTCATGTTAGCACCGAGAACCAGCTAGCCGATATCTTTACCAAGCCTCTAGATGAGAAGACCTTTTGCAGGCTGCGTAGTGAGCTAAATGTCTTAGATTCGCGGAACTTGGATTGAATTGTAGCATACATGTATTTATGCTTTTGATCATGTTCCTTTTTGCATTTTGTTGTTTAGTATGGTGCTCAAGTTGTACAAACACTCCCTGGACCTCACAAGTCCGTTGCAAAGTGATGCATAGTTTTAAGGGGAGATGTGTTACAACTTGACCCTTTGAGACTAACCATATGCTTGAGTTTGCTTGCTTTAGTCTCGAAGGAGAATTAAAAGGGAAAAGGTGGACTTGGACCATGCAAGACTTCCACTGCACTCCGATGAGAGGGTAACTTATTCCAAGTTCATCTCATGTACTCTTATTGCCTTTGTATTCTTATCAAAGATTTTGGTAAGGCAATGGGGTTAAAGGGCCAAGATTGATCCCGTTTTGGTGCTTGATGCCAAAGGGGGAGAAAATAAAGGCCAAAGCAATAGATGGATCAGCTACCACTTGAGAAATTTTGAAAATAGTAGATTAGAGCTTTTGGGTGACAAAACTCTTTTATTGTCTCTTATGTCAAAAGTTGGCCTCTTGTGGGGAGAAGTGTTGATTATGGGAAAAAGGGGGAGTTTTTGAAATCCTTGATCAAATTTCTTTGGAAAACCTCTCTTTATGTCTCTACAAGTGGATTTGACTTAGAGATAGGAATTTGAGTTTAATTTGCAAAAACAAACCAAGTGGTGGCAAAGGATGATCCATATATGCCAAAATTGAATCAAAATAAATTTGAGTTTTATTTGGAGTGATATTGCACTTGTTCTAGTTGCTTAATGTTGTGTTGGCATAAATCACCAAAAAGGGGGAGATTGAAAGGGAAATGTGCCTTGGGCCATTTCTAAGTATTTTGGTGATTGAGTGCCAACACAAGTGCTTAAATGTGAATTTATGCTCATGGATGGACAAAGTGCAAATCAAGAGTAAAGGTATGTTTCTAAGCCTTAGTACATTGGTTTTATGTACTAATATACTTGTCTAAGTGTTAGAAACAGAAAGAAGAAGAAAAGAAAAGAAATGAAAAAAGGCTTGGCTGGGTACAGCCAAGACTCAGCTCGGTCTGGCACACCGGACTGTCCGGTGGTGCACCGGACAGTGTCCGGTGCGCCAGGCTGACTCGGCGCGAAGTGGCCGCTCTCGGGAATTCGCCGACGGCGTACGGCTAAAATTCACCGGACTGTCTGGTGTACACCGAACTGTCCGGTGAGCCAACGGTCGGCCGGGCCAACGGTCGGCCGCGCGATCTGCGCGGGACACGTGGCCGAGCCAACGGCTAGAACGGGGCACCGGACTGTCCGGTGTGCACCGGACATGTCCGGTGCGCCAACGGCTCTCTGGCGGCCAACGGTCGGCTGCGCCATTTTAGGAAGGAAATCGGGCACCAGACAGTGTCCGGTGCACCCGACGACAGAAGGCAAGATTGGCCTTCCAGATTTGCTCTCAACGGCTCCTAGTTGCCTTGGGACTATAAAAGGGACCCCTAGGCGCATGGAGGAGAACACCAAGCAACCTTAGAGCATTCTTGATCATCCACACTCAGTCTTTGCGCATTCGTTTGTCATTCTCAGTGATTCGAGCTCCGTTCTAGTGAGAACTTTGAGATAGTCTTTTGAGCTCGATTCTTGGACGTGTGTGTGCGCATTTTGCTATGGATTTGTGTGTGTTGCTTCTCTCCCTTACTCCGTGCTTCTTTGTGAACTTCAAGTGTAAGGGCGAGAGACTCCAAGTTGTGGAGATTCCTCGCGAACGCGATAAGAAAAGAAAAGCATAACACTGTGGTATTCAAGTTGATCATTGGATCACTTGAGAGGAGTTGAGTGCAACTCTCGTCCGTTGGGACGCCACAACGTGGAGTAGGCAAGTTTTGTACTTAGCCGAACCACGGGATAAACCACTGTGTCTTCTCTATGTTGAACTTCTTGTGGTTATCGTATTGTGCAAGATCTTCTCTCTAGCCACTTGGCATTAACTGTGCTAACGCTTAATCAAAGTTTTGTGGCTTAAGTTTTTAAGTTTTACAGGATCACCTATTCACCCCCCCCCCCCCTCTAGGTGCTCTCACAAACCCCTCAGCCAAACAGCTGCATAGTCTAGAGGTAGAGGAGTAGACTCCTCACACCGGTTAAGTCTAGCTGAGTATTAGTATACTCAGCCTTGCTTGTGGCACAATTTTTGCAGGTACCATTCAGGAAATGGTTGATGGTGTGACTTGGCCTACCACCCTGCCACCGGGTTGGACGGTCGAGTGGGATGTTGCTCCAGCAGGAGAGGAGCATGAGGAGTAGTGGGCTAGGCCTTGCCCATTTCCTCATTACCAACGACATCGATTATCCGCTGCACTTTATTTTGTGAACTTTATTTGCTACTCAAAACTCCGATTTATGTAATAACTCAGTACTTAATTTGAGGTTTCCTGTTTTATTGTATTTCTTCTGTGACTCACCTTCGAGTGAGATTGTGGAATTTGATCCTGGTTAAGTGGCTCTATCAGACTAGATCTGAGGGTCTGACGGGTTATTCCGATTTAAGTGTGTTACGGCCCCTGAGGCGTGACTTAGGCACTTAAGCTGGAATAATTCGGGTGGTTCTGCCACATACATCTCCCATCGTGTCATCGCCTCGGCGTCCCCCACCCGCTCGTGATCCCCAGCGCAACCCCCGCCCACTGTCCCGCCCCGCGATCCCCGATGCCCTCCCCCCACGCACAGAAACTCCCAGCCTCGTCGATCCCTGCGTCTAATCCCGCTCCCATGTCCCCCACCGCTACATGCATCGCGCCTCGTCACTGAGTCGTTCTCAGTCACGCCATGCCAATGTCGATCCACCCGTCAAGAGCAAGGTGCAGCAGAGATCGTTCTCCTTGTTGCTGCTTCCTCACCATCCGGAGATGGTCACCGCCACCTAATATCACGGTGGCGGGAAGGCACGGTGCTCCCCCATCTCCTTCGGTTTTGCCTGCTCGCCAGCACGACGCGACGATGCCCCCCGCTGATGCCCTACGCGATGACGACCCCCGCAAGCATAGCCTCCGCTGGAGAAGCGACAACACTCTCATATCCAGTTCCATGAGTCAGTAAGTGCCCCCACCACCTTAGCTTCTCCAATATCTATGATCTGGCGAGCTGCCGACGCCTTGAGCCCAAGAACAGAAAGTGTTCAAAATCATGGGGAGAAATCGAACAGAGATTACGGTGCAATCCAAGTTGTGCACGTTTATGGATTGGAATCACATAATGTCTTGTGCCCCATTCTTTCAGATATATAATTGCTCATGGTGCTTCTAGAGGAATATAATTGGTCTTTCGTATTCTGGAGGTATTGAAAGTCGCCTAGAGGGGGGGGTGAATAGGGCGAAACTAAGATTTATAAAGTTAATCACAACTACAAGCCGGGTTAGCGTTAGAAATATAATCAAGTCTGCGAGAGAGGGTGCAAAACAAATCACAAGCAAATAAAGAGTGTGACACGCGGATTTGTTTTACCGAGGTTCGGTTCTTGCGAACCTACTCCCCGTTGAGGTGGTCACGAAGACCAGGTCTCTTTCAACCCTTTCCCTCTCTCAAACGGTCCCTCAGACCGAGTGAGCTTCTTCTTCTCAAACACTTGGAACACAAAGTTCCCGCAAGGACCACCACACAATTGGTGTCTCTTGCCTCAATTACAAGTGAGTTTGATCTCAAGAAAGATTGAGAAAGAAAAGAAGCAATCCAAGCGCAAGAGCTCAAAAGAACACAAGCAAATCTCTCTCACTAATCACTAAGGCGTTGTGTGGAATTTGGAGAGAATTTGATCACTTGGGTGTGTCTAGAATTGAATGCTAGAGCTCTTGTAAGTAGTTGAAGTAGGAAAACTTGGATGATTTGAATGTGGGGTGGTTGGGGGTATTTATAACCCCAACCACCAAACTAGCCGTTTGGTGGGGCTGTCTGTCGCATGGTGCACCGGACAGTCCGGTGCACACCGGACATGTCCGGTGCGCCAGCCACGTCACCAAGGCCGTTGGGTTTCGACCGTTGGAGCTCTGTCTTCTGGGCCCGCCTGGATGTCCGGTGGCACACCGGACATGTACTGTAGAGTGTCCGGTGTGCCAGCGCGCGCGTGCCTGACTTCTGCGCGCTTCTGGCGCGCATTAAATGTGCCTGCAGGTGACCGTTGGCGCGAAGTAGCCGTTGCTCCGCTCGCTCACCGGACAGTTCGGTGTACACCGGACAGTCCGGTGAATTATAGCAGAGCGAATTCCCAAAGCTGGCGAGTTCCTAAGACGCCCTTCCATGGAGCACCGGACACTGTCCGGTGTACACCGGACAGTCCGGTGAATTATAGCGAAGCGCCTCTGGATTTTCCCGAAGGTGAAGAGTTCAGCGTGAAGTCCCCTGGTGCACCGGACACTGTCCGGTGGTGCACCGGACAGTCCGGTGCGCCAGACCAGGGCACACTTCGGTTATCCCTTGCTCTCTTTGTTGAACCCAATACTTAGTCTTTTTATTAGCTAAGTGTGAACCTTTGACACCTGTATAACTTATACACTAGAGCAAAACTAGTTAGTCCAATTATTTGTGTTGGGCAATTCAACCACCAAAATCAATTAGGAACTAGGTGTAAGCCTAATTCCCTTTCAATCTCCCCCTTTTTGGTGATTGATGCCAACACAAACCAAAGCAAATATAGAAGTGCATAATTGAACTAGTTTGCATGATGTAAGTGCAAAGGTTGCTTGGAATTGAGCCAATATAAATACTTATAAGATGCGCATGGATTGTTTCTTTATTTTTAACATTTTGGACCACACTTGCACCACATGTTTTGTTTTTGCAATTTCTTTTGTAAATCCTTTTCAAAGTTCTTTTGCAAATAGTCAAAGGTAAATGAATAAGATTTAGCGAAGCATTTTCAAGATTTGAAATTTTCTCCCCCTGTTTCAAATGCTTTTCCTTTGACTAAAACAAAACTCCCCCTAAATGAAATCTCCTCTTAGTGTTCAAGAGGGTTTTGATATATCAATTTTGAAATACTACTTTCTCCCCTTTTGAACATAATAGGATACCAATTTGAAATTTCCAATTGAAAATCATTTTAAAATTAGGCGGTGGTGCGGTCCTTTTGCTTTGGGCTAATACTTTCTCCCCCTTTGGCATGAATCGCCAAAAACGGAGTCATTAGAGCCCTTACAATTACTTCCTCCCCCTTTGGTCATAAATAAATGAGTGAAGATTATACCAAAGACGGAGTCCTTTTGCTTGGGACTTATGCTCTCTTCCCCAAAGATGGAGAGTTGCCCGGAGTGACGGCGAAGGATGAGTTATGGAGTGGAAGCCTTTGTCTTCACCGAAGACTCCAATTCCCTTTCAATATACCTATGACTTGGTTTGAAATAGACTTGAAAACACATTAGTCATAGTATATGAAAGAGACATGATCAAAGGTATATAAATGAGCTATGTGTGCAAATCAACAAAAGAAGTTCCTAGAATCAAGAATATTTAGTTCATGCCTAAGTTTGTTAAAGGTTTGTTCATCAAGAGGCTTGGTAAAGATATCGGCTAATTGATCTTTAGTGTTAATATATGAAATCTCGATATCTCCCTTTTGTTGGTGATCCCTTAGAAAGTGATACCGAATGGCTATGTGTTTAGTGCGGCTATGCTCAACGGGATTATCCGCCATGCGGATTGCACTCTCATTATCACATAGAAGAGGAACTTTGGTTAATTTGTAACCATAGTCCCTGAGGGTTTGCCTCATCCAAAGTAGTTGCGTGCAACAATGGCCTGTGGCAATGTACTCAGCTTTAGCGGTAGAAAGAGCGACCGAATTTTGCTTCTTTGAAGCCCAAGACACCAAGGATCTTCCCAAGAACTGGCAAGTCCCCGATGTGCTCTTTCTATTAATTTTACACCCCGCCCAATCGGCATCCGAATAACCAATTAGATCAAATGTGGATCCCCTAGGATACCAAAGCCCAAACTTAGGAGTATAAACTAAATATCTCAAGATTCGTTTTACGGTCGTAAGGTGAGCTTCCTTAGGGTCGGCTTGGAATCTTGCACACATGCATACAGAAAGCATAATATCCGGTCGTGATGCACATAAATAGAGTAAAGAACCTATCATCGACCGGTATATCTTTTGATCGACGGATTTACCTCCTTCGTCGAGGTCGAGATGCCCATTGGTTCCCATGGGTGTCTTGATGGGTTTGGCATCCTTCATCCCAAACTTGCTTAGAATATCTTGAGTATACTTTGTTTGGCTTAGGAAGGTGCCCTCTTGGAGTTGCTTCACTTGAAATCCTAAGAAATACTTCAACTCCCCCATCATAGACATCTCGAATTTTTGTGTCATGATCCTACTAAATTCTTCACATGTAGACTCGTTAGTAGACCCAAATATAATATCACCAACATAAATTTGGCATACAAACAAGTCATTTTCAAGAGTTTTAGTGAAGAGTGTAGGATCGGCTTTTCCAACCTTGAAGCCATTAGTGATAAGGAAATCTCTAAGGCATTCATACCATGCTCTTGAGGCTTGCTTGAGCCCGTAAAGCGCCTTAGAGAGTTTATAAACATGGTTAGGGTACTCACTATCTTCAAAGCCGGGAGGTTGCTCAACATATACCTCTTCTTTGATTGGTCCATTGAGGAAGGTACTCTTCACGTCCATTTGGTAAAGCTTGAAGCCATGGTAAGTAGCATAGGCCAATAATATACGAATTGACTCAAGCCTAGCTACGGGTGCATAGGTTTCACCAAAATCCAAACCTTCGACTTGGGAGTATCCTTTGGCCACAAGTCGAGCTTTGTTCCTTGTCACCACACCATGCTCGTCTTGCTTGTTGCGGAACACCCATTTGGTTCCTACAACATTTTGGTTAGGACGTGGAACTAAATGCCATACCTCATTCCTAGTGAAGTTGTTGAGCTCCTCTTGCATCGCCACCACCCAATCCGAATCTTGTAGTGATTCCTCTACCTTGTGTGGCTCAATAGAGGAAACAAAAGAGTAATGCTCACAAAAATGTGCAACACGAGATCTAGTGGTTACCCCCTTATTAATGCCGCCGAGAATGGTGTCGACGGGGTGATCTCGTTGGATTGCTTGGTGGACTCTTGGGTGTGGTGGCCTTTGCTCTTCATCCTCCTTGTCATGCTCATTTGCATCTCCCCCTTGATCATTGCCGTCATCTTGAGGTGGCTCATTTGCTTGATCTTCTCCTTCATCCATTTGAGCCTCATCCTCATTTTGAGTCGGTGGAGATGCTTGCGTGGAGGAGGATGGTTGATCTTGTGCATTTGGAGGCTCTTCGAATTCCTTTGGACACACATCCCAATGGACATGTTCCTTAGCGTGATGCATGGAGCCTCTTCACCACCTATCTCATCAAGATCAACTTGCTCTACTTGAGAGCCGTTAGTCTCATCAAACACAACGTCACAAGAAACTTCAACTTGTCCAGTGGACTTGTTAAAGACTCTATATGCCCTTGTGTTTGAATCATATCCTAGTAAAAAGCCTTCTACAGTCTTAGGAGCAAACTTAGATTTTCTACCTCTTTTAACAAGTATAAAGCATTTGCTACCAAAGACTCTAAAATATGAAATGTTGGGCTTTTTACCGGTGAGGAGTTCATACGATGTCTTCTTGAGGATTCGGTGTAGATATAACCGGTTGATGGCGTAGCAGGCGGTGTTGACCGCCTCGGCCCAAAATCGATCTGAAGTTTTGTACTCATCAAGCATGGTTCTTGCCATGTCCAATAGAGTTCTATTCTTCCTCTCCACTACACCATTTTGTTGTGGCGTGTAGGGAGAAGAGAACTCATGCTTGATGCCCTCCTCCTCAAGAAAGCCTTCGATTTGTGAGTTCTTGAACTCCGTCCCATTGTCGCTTCTAATCTTTTTGATCCTTAAGCCAAACTCATTTTGAGCCCGTCTCAAGAATCCCTTTAAGGTCTCTTGGGTATGGGATTTTTCCTGCAAAACGAATACCCAAGTGAAGCGAGAATAATCATCCACGATAACTAGACAGTACTTACTCCCGCCGATGCTTATGTAAGCAATCGGGCCGAATAGATCCATGTGTAGGAGCTCCAGTGGCCTGTCGGTCGTCATGATGTTCTTATGTGGATGATGGGCACCAACTTGCTTCCTTGCCTGGCATGCGCTACAGATCCTGTCTTTCTCAAAATGAACATTTGTTAATCCTAAAATGTGCTCTCCCTTTAGAAGCTTGTGAAGATTCTTCATCCCAACATGGGCTAGTCGGCGGTGCCAGAGCCAACCCATGTTAGTCTTAGCAATTAAGCATGTATCGAGTTCGGCTCTATCAAAATCTACCAAGTATAGCTGACCCTCTAACACACCCTTGAATGCTATTGAATCATCACTTCTTCTAAAGACAGTGACACCTATATCAGTAAAAAGACAGTTGTAGCCCATTTTGCATAATTGAGATACAGAAAGCAAATTATAGTCTAAAGAATCTACAAGAAAAACATTGGAAATAGAATGGTCAGGAGATATAGCAATTTTACCCAATCCTTTGACCAAACCTTGATTTCCATCCCCGAATGTGATAGCTCGTTGGGGATCTTGGTTTTTCTCGTAGGAGGAGAACATTTTCTTCTCCCCTGTCATGTGGTTTGTGCACCCGCTGTCGATGATCCAACTTGAGCCCCCGGATGCATAAACCTACAAAACATGTTTAGTTCTTGACTTTGGGTACCCAAATGGTTTTGGGTCCTTTGGCATTAGAAACAAGAACTTTGGGTACCCAAACACAAGTCTTTGACCCCTTGTGCTTGCCCCCAACATGTTTGGCAACTACCTTGCCGGATTTGTTAGTCAAAACATATGATGCATCAAAAGTTTTGAATGAAAAGCTATGATCATTTGATGCACTAGGAGTTTTCTTTTTAGGCAACTTAGCACGGGTTGATTGCCTAGAGCTAGATGTCTCACCCTTATACATGAAAGCATGGTTAGGGCCAGAGTGAGATTTCCTAGAATGAATTCTCCTAATTTTGTCCTCGGGATAACCGGCAGGGTATAAAATGTAACCCTCGTTATCCTGAGGCATGGGAGCTTTGCCCTTAACAAAGTTGGACAATTTCTTAGGAGGAGCATTATGTTTGACATTGCCTCCCTGTTGGAAGCCAATGTCATCCTTGATGCCAGGGCGTCTCCCACTATAGAGCATACTTCTAGCAAATTTAAATTTTTCGTTCTCTAAGTTATGCTCGGCAATCTTAGTATCTAGTTTTGCTATATGATCATTTTGTTGTTTAATTAAAGCCATGTGATCATGTATAGCATTAATATCAACATCTCTACATCTAGTACAAATAGAAGTGTGCTCAACGGTAGGTGTAGAGGGTTTGCAAGATTTCAATTCTACAACCTTAGCATGCAATATATCATTTTTAGTTATAAGGTCAGAAATTGTAACATTGCAAACATCTAATTCTTTAGCCTTAGCAAGCAATTTTTCATTTTCATTTCTAAGGCTAACAAGAGATATGTTCAATTCTTCAATCTTAGCAAGCAAATCATCATTATCATTTCTAAGATTGGGAATTGAAACATTACAAGCAATATAATCAACCTTAGCTAACAAATTAGAATTCTCATTTCTAAGGTTGTCTATAGTCTCATGGCAAGTGCTTAGCTCACTAGATAATTTTTCACATTTTTCAACTTCTAGAGCATAAGCATTTTTAACTTTAACATGCTTTTTGTTTTCCTTGATTAGGAAGTCCTCTTAGGAGTCCAAGAGATCATCCTTCTCATGGATGACACTAATTAATTCATTTAATTTCTCCTTTTGTTGCATGTTTAAGTTGGCAAAAAGAGTGCGCAAGTTATCCTCCTCATCACTAGCATTTTCATCACTAGAGGATTCATATCTAGTGGAGGATTTAGATTTAACCTTCTTCTTTTTGCCGTCCTTTGCCATGAGGCACTTGTGGCCGACGTTGGGGAAGAGAAGTCCCTTGGTGACGGCGATGTTGGCGGCGTCCTCGTCGTCGGAGGAGTCGCTAGAGCTTTCGTCGGAGTCCTACTCCCGACAAACATGGGCATCGCCGCCCCTCTTCTTGTAGTATCTCTTCTTCTCCTTTCTTCTCCCCTTCTTGTCGTCGCCCCTGTCACCGTCACTAGATATAGGACATTTTGCAATAAAATGACCGGGCTTACCACATTTGTAACACACTTTCTTGGAGCGAGGTTTGTAGTCCTTCCCCCTCCTTTGTTTGAGGATTTGGCGGAAGCTCTTGATGACGAGCGCCATTTCCTCATTGTCGAGCTTGGAGGCGTCGATTGGTTGTCTACTTGGTGTAGACTCCTCCTTCTTCTCCTCCGTCGCCTTAAATGCGACCGGTTGTGCCTCGGACGTGGAGGGGCCGTCAAGCTCGTTGATCTTTCGTGAGCCCTTGATCATAAATTCAAAGCTCACAAAATTCCCGATTACTTCCTCGGGGGTCATTAGTGTATATCTTGGGTTGCCACGAATTAATTGTACTTGAGTAGGGTTAAGGAAAATGAGTGATCTTAGAATAACCTTAACCACCTCGTGGTCATCCCATTTCTTGCTCCCGAGGTTGCGCACTTGGTTCACCAAGGTTTTGAGCCGGTTGTACATATCTTGTGGCTCCTCCCCTTGACGAAGACGGAAGCGACCGAGCTCCCCCTCGATCGTTTCCCGCTTGGTGATCTTGGTGAGTTCATCACCCTCGTGCGCGGTCTTGAGCACGTCCCAAACTTCTTTGGCGCTCTTCAATCCTTGCACCTTGTTGTACTCCTCCCTACTTAGAGAGGCGAGGAGTATTGTTGTGACTTGGGAGTTGAAGTGCTCGATTTGGGCCACTTCATCCACATCATAGTCTTCATCCCCTACAAATGGTACTTGTACACCAAACTCAACAACATCCCATATACTTTTGTGGAGTGAGGTTAGATGAAATCGCATTAAATCACTCCACCTAGCATAATCTTCACCATCAAAAGTTGGTGGTTTGCCTAATGGGACGGAAAGTAAAGGTGTATGTTTAGTAATGCGAGGGTAGCGTAGGGGAATCTTACTAAACTTCTTGCGCTCATGGCGCTTAGAAGTTACGGAGGGCGCGTCGGAGCCGGAGGTGGAAGGTGATGAAGTGTCGGTCTCGTAGTAGACCACCTTCCTCATCTTCTTTATCTTGTCGCCACTCCGATGCGACTTGTGGGAAGAAGCTTTCTTCTCCTTCCCCTTTCCCTTCTTGCGGGACTCTTCCGATGAAGCCTTCCCGTGGCTTGTAGTGGGCTTTTCGCCGGTCTCCATCTCCTTCTTGGCGTGTTCTCCCGACATCACTTCGAGCGGTTAGGCTCTAATGAAGCACCGAGCTCTGATACCAATTGAAAGTCGCCTAGAGGGGGGGTGAATAGGGCGAAACTGAGATTTAGAAAGTTAATCACAACTACAAGCCGGGTTAGCGTTAGAAATATAATCAAGTCCGCGAGAGAGGGTGCAAAACAAATCGCAAGCAAATAAAGAGTGTGACACGCGGATTTGTTTTACCTAGGTTCGGTTCTTGCGAACCTACTCCCCGTTGAGGTGGTTACGAAGACCGGGTCTCTTTCAACCCTTTCCCTCTCTCAAACGGTCCCTCGGACCGAGTGAGCTTCTTCTTCTCAAACACTTGGAACACAAAGTTCCCGCAAGGACCACCACACAATTGGTGTCTCTTGCCTCAATTACAAGTGAGTTTGATCTCAAGAAAGATTGAGAAAGAAAAGAAGCAATCCAAGCGCAAGAGCTCAAAAGAACACAAGCAAATCTCTCTCACTAATCACTAAGGCGTTGTGTGGAATTTGGAGAGGATTTGATCACTTGGGTGTGTCTAGAATTGAATGCTAGAGCTCTTGTAAGTAGTTGAAGTAGGAAAACTTGGATGATTTGAACGTGGGGTGGTTGGGGGTATTTATAGCCCCAACCACCAAATTAGCCGTTTGGTGGGGCTGTCTGTCGCATGGTGCACCGGACAGTCCGGTGCACACCGGACATGTCCGGTGCGCCAGCCACGTCACCAAGGCCGTTGGGTTTCGGTCGTTGGAGCTCTGTCTTCTGGGCCCGCCTGGATGTCCGGTGGCACACCAGACATGTACTGTAGAGTGTCCGGTGTGCCAGCGCGCGCGTGCCTGACTTCTGCGCGCTTGTGGCGCGCATTAAATGCGCCTGCAGGTGACCGTTGGCGCGAAGTAGCTGTTGCTCCGCTCGCTCACCGGACAGTCCGGTGTACACCGGACAGTCCGGTGAATTATAGCGGAGCGAATTCCCGAAGCTGGCGAGTTCCTGAGACGCCCTTCCTTGGAGCACCGGACACTGTCCGGTGTACACCGGACAGTCCGGTGAATTATAGCGAAGCGCCTCTGGATTTTCCCGAAGGTGAAGAGTTCAGCGTGAAGTCCCCTGGTGCACCGGACACTGTCCGGTGGCACACCGGACAGTCCGGTGCGCCAGACCAGGGCACACTTCGGTTATCCCTTGCTCTCTTTGTTGAACCCAATACTTGGTCTTTTTATTGGCTAAGTGTGAACCTTTGACACCTGTATAACTTATGCACTAGAGCAAAACTAGTTAGTCCAATTATTTGTGTTGAGCAATTCAACCACCAAAATCAATTAGGAACTAGGTGTAAGCCTAATTCCCTTTCAGGTATATAATAATCTTACTTTTTCCAGGCCTCCAATCCATTTTCCATGCCAGATATTTACCTAACGTACATTAAACCTGCACACAACCCTGTCTATGAGGTATATGTGTATCTGTCATTTATCACTTTTGATCTGACGTAGTGACATGTGGTTGACCAATTATATCTGCTTACTGTACATTGGTATGCGGTGAATTTCAGACCAGAAGGTAGATTTCTTCAAGGGGAACAATGTTGTGTAACTTAATCAGCACAACCACTATACTGAAGGTGTCCGGATCATGATGCAGACAACAACAACTGGTGTACTCATTGCCACTTTGATGGTAATCGAAATGGGGACAAACACAATTGAAGGAAAAATATCCAAAGACAAAAGGAGTGAGTTTTTACTTCTTCAGATTCCACCAATCAGAATAAGAACTAGACATCATAGAGACCAACTTTTGGTAAGAGCAACAAAAAAACTGGACTACTAAAATTTACTAATGTGATGTGCAACTGTCCTGTTACTAATGTTTTTTGGGGTCTATCATGGATAACAATATGCATTTGTTCTTTGTACAGAGATTTTCCTTACGATACTATGTTCGTTTGGTCATTTGTTCTTTGAAAGAATTAATTAGAAAAGAGAGAATTGATTTTATTGGGATCCAAGAGACCAATAAAAAATCCTTTGATGATTCTTGGCTGCAGTCTATTAGTGGTAATAGAAATTTTGCCTGGTTCTGGTCTCCAGCCAAGGGGAGATCGGGTGGTTTGCTTGTTGGTTTAGATGCTGATGTTTTTGATATCAGACAAGTTGATAAAGGGGATTTTATGATCAAGGTTCTTGTGGCTCATAAAGAAAGTGGTTTTATCTGGAATTTTATTAATGTCTACGGTGCTGCTCAAAATGATTATAAGCAGTTCTTTTTAACTGAGCTAGCTTCCTTCTGTTCAAATTGCAAATATCCTATGTTGATAGGAGGTGACTTCAACATTTTAAGAAAAGATTCTGATAAAAACAAACCCGGTGGTACGAATTGCTGGAGCTCGCTGTTTAATTCCATCATTGATGTTAATAGTTTGATTGAGCTTGATTTGAGTGGCAGAAGGTATACTTGGTCTAATAATAGGGAGCCTCCCACTTTTGAAAAATTGGACAAATTTCTGGCGAGTCCAGAATGGGTCCTTCAATTCAAAAACGTGGTGGTAACTGGTCTTGATAGAACTTTATCTGATCATGTTCCTCTTTATCTTAAAACTGAGTCTAATGTGTCTCCTAAGAGAGACTTCAGATATGAGTTGTGCTGGAAATTTCGACCAGATTTCAAAGAGTTTGTTTGTAAAAGTTGGTCCCTTCCGGTTAGAAGTCGTTTTAATATTGATATTTGGAAAGAAAAAATTAAAAGATTGAAAAAATCTTTGAAAGGATGGAATATTAATGTTGAAGGCAAGTATTCTAAACTTAAGAAAGAGTTAAGTCAAAAAATTGATCTCATCGACAAAAAAAGTGAAAGTTTTGGTATCTCTCATGAGGAAAGACTTGAAAAATTAGATTTGGAATGGAACTTAAAGAATTTGATGATTGAAGATTGCTGCAAAAAAAAGCAAATGGCTAGAGAAAAATTCATTAATAATGGTGATGAAAACTCCAAGTATTTTCACCTTATTGCCAAAGGAAAAAAAAGAAGAGTTAGAATTCTGTCCTTAGTTCATGAGGAAAATGATGTTAAAACTGATGTTAATATCAACAAAGTGGCTACTGATTTTTACAAAAATCTTTTTGGTCCTTCTCCTGTGTCGAGCATTAATATGTCTAATTTTCATATGGATATGCTTAGTGAGGAGGATCGTATTCGGCTCACTGCTCCTTTTACTATTGATGAAATTAAATCGGTGGTGTTTAGTTTAAAACACAATAGTGCTCCGGGCCCTGATGGTATTCCTGCTGAATTCTTCCAAGATTTTTGGGAGATCATCCATAATGATTTGTGGAACTTATTCAAAGATTTTTATGATGGGGCTCTTGACATCAAACGACTTAACTTTGGTCTTGTTACTTTGATTCCTAAAATTGATAATCCTACGGATATGAGGAATTTCAGATCGATCTGTTTTTTAAAAGTTTGTTATAAAATCATTACTAAAGTTCTTACAAATAGACTGGCGACTTGTATCACTACTGTGATTAGTCCTAATCAATATGGCTTTATTAAAGGAAGATATATCATGGATGGTGTGATTTCTTTGAATGAAATTCTTCATGAAGTGAAAAAAAGAAAACAAAGTGGAGTAATTCTAAAAATTGACTTTGAAAAAGCGTATGATAAAGTTAACTGGCAATTTCTTTTTTGCATGATGCAAAAAAAGGGTTTTGGTGACATTTGGAGTGATTGGGTTATGAAAACTGTCAGAGGTGGTAAAGTGGCTATCAGGACAAATGATTTAATTGGTCCTTATTTTGCAACTCATAAAGGTGTTCGCCAGGGTGATCCTTTTTCACCCCTGTTGTTTAATCTGGTGGCAGATGGTTTGGCTAGCATCATTCATCAAGCTCAGGAAAAAAGTCTGGTTTGTGGTTTGATTCCTCACATCATTCCAAATGGCTGTTGTTGTTTACAATATGCTGATGATACTATTTTCATGATTCAAGATTGTTTAGAAGGAGCAAGAAATCTTAAATTCATTCTTTGTCTTTTTGAACATATGTCTGGGCTGAAAATCAATTTTCACAAAAGCGAAATTTTCTGTTTGGGTGAGGCTAAAGAATATACTGATTTATATGCTGACATTTTCACTTGTCCTATTGGTAGCCTTCCAATGAAATACCTTGGTGTGCCAATTGATAATAAAAAGATTAGTAAATCTCTTTGGTGTCCTATGTTGGAAAAAATGGACAAAAGGTTGGCTGGTTGGAAGGGGAGGTTCTTGAGTCTGGGAGGCAGATTGACCCTTTTGAACAGTTCTCTTTCTAATGTACCGCTGTACATGTTATCGATTTATCCGGCTCCTAAATCAGTTATTAGAAAGTTGGATTTATTCAGAAAAAGTCTCCTTTGGCAAGGGGGTTCCCAGAAAAAAAAATGCATTTGGTTAATTGGCAGACAGTTTGCTCCTCCAAAAGCTTAGGCGGTTTAGGTGTGTTGAATTTGGGTTATATGAATGATGCGCTGCTATCCAAATGACTTTGGAATTTGGAAAATACTAAGGGTTTATGGCAGAGAATAATTACTGAAAAATATATTAAGGGAAAACCCCTTATTTCTGTTATTCAAAGACAGACTGACTCTCATTTTTGGAAAAAACTCTTAAAGCTTAGGGAGAGTTTCTTTAAGCATTGTAAGATGGCAGTTGGTAATGGTCGTCGTACTAGTTTTTGGAAAAATTTCTGGATTGGTGATGGCCCTCTGGCTTTGAGGTTTCCCATTCTGTTTGATTTAACTGCAGACAAAGACATCTCGGTGTTTAAAGTTTTGTCTTCGGATTTTGAGGCTCTTTCTTTCA
The DNA here is from genome assembly GCF_902167145.1 of Zea mays. Taxonomy (NCBI): domain Eukaryota; kingdom Viridiplantae; phylum Streptophyta; class Magnoliopsida; order Poales; family Poaceae; genus Zea; species Zea mays. The sequence goes on from NC_050096.1 coordinate 29,506,208, forward strand.
GAAGAAGAATGACTAGTGACCTTCAGGGGCTTTTTGATGAGTTAGTGGCTTTATGTTCTGATTTTAATTTGTCAAACCATGAAGATAAACCTGTTTGGAGATTGGGCAAAAATGGGTTCACTGTCAATTCTTTGTATAAGAAAAATTCTTTGGACCAGATCAAAGTTCCTTACAGATTTCTTTGGAAATCTAAATTACCACAGAAAATAAAAGTTTTTCTGTGGCTGGTGTTTAGAAACAAAATCCTTACTAAAGATAATCTGAAAAAAAGAAATTGGAAAGGTTCTGATGATTGTTGTTTTTTGGTGGCATGGAATCTATTGACCATTTATTTTTTAAATGTTCTGTTGCTAGATTTGTCTGGAGAGTGGTTCAAATTGCCCTTAATTTGGAGTACATTCCAAAAAATATTGAGGAAGTCTGTGATAGCTGGATGAAAAATCCTAAAAACAAAATGTCAAATCTTCTGATTTTTGGCTGTGGGGCTTTGTTTTGGGCTATTTGGAGAACCAGAAATGATTGGTTTTTTGGTGAAAAAAGTTCAATTGACCCTGCTAACATTATATTTCTTTGTTGCTTTTGGTTGGATTCTTGGGCCATTCGACAGAAAGAGAAGGAAAAAAAGATGGTGGTCCGAGAAAGCCAACTCATCCGAAAGATAATAAGTGAAGCGATGAGCAGGACGTTCGGGTGGTGCCCGAGGGATCGACGTATTTCTGGTTGAAGACTTCATTTTGGCTCTGGCGTCGGCTGTTGTCGATCAGTGCAGCTCAATTAGTTCTTTTGGTCTTAAAAACTGTGTTGATGGTTCTGCCAGAATTTGAAGTTTTCACTTTGCTGGTCTGATCCTTTTGGGTTTGCTCTATGTAAATAAGCTTAGCTTAAAAACTGTGGGGCGGTTTGGTAGGAAATTAGTGGCGATTAACTTCTACTCTTCTCGTTCTGATGGTTGAAGTTAGTTTCACTAGTTTTCTACTTTTTGGTTGATGGGAGGCTTCCCACCGTTCTGGTTTGTAATGAACTGTTACCTATTTCTTAATGAAATAGGGGGCTATGCCCCTTCGTCAAAAAAAAGTAGTAAATAAACACCATTTGCTTCAACGGTTCTAGGTTGCACACTAGTATATAATATAAACACAGGATAATGTCCCGCTGTTACGGACCACGTGGCCTGCCTCCTCGTCTGATCGAGCTTCTGGAAACGGAAGGAAGACCCGTGTCGTCTAGGTACAAGTACAACCGAGTTCCCCACATCGGATTACGATAGGATCCACTACACGGTAAAGCACACGTTTCTTGATTCGGATTGGCACGCCGACGTGGACACGGAGGGAAAAAATGAAGGCAACTTGGGATCGGTTTGGTGCACGTTTTTTCGTCCCGTGAGAACGACCTGCCGACGGACCCGACCGCTCTGTGCTACGGCTATGCTGCACAGAGACTGTATCGGACCTGCGTTGCTTACTACAAGACTGATCGTATCGTATCTAGCTTGTGTGACGTTAATTACACCGCCATACATTCAAACGGAGCTGTCGATGCAGAGAATGCCATGGAACATGAGTGCACAAGGGACTCGCGGAGATCAAATCAATGGCTGCTCAATGGCCTCGTCACTGATCGCCATCGAACACACACGGTTTATTCTTCAATTTGCTGCAACACTACATATGCTGATCAACCGAGTATGCATTCTACCGGATGACAATACTGATGTAGGATCCAATGTCGTGGCGATGGCATTCCCCAACCTTATTAATCTACTCTACTGCTACTGTCCATCCCTTGCTGTCCTCGGCGGCCATGCCCATCTGAATGGATGTCAGCGTCGTGTACAGCTCCTGCGACACCGTGTCCGGCCCCGTTCTGAACTCATACCTGAAAGAAAGCTCTGTCACTCTCTGTCGATAGGCGTCGTATATGCCCCGGGCACACGAAGAACGAACGAGGAGAGAGTTGTCACCTCTCGCCCTGGTACGTGACTGTCGACACGGGAGCAACCACCACCGCGGTCCCGGTGCAGAACACCTCGTCTGCGGCCACCAGATCGTCGATGGAAACCAGGCGTTCCTCAACCTTGTATCCGCGGTCCCTGGCGAGCTCGATGACGCTCTTGCGCGTGATGCCCGGCAGGATGGTGCCCCGGGTGTCCGGCGTGGCGACCACGCCGCCCTTGACGACGAACACGTTGCACGACGACACCTCCTCCAGGTACCGCTTGTGGACCGAGTCCAGGTACAGCACGTCCGTGAACCCCTTGCTCTTGGCGTCCATCTGCGCCCTCAGCACCTGCAGCACATCACAATGCAGCCCCGTCAGAGCGCGTCGTCGGGCGATAGTATAGATTTGTCCCGGACGGACGGACGGGACGTACCGGCGCGTAGTTGGCGATGGTCTTGACCCCGCCGGTGCCGCCGGGCATCGCGCGGTGGAACTCGTCATGCACCACCAGGTTGATGGGCGCCAGGCCCTCCTGAAAAAAAAAAATCAAGGTCGCGTCTCGTTCTCTGTTCAGCAGGAACGGAACCGGTGTGGCAGTGGAAACTAACTGACCTTGAAGTAGTTCCCAACGGGTGCGGCGTAGATGAGGAAGGTGTACTCGGGGGCCGGAGCCAGCCCAAGGATCGGGCCGCTCCCCACGAGCAGAGGCCGGAGGTACAGGGCTCCCTTCCCCTGCGGCGGCACCTGCAAACGGAACGCATGGCACGCAAGTGATCGCTGGTCGGCGCCGGCGCGTGGCTGGGGCGGGGCGGGCAAACAGCGGAACGTACGCACGTACCCAGCGCCTGTTGGCGAGGACTGTCTGCCTGACGGCGTGGACGAACTGCTCCACCGACGGCGCCGGCATGCACATGCGCTCGGCGCCGCGCTGCATCCGCCGCGCGTTCTCCTCCGGCCGGAACAGCGTGTACCCGGCCCGGTCCGGCCGCCGGTACGCCTTCATTCCCTCGAACAGGCCCTGCAGGGAGCGGGCGGCGGTTGGTCGCAGTAGCAGCCAGGCATGCGTGCCAATAATTTGTTAACTACTACTAAGATAATATTCAATTAACGTCGGCGTCGTCCAGGGTGTTTCGTTTCGTCACCGTCGTCGATATACAGTAGTTTAATTACTAGAGAGAAGACGGAACGGAACGAGGACGAGAACGAACCTGGGCGTAGTTTAGAACGCCGGAGGAGGGGCTGAGCTCGATGTTGCCGTAGCGGCAGAGCTCGCCGCGGGGGAAGTCGCCGCGGTCCTCCGGCGAGCACCGCGTGACGTACATGTAGTCGGTCGGGGTGAGGCCGAAGCCGAGGTTGTCCCAGTCGATCTCGCCGCCGCTCTCCTCGTTGGACCTGCGTAGTACGTTCACACGCATGCTGCATGATGCACGTTGCGGCCGGCAGACTTAAAAGATGGCGAAACAATGGGGGAGTCGGTCGGAGAATGCCCGATCGGGATCTGCGGCCGGGCGTACTGTCTGTCACTGAGGCTCACCTGTCGGCGACGTGGTCCAGCTGCGGCAGCGACGACTGCCACCGGCGCGGGAGCAGAAGGGAGCATCCGCCGCCGCCTCCTCCTCCGGCCTGCGAACAGCGAGCAGCGAAAGGGAGGAAGAGGTTACACCGACCTCTGAGCATGGATGATCTCATCGCGGCGGGGAGAGGCATCGATCGTCCTGGACGCGGCGGCGGCCACGGCCGAATTAAGAAGAAACGATCGGTTACGGAAACGAGTAAAAGCGGGCCGCACAGTCCAGCTTCCACACGGCGAGAGGTTAACGCATGGGATTGGGATGTGATGTGAACGGTGCGCACAGGCACACACTACACACGGCGAGAATCGCGCACGCACCGTAGCCAACGCCTTCCCCAGGACCCTCCACAAGTCGCCGCCATGGCCGCTGCTGCTGCTGCGAGCCCACGACGGAAGGAGAGCGCCCTTCGCAGATGTCAACGCGGCCATGCAGTACGTACGGTCCCCCTTCTTTAGACCCCGGCCGGCTGCACTGCTACCACTAGCTATACACGGTATGTGGATTTCGGTCAAGCTCTCTCTCTCTCTCTCTCTCTCTCTCTCTCTCTCTCTCTCTCTCTCTCGTGGGAAGAGAAGAGTTATGGTTGCAACCTTCGTTCACGGGCTACCTACCAATGGCTGATGGGTTAGCTGGAGGGAAGGAAGAGGAGGGCAAATTAATCAAACGAGCACAGTTCGATGGAAGCACCAGTGCACCACGCACCCGCCCATGTGTCCCATACGGAGTCGGAGTGGGCTGTACTTATGCAAGCGGCGGATAGCCTGGCGGCGAACGCTCGTTTCCGGCGCTGTGTATTCGTCCACTGCTGCTACAGCTAGTCCTGCAGAAAGCGATAGAACTTGGGTTTGCAGCTATTGGCACGGAGCGTGCAAATTGCAGCGTCCGATTGCGTCAGGGGGGGGGGGGGGGGGGGGGGGTCATGCATGATAAAAGATCGTCTCGGGTATACAGCTTGCCTTGAGACAGAGCCAACTGACCTAGCGCTGGCCGGCTCGCTTGCGTCTCTGCACGCGTGAGGGTCGGAGCTCGCCGGCCGGGAAACTAGGAAGGCGTCGTACGGTTCCGCCACGTGTAGCCGTCGTCGATGGCAACGGCTCATGCAACGGGGAAGTGTTCATTGATCACTGATCAGGGCAGGGTTGAGATCGATGGAGCTCATGTCAGCTGCTAGCTGCTTTCGCTTCCACTAGACGTCGTCGCAGCCGAGCGTGCAGGTGTCCAAATTTGCTTGTACTCCGTCTCCTTTTCTCCTGGCGCTCTGCTTCACATGAGCTAGCTACCTTGGTTGCCTCACCAACCAGTACTCCTCTTTCAGCTCTTGTGTTTTTCTTCACGCTGTCTTATCTAGTGATGAGTAGTAGTTATCTGCATGCATGCATGGTCCTTGGAGAGCCCATGACTTGCTGCCATATCTGGTGGTGGTGGGGGTATGTTGGTATATTATACATATATCAATTTTACTATTTTAGGCAGGTGTAGGTGCAAAAGGGACGACGAGTGCCCAAAAAGTCCTGATCTGCAGAGTGCGGACGCCTAGATAGGCGTGACCATTATTGAATGGGCGGGACCGTACCAGCTGACCATGCCGTCGGTGATCCATAGAACGAACCATCTTCTGAGTCGATGATATGTATCGACGTGGATATGCGTCAGATACTCCCTACCATCCATCCGCTTAGGTAAGGAAGTCACGGCTTGAAGGCAGAGCAATCCGGATCACTCTAAGGGCCCGTTCGCTTCTACCGGAATAAACCTGGATTCATTCCAACTCATCGAAATCTATATAAATTAGAGAAGTAATCCGGCCAGTAATCAATCCTGAGCTCCAATTCCTATAAACCGAACGGGGCCTAAAGTGTCCGTACGTATGACACTGTAGCTCTATTTATAGTGATAAATTGGAGTATAAATTTGTATTACAAACATGCTCAGAGTTCTATACACATAGACTACAAAATCCTATGAGGGGCATTCATTGTCTTTTCCTTCACAAACGTACCGATCAAGCTTTCAGGTCTCTTCTTCCCTCCTCTCTGGTAATTCATTGTCGAAGCACCTAAAATATACTTAAAACAATTGACAATATATATAATTGGACTACGATGATCTCTTGATTCTAATATGTGAATGATACAATCTTATTTTTAGACCATGGCATTGAACAAGCAATGGACATGGAAGACATCCGCTAAAGCTGAAAATCCAAATCTTTTTTAATATTATTCGCCAAAAGCATACTACACAGCTGCGCCTAATACAAAAGTGGAAAAGCATACTACTCTTAGTAATTTTTCCTTAGTGTTTGATTTAGAAGGGCGTTGATAGGAAATTAAAAACAAAAATGGAATCGCGTTTTAGGAAGGTTTACCAACATTAATTAATATGATGAGAGGGATACGTTTTGGCTTGTGAATCTAATTGTTTATTCACAGTAAAATTTATGTCTCGCCACTTTGTCAACACTCATAGTATTTTTGTTCTTAATGTTTGATTTAGAACGGCGTTAATAGAAAATAAAAAAAAACAAAAGTGGAATATCGTTTTAGGGTGGGGCTGGGGCTGGGGCTGAGGCTGAGGCGGATGGCCGCCGGGAGCTAGGGCGGCTGGCTGACGGTGACGGGGCTGGGGCTACAGTGGCGCCTAGGCTAGCTGGTGCAAGATGGAGGAGAGATGAGGCTAGTTTTTTTTTTCATTGGAGGTGGCGGGTTCATATGGTTTGGTGGAACAAGGGTATCGATAAATTAATAGACTTTTGAATGGTATCCATTGTTTAATATTTTTATATAGCTATGTCTTCAATGAGCCTCTATAGTGACATAAGTTGTTAAATTTATAGACATTTAAGACCAACATAAACCATAGCTAAACATATTTAGTAATCAATCATTGATTTTTAACATTTATCAATCAACAGTTAATACTCAATTAAGGTCGCTAAAATTGCACTATGGTATAATGACCCCCCTTACTGAACTCCTTCATTCACGGCGACGGCGTTCACGACCAATGCCAAAGATGTAATCTGAATTTGTTGTATCCCCATCTTCTCTAATGTAATTTCCGTCTAATACAAGCCTCAAAACATTAAGTAATACTAGTATAATACTCATGTGTTGTGACAACACATTGCATATTTGATATCCATAAATAAATTAATATGAAAGTGAACATATATTATACATATCAGATATTAAACTAATAAGAACAAATATTACAATTTATCTTAGCTAAAAGACAACATTCATGCCTGTATGGTGTCAACATTCATTTCCGAAGATCCGCCATTGCACCCATCTTCGTTGATTAATTCATATGTGCCCTTTTTGCTGATGGTTTCTGGCTTAGACCATTTATGATCGTTGTCGCTGCTAGCCGATCTGTGTGGCCCCTGCGTGGGCTTGCTCTTGTGGTGTATGGTGTTTTGGCACTTCTGGTGAGACCTGAATCAGATCGTCCTAGAAGGAAAACTCTGTCTGCATGAACTTTTGTAGGTAGATCCTACCACCATGTGCCACTTCCTAGTTCTGTTCTGTTAGCTTGCTATTATGGTTGCTATATCCTGAACTCTGTATTTCTGTTATGATCACAATAGAAATAGGGATCTTCCTCGTACCAAAAAAATCTTAGCCAAAAGATCGAGAAAATGATGAGTCGAAAAGGAGTCTGGCATACTTTTTATAACTTTCTTGATCGCTCGTTGTCCTTTAGCTAGCAAGATTGTACTATGTGAGAGCGCACCGCTACGCTACGTGTAGCTTTCTGTCATATTGGGCTTGGTTGGTTTCTCACGGTGGATCATCTGTGGTGAACGACTTATTGGTAGGTGAGAAGCAGTGAAAAGGAACAAACATATCCATTTTGTATGTGACTCACGACGTACGAAACTGATGCTTTAAAGTAGTAGATAAATATAACTTAGTTGGGGATTCCCCCTCCGAGACATTAAAAAACTATGGACTTTTGCTATGTGAAGTTGGCTTTAATCATAAATATTTTTCTATTGTTCCTAAACGTACAGGGGTTTACTTCGACTAAAGACAACCTAGCAAGACAAAAAAAAATGACATGGGAATATTTTTTGTTATTTCTGTTGCCAGAATAAAACAATTCAACACATGTTTTTTTGGCTGCATTTATGCAGAGTTTCTTTGGCACGTGGTATACATTATCTTAAACATAAGATCACCTGGATTGGACGTTATTCTCCTCTTTTCATAGATGATATATACAAACAAGAACGTGGGACATTTTTTTTTGTTAATAGCTAGAAGGTGCATCTATTTGTTTGTCATTACGAGATTTACGACTTACAACAAATAAAGTTGTTTTTGACAATTGCCAACCCAAAACTTTGTTTTTAAAAGTTTTGTCGAGAGGAACACGCTAGTCACGATATATATTAGGCGTACCCTACAGGCAGCCATGTGATGCATGGCAATAAAGAACGTACGTACTCACGACTACACGCGTTTCCTTGTTTATTGTGGAGCGATGTGGCTAAATAATGCTAAGATAGAATTTTAAATTGAACACGTTTAATTTCAGTTTGGTTTTCTTTAGAATTTGTAAGGGGTGACGCCGGATTCAGTTACTTGAATAAAAAGGAAGCGGTGCCAACGTCAAAGGGGCCGGGTTGCGCGCGCGCACTCGTTTGGTTTGGCTTGCGAGATGCGAGGAAGCAAGACGCGCAGTATTCTCTAGAGGCACGGCTATATGACTCTTCATCATGCCTGTTGCGCCAGCTGGTAGCAGTAGACGTACTATCAGGTACTATGTATGCATCTGCTGCTGACCTGCTGTAGAGGGTTCGTGAGAAAGAAAGAAAGAAGAAAAAAAGACGTTTTTATTTGCGTTGCGCGCAAATCGACAGTACCATGTTGACCAAATACATTGCACGGCTCAAACAATCGAGAATTCCTGACCCTCCTCTAGTGATCTTATTTGGACCAGTCCGTGAAAACGCAGTGTACGCTGATGATTTGATTGGTGAACAAAGGAATCTCCCAGGTACCACGCTGGGGACAAACGGAGTTTTCTACTGTGCCTGTGTATAAATTGGTACGGTGGAGAAAAGCACACGTGACACGGCAGGTTAATTACGTGGCCTCCAAAGGCTTTGGAAGAGCAACGTGCGCCCTCAGCGAGACCGTTCATGGTGGGTGGCTGCTTTCCCGATCGATCGATCGCTCTCCTCTCGGCCGCTTCCATGGCAGCATCCGAAAGAGCGAGGTAGACATAAAGCTCACGCGTCAGAAATTTGGCGCATTGCTGCGCTCTCCTTTGACGGCAGGGAGCTAGCTAGCTAGCAGTAGCACGACTGTAAAAAGGGGGGGGTCGTCGTGGAGACATCAGCAGGGCAAAGCGAACGATGCGAAACCGTACACTCCAAATGATGTGTGGTTGCAGTAGCGCGCCTTGAGGCAGGTGACGTTGAGACGCCTGATCCAGCACGGTTTGGATTGACAGACGGATCACCCGAACGATGCAAAGATCGATCATCCGAAAACTTAACCGATTCGGCTTGGCTTGCATCGTGGCTTTGCATGAATCGGTCGGTCGTCATCAAGCCGTGCGGACTTGTCGACCGCTTAGGTGTTCTTTATAAAAAAAAACAAAAACAAAAACCAAAAGAACTGCTTGTGTTTTTCCTATGCGAGGCTCTCCGCAGCTACAGGATTCTAATTTCTAGAGATGTAGTAGATCTCATGAAAGGAAGAGCCCGAACAAAAGAGGAGTTCGCATTAGGTGTTTTATCGTGGGCCGGCGCATTTCCAGCTGCCCATCATGTTCATGCCGTTAGGAAAAGCTCGGTCCTTTATGGTGCGTGCTTGAGGCCCACTCTCACTACCAGCCCGCCACCACCGCGCGTGATCACGCCTAGTAAATGTAAATCGAGGGAGCGAGGCGCCAACGGTAAACGTTACTACTACGTGTCACGGGAAATCGGGACGTCAGTACGTGCATTTATTATAGTACGTCGCCGCAAGTATTCACACGCCTCACGGGATCGTCGCCGGCGACGGAGGAGCGGGACTCCCCGTGTAGCTGGGCCAAAAAAAAAAACGGATTCGGCTCGGCGGTCTACCCGTTCGAAGCTTTCACGGCACGCGCACGAGCATTTAAGCCCGGCCCATCAAGTATTTAAACCGTTATACAATTCCGTTCGTAGCCTAGCCCGCAAACATATGCCGTCACTATACACTGAAGATAGCAGGCGCGGACCATTTCCACTGTCGTATTACAACTCGTGTCGGCCCAAACCATACAGACAGCACCTGTGTCTGCCTGTAACGAACGGTCCACCATATACCGAACTCTTTTGCGACGCAGTTTACGCAGGGAAAAAAAAAAGAAATGCTTTTTTTTTTGCCTCCAGGAAGTATAGTCCGAGTCCAATTAAGTTTTACTTTAAACGTTAGATGGATTGTCTCCTTCCAAACCATTTAAATTAAATCATCCCATGATTCCACCCCAGCTCTGAAAGTATTCTCTTGCTACACTTTAGCTAGCAGTAGGGTGTTTGGTTACCGAGATAATGGGCTAGCTAATACAGATAAAAAGAACGTGTCAACCATCCTGTACCTTTCAGTAGCTGAGAGGTTGAGTAGGTAATAAGATAACGTAGTCGTCTGGCCTCTACATAAAGTTTATCTCGTTCATTAGCTGTTACTATGTTTTGGTTTGAAAGTAGCTAAAGTTTAACGGATATATAGTAATGGTTATCTGTTTGGAGCTAAACAAGCCCTAAGTTCGTTCATGTGATGATTGGGTAATTCCTTTCCCTAATCTATGTTCTTCGTGAGTGTTCGCGTGAAGACATGCAGGCCGTCACCCGTCAGCAAATTAATTGTTACAACATGCGTCTTCCGTCACCCTGAAGCCTTGTTCGTTTCTATCGAATTGCACCCGGAATCGTTCCAGCTAATCAAAGTTTATATAAATTAGAGAAACAATCCAGTTAGGAATCGTTCCGACCCACTAATCTGATACAAACGAACAAGGCCTGATTCGGATTCGTGGTGCATGAGCATGATATGATATTCTGAAATCTGGGGCGATCCGATGAGCAGGCAGAAAGCAGTCGCGCAGAGAGTAGTACAACGTGCGCTGCACCGAAGAAATCCCCCCCAGATAGACAGACAGGACCTCACACAGCACCGCACTGCATCGCATCATTCCTCTGCGCTAGCTAGCTGCTGGCTGCTGCACCTGCACGCCGCCCGTTCTACGCCCCTCGAGTCAGCTGGTTGTTATCGTGACAGGACGGCAAGCGGTGAGCAGTTCACAGTAGTCCGAGAAAGAGAAAGAGAAACACACATCCAATTCCTGGATCCATCGATGGAGCGATGGAGCGAGCGAGCTAGAGCTGCCTAGGGCCGGTACAGTTCACCTCACGCGTCGACCTGGGCCGGCCTGTGCGCACGTACGCAAGTGCTACGCAGGATACGATGATGTGATTGGGCGCGGCGTCTGAACAACTCTCCATCCATCATGCATGGCTAGCTGCTGCCGTGCTGCGTATATATAATATACGGGAACATATATGATAGGCACACGAATGGCCATCGCTCAGTTGCAACAGGATCGATTCTCAGCCAGCTTCGTTTTCACTGCTCGCTGCTCGGCCGTACGTACGTTTTGATACGTGAGCAGAATCAAGCTGCAAACCCGTCCGGCCTCTGTTCTTTTTTCCAGCAGGCGAGATAGATACGCAGCAGCAAGAGCGTACTAAAAAGCTGCGATCTCAGCTCGCTCTCCCTAGGCTGCTTTGGCAGTGACACCAAGCTAGCGTAGCGCGTGGTCCACGTCGCGTGGGCGCACCAATGGTCGGCAGGCATATCCACAGCCAAGTTCCAGGCGAATGAATGAACGATGAGCCGCGACAGCCCAGCAGCACCCCTGGATGCAAATAGAGACAGGCTAAGATCAGCAGATGAGAATATGAGATGGTCCCTGCCTCAGCTCACCCTCGGGCCTGGGCTGGCTGGCTGGCTGGCTCAATCATCATCATGCTACTGACTGACTGAAGAAAGAACCATGAGCCGATGGATAGATCTGTGCGCACGTTAGCCGTACGTGCCGTGTTCCCTGCCCTGCCCTGCACGGCCCGCCCGCCTGATCTGCCTGCTGCCGCCTCGCTGCGCGCGATCGCGACTGGTGTTTAGATGGGTCGACAGCGCCAGGAAATAAGCAGTTGGGCGCAGCGCAGGAAGGAGCAGTCGCACGCCGCGGCAGGCAGGCAGCACAGCAGGTGCGTCGTCACTGCTCTGCGCAGTGCTCGCGCACTGTCTCCATGCCATTGTCCGCCCGCGGGCCAACCTGACGCGCGTTCTGTCAAGAAGGCGGCGGCAGCTAGCCTGGCAGCTTCTGTTTCCGCCGGCTCGCACGGTACCTTAACGGCGCTAGAGCAACCTCCGATCAACTCAGACAGCTAGGACCGATGGATCGTCGAGCTGCAAGCTGTGACGTGCACGTTGGCGCGCGGTTGACGCGCACACGGCGTGCGCCGAGAGCGGCCGGGGAGGGTCGGCGGGAGGCACGCCACACGTCGGGGTCGTCGGCTGGCTCGGGGGGAGCTAGCCAGCCACATTTATTAACTCTTTCGAACGGTCGCGCGCGGGCCGGGGGCAGGCAGGCAAGGGATCTGCCGGGACGAGGACGCCGCGCGGAGTGCATGCATGCCCGCCGTGTGACCGGCGTTATGTCGTTATAGATTGCTTCCGTTTTTCATCGCCTTCACGGGAAACCGGCCGGGGCTCTCTCTCTCTCTCTCTCTTCACTGCCTCCGCGTGTCCGCGCGAGGCGCGAGCGCATGACTTGATGCTCGTCGTCTAAATAAGGTAGGCAGTAGGCGATACAGTACGCGGTAAGAAGCGCCCCCGCACCCACATCTCGCATGTAAACGATTAATGTATGTTTGGTTGGACTGTGACTGTGAAAAAATCTATTAATTGTGTGCTGCAAGGTGTGGGAAAGGCTGCTCTGCTCGATGAGCTGTTAAAAAGCTAAAAACCGTTTGATCGAAACCACTAAAAGTCGTTAAAAGTTATTCGATATATATTTTCACAGTTTCATCTGAAAGTCACTAAAAGCAAGTCCAGGGTGTTTTCATTTTTTGTATTACGAGAAAGTCGACTTTTAGAAAAAGTTGTTTCCTGAATCCAAGCCAAAAGCCAAACCAAACATACCGTAAATCTCCAGCAGATTGGCAAAAACAGCACACCGTTCCATTCATAGGACAGCTTATATATATGTAGGCAGGAGAGTTACCATGAGCGGTGAGTCTACGGCTAGCTGTTACGATCCTATGCATCTGAAGAGTGCAAATCGTGCGAGCAGGACTAAGGCCCTGTTTGTTTTAGATTGTAATCTTTTTAAATTATATAATCCAGCGCAAATAATTCAGTAGCTAAACAAACATATAGATTATGGGTTCAGATTATATAATCTAAACCCCAGATTATGATAATCCCATAATCTCCTCAATAGTAGCTTATTTGAGATTATTTTGGCAGAAGATCCACTACTCATGCTTATGTAAATAGAAATTACAATATATGTCATCCTTCTTTTCTCACCTCAAATAAATAAATAAGGGTATTGTGGTCTTTGGGAATAATCTACATGTGTATAATCTAAACTAACAAACAACTACATGTAGATTATAATATATCTAGATTATAATTTGGATTATATAATTTAGATTATAATCTAGATTATATAATCTATAAGATAAAACAAACATGCCCTAAGTCTACAACAACATGTAATGGTACACAAGCTGTTTAAGTAATCTTCAATAACCTCCTTAATTAGTCTAGACGTTCTTTAATGCTTAGGCTGATTCTGAACTCTTCGAAAAGAACCGATGACACAGTCAGTTTATGAATATAATCTGCATATTGTTATGATGATGAAGCATGCAGAACTTTAACCTCCCAAAGAGCCACTTTATCACAGGCAAAATGCACCTGCGATGGACATGATTAGTGGATAGGTATTAAGCATTGACGTTATCACAAAATATGATTATGGCTCGAGCTGGAGGGCGATGCAGTTCAAAAAAAAAGCAGCTAATGAAGCCAACATAATTTAGATAACCACATGGGCAACAACCCGGTATTTAACTTCAGTGCTGGACTAGGACGCCATCTGTTGTCGCTTGGATGACCAATATAGATTAAGTTGCCACCATAGAAAACATAGTACCTCGCATTGGAATAGGCAACGATATCATGGCCAGAGAGCGAGAGATGTGCAGACCGTAGAGAACTCTACATGCCACAAACATAGCGGAGAATTCGTTTGATCATCCGAAGACAAGGATCTCTAGGAACATGCATAAACAACCAAGCATGTTGAACCCTCCACCTCTCAAACCCTTCCCTCTCTCCCGATGTCAGACACCATATCCTACATCGCGATTTCATACGCCGCTGGCCTATCTTCCACCACCATTAGTTTGCAGACCGCCAGCACCATGTCCTCCTACATGATTAGCTACCAGACTGTTAGCCTCGTCAGCTCATCCAACTTCGGCGTTCTCACAGCCTCCCTCGCTAGTGTGGCATAATCCGTCAGCATCACTAGCCTCATCAACATTAGGCTCGACATGCTCTCCCCACCATGTATCGCTGGTGGTGTCGCCTCTTCCACGTCGTTCTTGGACGCTTCAATATGCGTCACCACACCGATGGCACTCCTATGTTGTCCACAGATCCGATCTAGATTCGGAGGACCTCACCGTTCTCATGTGGCTCCATGCCACTCTCATCGACGACCTCCTCAACATGGTCATGGATGACGAGATCACCACTCATGGTGTCTAGACTAAGATCACAAAATTCTTCCTCAGTAACAAGGACAGTCGTGTTGTCTAACTCGAACAAGATCTCTATAACCTAGAGCAAGGTGATATCTTTGCCGCCGCTTACTGTCATTGTCTCAAGAGTCTCTTTAACGGTCTTGTATGAATGGGAGATATGAAGACGGGAAGATTTTGTGAAGTCTTTGGGCTTGAAGAACGTTAGAGAGATTCTTGAGACGATGACAGTAAGCGGCGGCGGAGAGATCAACTTGCTCTAGTGTGTGGAGATCCTGCTCGAGTGTAGGATCTAGGACACCGGCTAGAGGGGGGGTGAATAGACGGTTTTGACTAAAAACAACAATACTAAGTAAATTTAATCAATACAACAAGAGGAATAAATTTACTAGTGTCAATAAGTAAACAATGTATGAAAGACAACTACGGAGATTGAATACTTGAAGAACAATAAGCAAAACACTAATCAATTGCAAGGCAATAAGTAAATGCTAGAAGGAATAGACACCGAAATTTATCCCGTGGTATCGGTGATTTGCCGATCACCCCTAATCCACGTTGAGGTGGACTTCAAGCTCTCACTTGCTCCTTGATAGTCGCCTAGAGGGGGGGTGAATAGGGCGAAACTGAAATTTACAAATATAAACACAACTACAAGCCGGGGTTAGCGTTAGAAATAATAAATGAGTCCGCAAGAGAGGGCGCAAAACAAATCCCAAGCGAATAAGCAAATGAGACACGGAGATTTGTTTTACCGAGGTTCGGTTCTTGCAAACCTACTCCCCGTTGAGGAGGCCACAAAGGCCGGGTCTCTTTCAACCCTTCCCTCTCTCAAACGGTCCCACGGACCGAGTGAGCTTCTCTTCTCTAATCAAAGCCGGGAACAAAACTTCCCCGCAAGGGCCACCACACAATTGGTGCCTCTTGCCTTGATTACAATGGAGTTGTGATCTCAAGAACAAGTGAGAAAGAAAAGAAGCAATCCAAGCGCAAGAGCTCAAATGAACACGGCAAATCACTCTCTCTAGTCACTAGGGTTTTGTGTGGAATTGGAGAGGATTTGATCTCTTTGAATGTGTCTAGAATTGAATGCCTAGAGCTCTTGTAGTAGTTGAGAAGTGGAAAACTTGGATACAATGAATGTGGGGTGGTTGGGGTATTTATAGCCCCAACCACCAAAAGTGACCGTTGGCTGGAGGCGTCTGCTCGATGGCGCACCGGACAGTCCGGTGCACACCGGACAGTCCGGTGCCCCTGCCACGTCATCACTGCCGTTGGATTCTAGCCGTTGGAGCTTCTGACTTGTGGGCCCGCCTGGGTGTCCGGTGCACACCGGACATGTACTGTTTGATGTCCGGTGCACCGGCATGGGCGATTCTGACTTCTGCGCGCGCTGCGCGCGCATTTAATGCACCGCAGGGAGCCGTTGCTCCGCTGGCACACCGGACAGTCCGGTGTACACCGGACAGTCCGGTGAATTATAGCGGAGCGGCTGCCGCGCGAACCCGAGGCTGGCGAGTTCAGGAGGCCGAGCTTCCTTGGAGCACCGGACATGTCCGGTGCACACCGGACAGTCCGGTGAATTATAGCGCGCCGTCTTCCGAGAAATCCCGAGGGTGAAGAGTTTGAGTCTGAGTTCCCTGGTGCACCGGACAGGTACTGTTCACTGTCCGGTGGCACACCGGACAGTCCGGTGCGCCAGACCAGGGGTGCCCTCGGTTGCCCCTTTGCTCCTTTATTGAATCCAACACTTGATCTTTTTATTGGCTAGATGTGAACCTTTTGCACCTGTATAACTTATACACTAGAGCAAACTAGTCAGTCCAATATTTGTGTTGGGCAATTCAACCACCAAAATTATTTAGGAACTAGGTGTAAGCCTAATTCCCTTTCAATCTCCCCCTTTTTGGTGATTGATGCCAACACAAACCAAAGCAAATATAGAAGTGCATAATTGAACTAGTTTGCATAATGTAAGTGAAAAGGTTACTTGGAATTGAGCCAATATAACTACTTACAAGATATGCAAGGAATGTTTCTTTCTTGTGTAACATTTTGGACCACGTTTGCACCACATGTTTTGTTTTTGCAAATTCTTTTTGTAAATCCATTTCAAAGATCTTTTGCAAATAGTCAAAGGTACATGAATAAGAGTTTGCAAAGCATTTTCAAGATTTGAAATTGTCTCCCCCTATTTTAAATGCTTTTCCTTTGACTAAACAAAACTCCCCCTAAAAGAGATCCACCTCTTAGTGTTCAAGAGGGTTTTGATATACCATTTTTGAAATACTACTTTCTCCCCCTTTTGAACACAATAGGATACCAAATGATAGAGACTTTTGGAAAGCACTAAGTTTTTGAATTTGGTGGTGGTGGTGCGGTCCTTTTGCTTTGGGCTCATTTCTCCCCCTTTTTGGCATGAATCGCCAAAAACGGAATCATTAGAGCCCTCGAAGTGCAATCTTCCCCTTTGGTCATAAATAAGTGAGTTAAGATTATACCAAAGACGAAGTCTTTTTGCGTTTGAGCTTTTACTCTCTCCCCCAAGGATGAAGTCCTTTTCCTTGATGCTCATTTCTCCCCCAAAGAAGAGAGAGTTGCTCGGAGTGGTGGCGAAGTATGAGTTACGGAGTGGAAGCCTTTGTCTTCGCCGAAGACTCCAATTCCCTTTCAATATACCTATGACTTGGTTTGAAATAGACTTGAAAACACATTAGTCATAGCATATAAAGGAAATATGATCAAAGGTATTCAAATGAGCTATGTGTGCAAGCTTAGCAAAAGAAATTTCTAGAATCAAGAATATTGAGCTCATGCCTAAGTCTGGTAAAAGATTGTTCATCAAGTGGCTTGGTAAAGATATCGGCTAATTGATCTTTAGTATTAATGTAAGAAATCTCGATATCCCCCTTTTGTTGGTGATCCCTAAGAAAATGATACCGAATGGCTATGTGCTTAGTGCGGCTATGCTCGACGGGATTGTCGGCCATTTTAATTGCACTCTCATTATCACATAGCAAAGGGACTTTGGTTAATTTGTAACCGTAGTCCCGCAGGGTTTGCCTCATCCAAAGCAATTGCGCGCAACAATGTCCTGCGGCAATGTACTCGGCTTCGACGGTGGAAAGAGCGACCGAATTTTGCTTCTTTGAAGCCCAAGACACCAAGGATCTTCCCAAGAACTGGCAAGTCCCCGATGTGCTCTTCCTATTGATTTTGCACCCCGCCCAATCGGCATCCGAATAACCAAGTAAATCAAATGTGGATCCCCGAGGGTACCAAAGCCCAAACTTAGGGGTATAAGCCAAATATCTCAAGATTCGTTTTACGGCCGTAAGGTGGGATTCCTTAGGGTCGGATTGGAATCTTGCACACATGCAAACGGAAAGCATAATGTCCGGTCGAGATGCACATAAATAAAGCAATGAACCAATCATCGACCGGTATACCTTTTGATCCACGGACTTACCTCCCGTGTCGAGGTCGAGATGCCCATTAGTTCCCATGGGTGTCTTGATGGGTTTGGCATCCTTCATCCCAAACTTAGCAAGAATGTCTTGAGTGTACTTCGTTTGGCTAATGAAGGTGCCCTCTTGGAGTTGCTTGACTTGGAATCCTAGAAAATACTTCAACTCCCCCATCATCGACATCTCGAATTTCTGTGTCATGATCCTACTAAACTCTTCACATGTAGACTCGTTAGTAGACCCAAATATAATATCATCAACATAAATTTGGCATACAAACAAGTCATTTTCAAGAGTTTTAGTAAAGAGTGTAGGATCGGCCTTGCCGACTTTGAAGCCATTTGCAATAAGGAAATCTCTAAGGCATTCATACCATGCTCTTGGGGCTTGCTTGAGCCCATAAAGCGCCTTAGAGAGCCTATAAACATGGTTAGGATACTCACTGTCTTCAAAGCCGGGAGGTTGCTCAACATAGACCTCTTCCTTGATTGGTCCATTGAGGAAGGCACTCTTCACGTCCATTTGATAAAGCTTGAAGCCATGGTAAGTAGCATAGGCTAATAATATGCGAATTGACTCAAGCCTAGCTACGGGTGCATAGGTTTCACCGAAATCCAAACCTTCGACTTGTGAATACCCTTTGGCTACGAGTCGAGCTTTGTTCCTTGTCACCACACCATGCTCATCTTGCTTGTTGCGGAAGACCCATTTGGTTCCTACAACATTTTGGTTAGGACGTGGAACTAAATGCCAGACCTCATTCCTCGTGAAATTGTTGAGCTCCTCTTGCATCGCCACCACCCAATCCGAATCTTGGAGAGCTTCCTCTACCCTGTGTGGCTCAATAGAGGAAACAAAAGAGTAATGTTCACAAAAATGAGCAACCCGAGATCGAGTAGTTACCCCCTTATGAATGTCGCCGAGGATGGTGTCGACGGGGTGATCTCGTTGGATTGCTTGGTGGACTCTTGGGTGTGGCGGTCTTGGTTCTTCCTCATCCTCCTTTTCTTGATCATTTGTATCTCCCCCTTGATCATTGCTATCATCTTGAGGTGGTTCGTCTTCTTGATTTTGCTCTTCATCATTTTGAGCCTCATCCTCATTTTGAGTTGGTGGAGATGCTTGCATGGAGGAGGATGGTTGATCTTGTGTACTTGGAGGCTCTTCGGATTCCTTAGGACACACATCCCCGATGGACATGTTCCTTAGCGCGATGCATGGAGCCTGTTCTTCACCTATCTCATCAAGATCAACTTGCTCTACTTGAGAGCCGTTAGTTTCATCAAACACAACGTCACAAGAGACTTCAACTAGTCCAGTGGACTTGTTAAAGACCCTATATGCCCTTGTGTTTGAGTCATAACCAAGTAAAAAGCCTTCTACAGTTTTAGGAGCAAATTTAGATTTTCTACCTCTTTTAATAAGAATGAAGCATTTGCTACCAAAAACTCTAAAATATGAAATGTTGGGCTTTTTACCGGTTAGGAGTTCATATGATGTCTTCTTGAGGATTCGGTGAAGATATAACCGGTTGATGGCGTAGCAGGCGGTGTTGACCGCTTCGGCCCAAAACCGGTCCGGTGTCTTGTACTCATCAAGCATGGTTCTTGCCATGTCCAATAGAGTTCGATTCTTCCTCTCCACTACACCATTTTGTTGTGGCGTGTAGGGGGAGGAGAACTCATGCTTGATGCCCTCCTCCTCAAGGAAGCCTTCAATTTGAGAGTTCTTGAACTCCGTCCCGTTGTCGCTTCTTATTTTCTTGATCCTTAAGCCGAACTCATTTTGAGCTCGTCTCAAGAATCCCTTTAAGGTCTCTTGGGTTTGAGATTTTTCCTGTAAAAAGAATACCCAAGTGAAGCGAGAATAATCATCCACAATAACAAGACAATACTTACTCCCGCCGATGCTTATGTAAGCAATCGGGCCGAATAGATCCATGTGGAGTAGCTCAAGCGGCCTGTCGGTCGTCATGATGTTCTTGTGTGGGTGATGGACTCCAACTTGCTTCCCTGCCTGGCATGCGCTACAGATCCTGTCTTTCTCAAAATGAACATTTGTTAATCCTAAAATGTGCTCTCCCTTTAGAAGCTTGTGAAGATTCTTCATCCCAACATGGGCTAGTCGGCGATGCCAGAGCCAACCCATGTTAGTCTTAGCAATTAAGCATGTGTCGAGTTCAGCTCTATTAAAATCCACTAAGTATAGCTGACCCTCTAACACACCCTTAAATGCTATTGAATCATCACTTCTTCTAAAGACAGTGACACCTATATCAGTAAATAGACAGTTGTAGCCCATTTGACATAATTGGGAAACAGAAAGCAAGTTGTAATCTAATGAATCAACAAGAAAAACATTGGAAATGGAATGGTCAGGTGAAATAGCAATTTTACCCAAACCTTTGACCAACCCTTGATTTCCATCCCCGAATGTGATAGCTCGTTGGGGATCTTGGTTTTTCTCATATGAGGAGAACATCCTTTTCTCCCCTGTCATGTGGTTTGTGCACCCGCTATCGAGTATCCAACTTGAGCCCCCGGATGCATAAACCTACAAAACAATTTTAGTTCTTGACTTTAGGTACCCAAACGGTTTTGGGTCCTTTGGCATTAGAAACAAGAACTTTGGGTACCCAAACACAAGTCTTGGAACCCTTGTGTTTGCCCCCAACAAATTTGGCAACTACCTTGCCGGATTTGCTAGTAAGCACATAAGATGCATCAAAAGTTTTAAATGAAATGGCATGATCATTTGATGCATTAGGAATTTTCTTCTTAGGCAACTTAGCATGGGTTGGTTGCCTAGAGCTAGATGTCTCACCCTTATACATATAAGCATGATTAGGGCCAGAGTGAGACTTCCTAGAATGAATCTTTCTAATTTTGCTCTCAGGATAGCCGGCAGGGTACAAAATGTAACCCTCGTTATCCTGAGGCATGGGAGCCTTGCCCTTAACAAAGTTAGATAAGTTCTTTGGAGGAGCATTAAGTTTGACATTGTCTCCCCTTTGGAAGCCAATGCCATCCTTGATGCCAGGGCGTCTCCCATTATAAAGCATGCTACGAGCAAATTTAAATTTCTCATTTTCTAAGTTGTGCTCGGCAATTTTAGCATCTAATATTGCTATATGATCATTTTGATTTTTAATTAAAGCCATGTGATCATGAATAGCATTAATATCAACATCTCTACATCTAGTACAAATGGAAACATGCTCAATGGTAGATGTAGAGGGTTTGCAAGATTTTAATTCTACAACCTTAGCATGCAACATTTCATTCTTAGTTCTAAGGTCGGAAATAGTAGCATTGCAAACATCAAAATCTTTAGCCTTAGCAATTAAATTTTCATTCTCTAATCTAAGGCTAGCAAGAGATGCATTCAATTCATCAATCTTAGCAAGCAAGTCAATGTTATCATCTCTAAGATTGGGAATTGACACATTACAAATATGTGAATCAACCTTAGCATTTAAAATAGCATTTTCATTTCTAAGGTTGTCAATCATCTCACGGCAAGTGCTTAGCTCACTAGACAATTTTTCACATTTTTCTACTTCTAGAGCATAAGCCTTTTTAACCTTAACATGTTTCTTGTTTTCTTTAATTAGACAATCCTCTTGGGAGTCCAAAAGATCATCCTTTTCATGAATAGCACTAATCAATTCATTTAGTTTTTCTTTTTGCTCCATGTTAAGATTGGCAAAGAGAATACGCAAATTATCCTCCTCATCACTAGCATTATCATCACTGGAAGATTCATATTTAGTGGAGGAGTTGGATTTAACCTTCTTCTTTTTGCCGTCCCTTGCCATGAGGCACTTGTGGCCGACGTTTGGGAAGAGGAGTCCCTTGGTGACGGCGATGTTGGCGGCGTCCTCGTCGTCGGAGGAGTCGCTTGAGCTTTCGTCGGAATCCCATTCCCGACAAACATGGGCATCGCCGCCCTTCTTCTTGTAGTACCTTTTCTTCTCCTTTCTTCTCCCCTTCTTGTCGTCGCCTCGGTCACTGTCACTAGATATAGGACATTTAGCAATAAAATGACCGGGCTTACCACACTTGTAGCAAACCTTCTTGGAGCGGGACTTGTAGTCCTTCCCCTCCTTTGCTTGAGGATTTGGCGGAAGCTCTTGATGACGAGCGCCATTTCCTCATTGTCGAGCTTGGAGGCGTCTATTGGTTGTCTACTTGGTGTAGACTCCTCCTTCTTCTCCTCCGTTGCCTTGAATGCAACGGGTTGGGCTTCGGATGGGTCGCCAAGCTCGTTGATTTTCCTTGAGCCTTCTATCATGCACTCAAAACTTACAAAATGCCCGATAACTTCCTCGGGGGTCATTTTAGTATATCTAGGATTACCACGAATCAATTGAACTTGAGTGGGATTAAGAAAAATGAGAGATCTTAAAATAACATTTACCACTTCGTGATCGTCCCACTTCTTGCTCCCGAGGTTGCGCACTTGGTTTACCAAAGTCTTGAGCCGGTTGTACATGTGTTGCGGCTCCTCTCCTTTGTGAAGCCGGAACCGACCGAGCTCCCCCTCGATTGTTTCCCTCTTGGTGATCTTGGTGAGCTCGTCTCCCTCGTGCGCGGTTTTGAGTACATCCCAAATCTCCTTGGCGCTCTTCAACCCTTGTACTTTGTTATACTCCTCTTTGCTTAAAGAGGCGAGGAGTATCGTCGTTGCTTGAGAGTTGAAGTGCTCGATTTGGGCCACCTCATCCTCATCATAGTTCTCATCCCCTACCGACGGTACCTGTGCACCAAACTCAACAACATCCCATATACTTTTGTGGAGCGAGATTAGATGAAATCGCATTAAATCGCTCCACCTAGCGTAATCTTCACCATCAAAAGTTGGTGGTTTGCCTAATGGGACGGAAAGTAAAGGTGTATGTTTGGAAATGCGAGGGTAGCGTAGGGGGATCTTACTATACTTCTTGCGCTCTTGGCGCTTAGAAGTGACGGAGGGCGCATCGGAGTCGGAGGTAGAAGTTGATGAAGTGTCGGTCTCGTAGTAGACCACCTTCCTCATCCTCTTGTGCTTGTCGCCTTTCCGATGTGGCTTGTGGGAAGAAGATTTTTCCTTCTTCTCTTTGTGGTGAGAAGAGGATTTCTTCTCCTTCCCTTTGTTGGAGGAGCTCTTCTTCTTCTCCCTCCTTTTGGTGCGGGACTCTTCCGATGAAGTGCTCCCGTAGCTTGTAGTGGGCTTTTCGCCGGTCTCCATTTCCTTCTTGGCGTGATCTCCCGACATCACTTCGAGCGGTTAGGCTCTAATGAAGCACCGGGCTCTGATACCAATTGATAGTCGCCTAGAGGGGGGGTGAATAGGGCGAAACTGAAATTTACAAATATAAACACAACTACAAGCCGGGGTTAGCGTTAGAAATAATAAATGAGTCCGCAAGAGAGGGCGCAAAACAAATCCCAAGCGAATAAGCAAATGAGACACGGAGATTTGTTTTACCGAGGTTCGGTTCTTGCAAACCTACTCCCCGTTGAGGAGGCCACAAAGGCCGGGTCTCTTTCAACCCTTCCCTCTCTCAAACGGTCCCACGGACCGAGTGAGCTTCTCTTCTCTAATCAAAGCCGGGAACAAAACTTCCCCGCAAGGGCCACCACACAATTGGTGCCTCTTGCCTTGATTACAATGGAGTTGTGATCTCAAGAACAAGTGAGAAAGAAAAGAAGCAATCCAAGCGCAAGAGCTCAAATGAACACGGCAAATCACTCTCTCTAGTCACTAGGGTTTTGTGTGGAATTGGAGAGGATTTGATCTCTTTGAATGTGTCTAGAATTGAATGCCTAGAGCTCTTGTAGTAGTTGAGAAGTGGAAAACTTGGATACAATGAATGTGGGGTGGTTGGGGTATTTATAGCCCCAACCACCAAAAGTGACCGTTGGCTGGAGGCGTCTGCTCGATGGCGCACCGGACAGTCCGGTGCACACCGGACAGTCCGGTGCCCCTGCCACGTCATCACTGCCGTTGGATTCTAGCCGTTGGAGCTTCTGACTTGTGGGCCCGCCTGGGTGTCCGGTGCACACCGGACATGTACTGTTTGATGTCCGGTGCACCGGCATGGGCGATTCTGACTTCTGCGCGCGCTGCGCGCGCATTTAATGCACCGCAGGGAGCCGTTGGCGCCGCAGGGAGCCGTTGCTCCGCTGGCACACCGGACAGTCCGGTGTACACCGGACAGTCCGGTGAATTATAGCGGAGCGGCTGCCGCGCGAACCCGAGGCTGGCGAGTTCAGGAGGCCGAGCTTCCTTGGAGCACCGGACATGTCCGGTGCACACTGGACAGTCCGGTGAATTATAGCGCGCCGTCTTCCGAGAAATCCCGAGGGTGAAGAGTTTGAGTCTGAGTTCCCTGGTGCACCGGACAGGTACTGTTCACTGTCCGGTGGCACACCGGACAGTCCGGTGCGCCAGACCAGGGGTGCCCTCGGTTGCCCCTTTGCTCCTTTATTGAATCCAACACTTGATCTTTTTATTGGCTAGATGTGAACCTTTTGCACCTGTATAACTTATACACTAGAGCAAACTAGTCAGTCCAATATTTGTGTTGGGCAATTCAACCACCAAAATTATTTAGGAACTAGGTGTAAGCCTAATTCCCTTTCACTCCTCTATCAAGACACGACTTGATCTTTGAGCCAAGTGGACAAGAAATCACTCGATACCTCGATTCCACTAATGTCACCTTTGCCGCTCCGGCGAGGTAGGCGCGAACCCCTCACAATCAACACCGCGGCTTCTCCACAATCTTCTTGGAGAGCTCGACGGAGACAATCACCCGAGCCGTCTAGGAGGCGGCAACCTCCAAGAGTAACAAGCCAACGACGCTTGCTCGGTGTATCACCTAGTGCCTCAAGAATCACCAAATGATGCAAATGCACTAGGAACCCTCAATCTCTCACTAGAATGCAATCTCAAGCAAAGAGTGTGAGAGAGTGAGTTGGAGGATCACAAATGAGCTCAATGTATGCAAGGAATGGCCAAGAGAGGTCTCACACACGAGCTACCCTTCTATTTATAGTCCCCCATCTAAAACCAACCGTTATGAGCAAAAGAGAGCAGTTCTGCGCACACGCGGACCGTCCGCGCCCTAGGGCCGGACGGTCCGCCGTACACCATAACGGCTATAATGACCGTTGAAACATGTCAGAGCAGACTCAAAAGGTGGGTCCGGACAGTCCGCCCATCAAGGCCGGACCGTCCGCGACCTGGCAATTTCAAACACCCGAGCCTCGGATCAAACGGAGTTAACACACGCGGACCGTCCGGCTATAAATCCCGGACCATCCGCGACCTGAGACAGTACTGTCCGGACTGGTCCCCCGGACCGTCCGTAGTACAAATCTATAAAAACACACAGTCCCTGTCCAAAAACGAGTTAGACACATGCGGACCGTCCGCGCCTCACCGGCGGACCGTCCGCCTATAATTCAGGGACTGACCCGAAACCACCTTCCTCTGGTCAGGACTGCGGACGGTCCGGCCCTAAGGCCCGAACGGTCCGCAGTGCAAAAGAACATAGAGTCAATACAAATGGTCAAACCTCGGACCCTCTGGAGGATCGCGGACGGTCCGCCCCCAAGGGCCGGACAGTCCGCGCGACCAAGACTTCTCAAGTTTCAAACAAGCTTTTGAATGAACTTTTAACTCACGAAATGAGAAGCGCTGTTAGTCCTCATGCAAATGCAACTACTTGATGCTCTATGAGGCACTAAGTTTTACACAGATCAAAGTCATTGACCCCTCTTAATAGTACGGCTATCTAGCCTACTAATCCGGTCTGTTATCTTCTCTAAACTCCTCAAGACCGGCAAAAGTAAAACCTATATTATACCTTTGCCTTCATCTGATCCCCAACCAATGCGTATGACTCTTCAACATTCTTATTTCTATGTGGTCCAACCCTGCATTCTTATTTCTCCAAGAATCGTTAGTCCACAAGTAGTTGTCATTAATTACCAAAACATTACCAAAGGAGCCTAGATGATTCACAATCTCCCCCTTTTTGGTAATTGATGACAACACCACATAGTATATTAAAGAGAAGTTTAGTTTCTCCAAATCTCTCTCATACCTAAGGTATAAGATAGATCTTGGAGATGAGTTTCATAGGACTTATCTTGATTTGAAGTTCTGTCCAAGAGATAGATAAATCCAAATAAAAACTCAGTATGCAAGAAAGGCTCCCCCTAAGTGTGTGCAGGATTATTTGAAGTTGAAGATATAACACACATAATATATTGGAGCTTGATGGAGACTTTCCTACAATCATGGTTATCGAGGCATACAAGAGATGATTCGTAGAGTGAGCGCAGCAATTATAATCACATCTCGATTAACCACACACAGAGTAATTTGAACTAAAACATAGTTCATCCCACAGAATATTACAGATAATAGTCCACAGACATAGAGGTACAGATAATAGTCCACAGACATACGACATAGAGCAACTGCGGCAAAGTCAGCAAAAGAAGCAGAATACCGCTTGAAGCCAGTCATCCAGGTGATAGATTCTTCTGCAACATCAATCTCTGAGGTAGCCAAGAATTGCTTAACTGCCATTTCATTGAAATCGGTGCGCTGCCCCATAAACTGATATAACCCACATGTTTCAAATTTGGGGATGAGACCCTCCATGACTGATTGACTGAGCAAGAAGGACCAATCAATCACCTGATGCTTATGAAAGTTGGTATCCACCAGGGTGCCCCAAAAGACATCAAACTGCAGCTGAGTGTGGAAAAACTGAATATTGGTATCTGATGGCAGAGCATACTGGTTCACAGTCCGTCTAGAGCAGTACTCAGCCATAGAAAATCTCCGCTTGGGATAAGTCCATCCTTGGATATCAATGGGATAATCTGGATGAACATGAAGAAAATCTTCAGCATCCATGGATTCAGTGCCCCCAGCTGAGGATTGGGCCTCTGAATCAGTGGTCGGTGTATAATCATCATCATTGCCACGAGGGCGCTTTGATTTAAAGCGACCTGCAAGTTTCTTGCGGAGACCACCAAAACCACTGCAACAAGGTGACAGACATCCAGAGATAAATAATTGATACCAATCGCCACTTATAAAAAGAAATGGAATGGTAATGCTCTGCCAGGGTCCGGACGGTCCGCGCTAGGGGGCCGGACGGTCCGCGCCAGAGGCCTGGACGGTCCGCGTCCACCAGGCGGACGGTCCGCGACCGACCAGGGGCGACTCCAAGAACCCTAGCCGCCACAAGTGTTCAATTTGATGTTTTTGCAGATAATACCCAGCCAAACAAGTTCAAAATTTTGCATAGCATTGACATTGAGAAGAACTATCAATCCCACCAATCAGATTTTGAAACCCACTGCTCAATTTCAGATCAGAGAAGAAACCCAAATAATCTCAAAGTTGATGAAATTTGATTAAATCCACAAGATTTGAAGATACCGTGATGAAGACATGTTGAGGGAATGTTGCTGCAAGCTGTCGGACTGTCCGCACGCAACTTCACTTCACGGTCCGCGCACACTCGACACAAGAGAGGATATAGCGAGTGGAGAGCAAGAGAGAACAACCGAATAGGCACAACTGGCAAGTCTGCGGGCTCTGTCCCTTTTTCTGCCCTGTCGCGGACGGTCCGCGCGGGGGCGGCGGACGGTCCGCGCCCTGATGACCTCAGACAGTCTGCGAGGCTGCTCGGACTGTCCATTGCCTGATGTTGCGGACGGTCTGCGGTCCATGGGCGGACGGTCCGCGGCCTGATACTCATTTTGCCAATCTCTGCCCACTTTCTGATTTTGAATTCCGAATCCGAATTGGTGCTCATATATGGACATTTTGACCAATCCAAGAGTTGGTATGCATGCATATACATATGATGTAATGGAGTAATGCAAGATTTTTGAATTAAACTATCTAGAGCAATTAGAAATGAAAAATGCACAAATAATACCAAATAAATAGCATAAAGAGCATACTTAGACCCGAGATGCAAGACGACACATGTGTGATCAACTTCAAGTCACATTTGAGATATCGATCACATTCATTTCACTTCTTAGAGAACAAAATCTTGGTTCATCAAATGGTTTTGTAAAAATGTCTGCTAATTGATCATCGGTGCCAATGGAATAAATAGAGATATCTCCCTTGCCAACATGATCTCTTAAGAAGTGATGCCATATATCAATATGCTTGGTTCTTGAGTGTTGGACCGGATTG
The DNA here is from genome assembly GCF_902167145.1 of Zea mays. Lineage (NCBI taxonomy): Eukaryota > Viridiplantae > Streptophyta > Magnoliopsida > Poales > Poaceae > Zea > Zea mays. The sequence continues at coordinate 29,534,236 of NC_050096.1, forward strand.
GTAGCCAATTTTACCGCACTCTCATTATCACACATGAGAGGCACATTCTTGAAAATAATTCCATAGTCCAATAAGGTTTGTTTCATCCATAATAGTTGAGCACAACAATTTCCGGCCGATATATATTCCGCCTCGGCGGTAGATAGAGCAACCGAATTTTGTTTCTTAGAAGACCATGAAACAAGAGATCTACCAAGAAATTGACAACAACCGGAGGTGCTTTTTCTATCAACTTTGCACCCCGCATAGTCCGAATCCGAATATCCAATTAATTCAAATTGAGCACCTTTGGGATACCATAGACCAATATTGAGAGTATACTTCAAATATCTTAGAATTCTTTTAGCGGCCTTCAAGTGAATCTCTCTAGGAGAAGCTTGAAATCGAGCACTGAAAGGGAAATGTGCCTTTGAGCCATTTCTAAGTATTTTGGTGATTGAGTGTCAACACAAGTGCTTAAATGTGAATCTATGCCCATGGTTGAACAAAGTGCAAATCTAGAGCAAAGGTATGTTTCTAAGTCTTAGTACATTGGTTTTGTGTACTAATATATTTGTCTAAGTGTTAGAAACAGATATAAGAAGAGAAGAGAAGACTTGGCTGTGTACAGCCAAGGGGCTGTTTCGGTCTGGGGCACCGGACTGTCCGGTGGTGCACCGGACAGTGTCCGGTGGTGCACAGGACAGTGTCCGGTGCGCCAGGCTGCCTCGGCCGAAGAGGCCGCTCTCGGGAATTTGCTGACGGCGTACGGCTAAAATTCACCGGACTGTCCGGTGTGCACCGGACTGTCCGGTGAGCCAACGGTCGGCCGAGCCAACGGTCGGCCGCGGAATCTGCGCGCGACACGTGGCCGGGCCAACGGTCGGAAGGGGGCACCGGACTGTCCGGTGTGCACCGGACTGTCCGGTGCGCCAGATCTGCAACGGTCGGCAACGGTCGGCTGCGCCACTTAAGGAAAGAAATCGGGCACCGGACAGTGTCCGGTGTGCACCGGACTGTCCGGTGCGCCCGACGACAGAAGGCAAAGATGGCCTTCCAGATTTGTTCTCAACGGCTCCTAGCTGCCTTGGGGCTATAAAAGGGACCCCTAGGCGCATGGAGGAGGACACCAAGCAACTCTTGAGCATTCTTGATCATCCACACTAAGTCTTTGCGCATTCGATTGTGATTCTAAGTGATTCGAGCTCCGTTCGTGTGAGTAACTGTGAGACAGTCTTTGAGCTCGAATCTTGGCCGTGTGTGTGCGCGTTTCGCTGTGGATTTGTGTGTGTTGCTTCCCTCCCTTACTCCGTGCTTCTTTGTGAATCTTAAGTGTAAGGGCGAGAGACTCCAATTTGTGGAGATTCCTCGCAAGTGGGATAAAGATAAGCAAGGCAAAATACTGTGGTATTCAAGTGGGTCTTTGGACCGCTTGAGAGGGGTTGATTGCAACCCTCGTCCGTTGGGACGCCACAACGTGGAGTAGGCAAGTTTTGTACTTGGCCGAACCACGGGATAAATCACCGTGTCTCCTCTGTGTTGAATTCTCTGTGATTGTCGTATTGTGCAAGATCTTCTCTTCAGCCACTTGGCAATTATTGTGCTAACCACTAACAAGTTTTTGTGGCTATAAGTTAAGTTTTTACAGGATCACCTATTCACCCCCCCCCCTCTAGGTGCTCTCAATTGGTATCGGAGCCGTTCTCTTCAAGAAAGGGACTAACCGCCCGAAGAGATGGATCCTAAGGGGAAGGGAATCGTGATCAACGACAAGGAGAAGGAATCCTTCGTCAACGAGCCCAAAGAAGACAAGCCTACCGACTCTGGCTCGGGCCATAGACGGAGGGAAGGGAAGAAGAAGAAGACAAGGCGCATCAAGGAGATCGTCTACTACGACGACAGCGACGAATCTTCCTCTTCCCAAAAGGACGACGACCACAACGACTACGAGCAAAGGAAACCGGTTAATTCTAACTTTTCCTTTGACTACTCTCGTATTCCGCAAAGTTCAAATTCACATTTGCTTTCCATTCCACTCGGCAAGCCCCCACACTTTGATGGAGAGGACTACGGATTTTGGAGCCACAAAATGCGTAGTCACCTATTTTCTCTCCATCCTAGTATATGGGAGATTGTAGATAGTGGAATGCACTTTAATAGTTCGGATAGTCCTATATTCATTAATGAGCAAATCCATAAGAATGCACAAGCTACTACTGTTCTTCTAGCTTCATTGTGCAGGGATGAATATAACAAAGTGAGTGGCTTAGATAACGCCAAGCAAATCTGGGATACCCTCAAGATCTCTCATGAGGGAAATGACGCTACCTTGCTCACCAAAATGGAGTTGGTGGAGGGCGAGCTTGGACGGTTCGCGATGATAAGGGGCGAGGAGCCAACTCAAACATACAACCGGCTCAAGACCCTTATCAACAAAATAAGGAGCTACGGAAGCACGCGATGGACGGACCACGACGTCGTCCGACTAATGCTAAGGTCCTTTACCGTTCTTGATCCTCATTTGGTGAATAATATTCGTGAGAATCCCAGGTACACCAAAATGTCGCCCGAAGAAGTCTTAGGAAAATTCGTCAGCGGGCGAATGATGATCAAGGAGGCAAGGTACGTGGACGACGCCTTGAATGGACCGATCAACGAACCACAACCTTTTGCTCTCAAAGCAACAAGAAGTAAGGAGGCGCTACCTAGCAAGGTGGCACAAATTGAGGCGGTAGGACTTAATGATGAAGAGATGGCTCTCATCATCAAACGCTTCAAGACGGTGCTGAAGGGTCACAAGGGGCAGCCAAGCAAGACCAAGACGAAGGGGAAGCGCTCATGCTTCAAGTGCGGTAAGATTGGTCATTTTATTGCTAACTGCCCCGATAATGATAGTGACCAGGAAAAGGGAAACAAGAGGGAAAAGAAGAAGCATTACAAGAAAGCAAAGGGCGAGGCACATCTAGGCAAGGAGTGGGACTCGGATTGCTCCTCTTCCGACTCCGACAATGAAGGACTCGCCGCCACCGCCTTCAACAAATCAACCCTCTTCCCCAACGAGCGTCACACATGCCTTATGGCAAGGGAGAAGAAGGTATGTACTCGCAACTCTACCTATGCTTCTTCAAGTGAGGACGAATCTAGTGATGATGATGAAGTAGATTATTCATGTTTGTTCAAGGGCTTAGATAGATCTAAGATAGACAAAATTAATGAATTAATTGATGCCTTGAATGAAAAGAATATACTTTTAGAAAAGCAAGAGGATTTGTTATATGAAGAACATGATAAGTTTGTAGAGGCACAAAAATCCCTTGCATTAGAAATTAAGAGAAATGAAATGCTTGCTTGTGAAGTGTCAACATGCCATGATTCTATTTCTAACTTAAAGAGCATAAACGATGATTTAAATGCTAAACTAGTAGAAGCAAATAAATCCAACTCGTGTGTTGAATATGTTGAAATTTGCACTAGGTGTAAGGATATTGATATTAATGCTTGTAGCGAACACTTAGTTTCTATTTCAAAATTGAATGATGAATTAGCTAGTCTTAATGCTCAACTTAAGACTAGCAAGAGTAATTTTGATAAACTAAAATTTGCTAGGGATGCCTACACGGTTGGTAGACACCCCTCAATTAAGGATGGGCTTGGCTTCAAGAGAGAAGTCAAGAACTTGACAAGCCATAAGGCTCCTATCTCCGCCAAGGAGAAAGGGAAGGCTCCTATGGCTAGTAGCACTAAAAAGAACCATGCTTTTTTGTATCATGATAGAAGTGCTTATAGGGGTTATAATGCTTATGATGATTGTGATGCTCATAGTTCTTCCTTTATGCATGGTAGAAATATGTCTAGGAAAAATGCTATGCCTAGAAAGAATGTTATTCATGCTCCTAGGAAAGTAGTGAATGAACCTTCTACAATTTATTGTGCTTTAAATGCTTCCTTTGTTATTTGTAGAAAGGATAAGAAAATTGTTGCTAGGAAGTTAGGGGCAAAATGCAAGGGAGACAAAACTTGCATTTGGGTCCCTAAGGATATTTGCACTAACCTTGTAGGACCCAACATGAGTTGGGTACCTAAGTCCCAAGCCTAAGTTTGCCTTGCAGGTTTATGCATCCGGGGGTTCAAGCTGGATTATCGACAGCGGATGCACAAACCATATGACGGGGGAGAAGAAGATGTTCACCTCCTACGTCAAGAATAAGGATTCCCAAGATTCAATCATATTCGGTGATGGGAATCAAGGCAAGGTAAAAGGGTTAGGTAAAATTGCAATCTCTAATGAGCACTCAATTTCTAATGTGTTTTTAGTTGAGTCTTTGGGATATAATTTATTATCTGTAAGTCAATTATGCAATATGGGATATAATTGTCTTTTTACAAATGTAGATGTGTCTGTCTTTAGAAGAAGTGATGGTTCACTAGCTTTTAAGGGTGTATTAGACGGCAAACTTTATTTAGTTGATTTTGCAAAAGAAGAGGCCGGTCTAGATGCATGCTTAATAGCTAAGACTAGCATGGGCTGGCTGTGGCATCGCCGCTTAGCACATGTAGGGATGAAGAACCTTCACAAGCTTCTAAAAGGAGAACATGTGATAGGTTTGACTAACGTGCATTTCGAAAAAGATAGACCTTGTGCAGCTTGTCAAGCAGGTAAACAAGTGGGAGGAGCGCATCACAGCAAGAATGTGATGACCACTTCAAGACCCCTAGAGTTGCTGCATATGGATCTCTTCGGACCCGTCGCCTATCTGAGCATAGGAGGGAGTAAGTATGGTCTAGTTATTGTTGATGACTTTTCCCGCTTCACTTGGGTGTTCTTTTTGCAGGATAAGTCTGAAACCCAAGGGACCCTCAAGCGCTTCCTCAGGAGAGCTCAAAATGAGTTTGAGCTCAAGGTGAAGAAGATAAGGAGCGACAACGGGTCCGAGTTTAAGAACCTTCAAGTGGAGGAGTTCCTTGAAGAGGAAGGGATCAAGCACGAGTTCTCCGCTCCCTACACACCACAGCAAAATGGTGTGGTAGAGAGGAAGAACAGGACGCTCATCGACATGGCGAGGACGATGCTAGGAGAGTTCAAGACCCCCGAGTACTTTTGGACGGAAGCCGTAAACACGGCTTGCCACGCCATCAACAGGGTCTACCTTCATCGCCTCCTCAAGAAGACGTCGTATGAGCTACTAACCGGTAACAAACCCAATGTATCCTACTTTCGTGTATTTGGGAGCAAGTGCTACATTCTAGTGAAGAAGGGTAGAAATTCAAAATTTGCTCCCAAAGCTGTAGAAGGGTTTTTGTTAGGTTATGACTCAAATACAAAGGCGTATAGAGTCTTCAACAAATCATCAGGTTTGGTTGAAGTCTCTAGTGACGTTGTATTTGATGAGACTAATGGCTCTCCAAGAGAGCAAGTTGTTGATTGTGATGATGTAGATGAAGAAGATGTTCCAACGGCCGCAATACGAACCATGGCGATTGGAGACGTTCGGCCACAGGAACAAGATGAACGAGATCAACCTTCTTCCTCAACTATGGTGCATCCCCCAACTCAATACATTGAACAGGTTCATCAACAGGAGGCGTGTGATCAAGGGGGAGCACAAGATGATCATATGATGGAGGAAGAAGCGCAACCGGCACCTCCAACCCAAGTTCGAGCGGTGATTCAAAGGGATCATCCCGTCGACCAAATTCTGGGTGACATTAGCAAGGGAGTAACTACTCGGTCTCGATTAGTTAATTTTTGTGAACATTACTCCTTTGTCTCTTCTATTGAGCCTTTCAGGGTAGAGGAGGCCTTGCTAGATCCGGACTGGGTGTTGGCCATGCAGGAGGAGCTTAACAACTTCAAGCGCAATGAAGTTTGGACACTGGTGCCTCGTCCGAAGCAAAATGTTGTGGGAACCAAGTGGGTGTTCCGCAACAAACAGGACGAGCACGGGGTGGTGACGAGGAACAAGGCTCGACTTGTGGCAAAAGGTTATGCCCAAGTCGCAGGTTTGGACTTTGAGGAGACGTTTGCTCCTGTGGCTAGGCTAGAATCAATTCGTATCTTGCTAGCATATGCCGCTCACCATTCTTTCAGGTTGTACCAAATGGATGTGAAGAGCGCTTTCCTCAACGGGCCAATCAAGGAGGAGGTGTACGTGGAGCAACCCCCTGGCTTCGAGGATGAACGGTACCCCGACCATGTGTGTAAACTCTCTAAGGCGCTCTATGGACTTAAGCAAGCCCCAAGAGCATGGTATGAATGCCTTAGAGACTTTTTAATTGCTAATGCTTTCAAGGTTGGGAAAGCCGATCCAACTCTTTTTACAAAGACATGTGATGGTGATTTGTTTGTGTGCCAAATTTATGTCGATGACATAATATTTGGTTCTACTAACCAAAAGTCTTGTGAAGAGTTTAGCAGGGTGATGACGCAGAAATTCGAGATGTCGATGATGGGCGAGTTGAACTACTTCCTTGGGTTCCAAGTGAAGCAACTCAAGGACGGCACCTTCATCTCCCAAACGAAGTACACGCAAGATCTGCTAAAGCGGTTTGGGATGAAGGACGCCAAGCCCGCAAAGACTCCGATGGGGACCGACGGACACACCGACCTCAACAAAGGAGGTAAGTCCGTTGATCAAAAAGCATACCGGTCAATGATAGGTTCTTTGCTTTACTTATGTGCTAGTAGACCGGATATTATGCTTAGCGTATGCATGTGTGCTAGATTTCAATCCGATCCTAAGGAGTGTCACTTAGTGGCGGTGAAGCGAATTCTTAGATATTTGGTTGCTACGCCTTGCTTCGGGCTCTGGTATCCAAAGGGGTCTACCTTTGACTTAGTTGGATACTCAGACTCCGACTATGCTGGATGTAAGGTCGATAGGAAGAGTACATCGGGGACGTGCCAATTCTTAGGAAGGTCCCTGGTGTCATGGAACTCTAAGAAACAAACATCCGTTGCCCTATCCACCGCTGAGGCCGAGTACGTTGCCGCAGGTCAGTGTTGCGCGCAGCTACTTTGGATGAGGCAAACCCTCCGGGACTTTGGCTACAATCTGAGCAAAGTCCCACTCCTATGTGACAATGAGAGTGCTATCCGCATGGCGGAGAATCCTGTTGAGCACAGCCGCACAAAGCACATAGACATCCGGCATCACTTTTTGAGAGACCACCAGCAAAAGGGAGATATCGAAGTGTTTCATGTTAGCACCGAGAACCAGCTAGCCGATATCTTCACTAAGCCTCTAGATGAGAAGACCTTTTGCAAGTTGCGTAGTGAGCTTAATGTCTTAGATTCGCGGAACCTGGATTGAATTGTAGCATACATGTGTTTATGCATTTGATCAGGTGCATTCTGCATTTTGTTGCTTATTGTGGTGCTCAAGTTGTACAAACACTCCCTGGACCTCACAAGTCCGTTGCAAAGTGATGCACATGTTTAGGGGGAGATGTGTTACAACTTGACCCTTTGAGACTAACCATTTGCTTGAGTTTGCTTGATTTAGTCTCGAAGGAGAATTGAAAGGGAAAAGGTGGACTTGGACCATGAAAGACTTCCACTGCACTCCGATGAGAGGGTAACTTATTCCAAGTCCATCTCTTGAACTCTTATTGCCATTTGATCTTAAATGAAGATTTTGGAGAGGCAATGGGGTTAAAAGGCCAAGATTGGTCCCGTTTTGGTGCTTGATGCCAAAGGGGGAGAAAATAAAGGCCAAAGTGATAAATGGATCAGCTACCACTTGAGAGATTTTGAAAATAGTAGAATAGAGTTTTTGTTGTGCGCTTTTATTGTCTCTATTGTCAAAAATTGGCTTCTTGTGGGAGAAGTGTTGATTATGGGAAATAGGGGGAGTTTTTGAAATCTTTGATCAATCTCTTTTGGAATGACTCTCTTTATGCTTCAACATGTGTGTTTGACTTAGAGATAGAGATTTGAGTTTGATTTGAAAAAAAAACAAACCAAGTGGTGGCAAAGGATGATCCATATATGCCAAAAATGAATCAAAATAGATTTGAGTTCTATTTGAAGTGATTTTGCACTTGTTCTAGTTGCTTTATGTTGTGTTGGCATAAATCACCAAAAAGGGGGAGATTGAAAGGGAAATGTGCCTTTGAGCCATTTCTAAGTATTTTGGTGATTGAGTGTCAACACAAGTGCTTAAATGTGAATCTATGCCCATGGTTGAACAAAGTGCAAATCTAGAGCAAAGGTATGTTTCTAAGTCTTAGTACATTGGTTTTGTGTACTAATATATTTGTCTAAGTGTTAGAAACAGATATAAGAAGAGAAGAGAAGACTTGGCTGTGTACAGCCAAGGGGCTGTTTCGGTCTGGGGCACCGGACTGTCCGGTGGTGCACCGGACAGTGTCCGGTGGTGCACAGGACAGTGTCCGGTGCGCCAGGCTGCCTCGGCCGAAGAGGCCGCTCTCGGGAATTTGCTGACGGCGTACGGCTAAAATTCACCGGACTGTCCGGTGTGCACCGGACTGTCCGGTGAGCCAACGGTCGGCCGAGCCAACGGTCGGCCGCGGAATCTGCGCGCGACACGTGGCCGGGCCAACGGTCGGAAGGGGGCACCGGACTGTCCGGTGTGCACCGGACTGTCCGGTGTGCACCGGACTGTCCGGTGCGCCAGATCTGCAACGGTCGGCAACGGTCGTCTGCGCCACTTAAGGAAAGAAATCGGGCACCGGACAGTGTCCGGTGTGCACCGGACTGTCCGGTGCGCCCGACGACAGAAGGCAAAGATGGCCTTCCAGATTTGTTCTCAACGGCTCCTAGCTGCCTTGGGGCTATAAAAGGGACCCCTAGGCGCATGGAGGAGGACACCAAGCAACTCTTGAGCATTCTTGATCATCCACACTAAGTCTTTGCGCATTCGATTGTGATTCTAAGTGATTCGAGCTCCGTTCGTGTGAGTAACTGTGAGACAGTCTTTGAGCTCGAATCTTGGCCGTGTGTGTGCGCGTTTCGCTGTGGATTTGTGTGTTGCTTCCCTCCCTTACTCCGTGCTTCTTTGTGAATCTTAAGTGTAAGGGCGAGAGACTCCAATTTGTGGAGATTCCTCGCAAGTGGGATAAAGATAAGCAAGGCAAAATACTGTGGTATTCAAGTGGGTCTTTGGACCGCTTGAGAGGGGTTGATTGCAACCCTCGTCCGTTGGGACGCCACAACGTGGAGTAGGCAAGTTTTGTACTTGGCCGAACCACGGGATAAATCACCGTGTCTCCTCTGTGTTGAATTCTCTGTGATTGTCGTATTGTGCAAGATCTTCTCTTCAGCCACTTGGCAATTATTGTGCTAACCACTAACAAGTTTTTGTGGCTATAAGTTAAGTTTTTACAGGATCACCTATTCACCCCCCCATCTAGGTGCTCTCAAGCACACATGCATACACTAAACATAACATCGGGCCTAGATGCGGTAATATAAAGCAAACTACCAATTATTGAACGATAAAGTTTTTGATCAACTATAGTACCTCCTTCATCTAAGTCTAGATGACCATTTGTTGCCATTGGAGTCTTGATAGGCTTAGCATTTTCTAAACCAAACTTCTTGAGCATGTCCTTCAAATATTTTGATTGACTTATAAAAATTCCATCTTTCAATTGTTTGATTTGAAGGCCAAGAAAGAAGCTCAATTCTCCTATCATAGACATTTCAAATTCCTTTGACATCATTTTTCCGAACTCCTCACAAAATAATTCATTAGTAGATCCAAAAATGATATCATCAACGTAGATTTGACAAACAAATAAATCTTTGCCAATTCTTTTAGTGAATAGAGTAGTGTCAACCTTCCCAATTTTGAAGTCTTTGGAAAGCAAGAAATCCCTAAGCCTTTCATACCAAGCGCGTGGAGCTTGCTTAAGCCCATAGAGAGCTTTAGAAAGCTTGAACACATGGTTAGGTCTTTTGGGGTCCTCAAAACCGGGAGGTTGTTCAACATACACTAGTTCACTAATCTTACCATTTAGAAAGGCACTCTTTACATCCATTTGGTAGAGCTTGATATTGTGTGCACAAGCATAAGCAAGTAGAATCCGGATTGCTTCTAATCTTGCTACGGGAGCAAATGTCTCCCCAAAATCCAATCCTTCAATTTGAGTATATCCTTGTGCAACTAATCTTGCCTTGTTTCTTACTACCACACCATCTTCATTGTGCTTGTTGCGAAACACCCATTTTGTACCAATAACATTGTGGTTCTTTGGTCTCTCAACAAGCTCCCAAACTTCATTTCGAGCGAAGTTATTTAATTCTTCATGCATTGCATTCACCCAATCAACATCAAGTAGAGCTTCATCTACACGGTTAGGTTCCATACAAGATACAAAAGAGAAATGTTCACAAAATGAAGCTATGCGAGAGCGAGTTTGAACACCCTTACTAATATCACCCACAATTTGATCAACCGGGTGATCCTTCACAATGGAATGATGAATTCTTGATACCGTTTGATAGTTGCTTGTTGAAGCATTAGAAGGAACCGTAGGTCTTGAAGTACCTTGATCATGAGTATCCATGGTTTCATCGAGTTGTTGGCTTTGGTGATCTTTCTCATTTATAGTTGAGGATGAAGGAATGACAACCACACTATCTTCATCATCTTCTTCCTTTGGTTTTATTTCACCAATGGCCATTATTTTCATTGCATTTATCAATTGAGTTCCCCCAACATCATCGAGGTTATCATTCTCATCTTGAGACCCATTCGTTTCATCGAATTCAACATCATATGCTTCCTCAATAATACCATGAGTTTTGTTGAAGACTCTATAAGCCTTACTATTTGATGAATATCCAAGAAGAAAACCCTCATCACATTTCTTCTCAAATTTAGAAAGCCGGCTTCCCTTTCTCAAAATATAACATTTGCAACCGAATACCCTAAAATATGAGATATTTGGCTTTCTACCAATGAGCAATTCATATGGAGTTTTCTTCAAGAGCTTGTGACAATATAGTCTATTTGATGAATGACAAGCGGTATTTATTGCCTCGGCCCAATAAGAATCTGATATATTATATTCCGCTAACATAGACCTTGCCATATCAATAAGAGTTCTATTCTTTCTTTCAACAATACCGTTTTGTTCCGGGGTATATTTGGAAGAGAATTCATGTTTGATACCCTTGTCATCACAATATTGATCAATTCTTGCATTTTTGAATTCCGACCCATTATCACTTCTAACCTTTTTGATGTCAAAGTCAAATTGATTTTGAGCCAATATAGCAAATGACTTGAATGTTTCAAACACATTGGATTTGTCTCGTAAAAAATAAACCCAAGTAAATCTTGAATAGTCATCCACAATCACAAGACAATAAGAATTACCACCAATACTTACAAAAGATGTGGGCCCAAATAAATCCATGTGAAGTAATTCCAAAGGTCGATGAGTGGACATTTGACTTTTATTTGGATGAGTGTTTGCCACTTGCTTACCGGCTTGACAAGAGCTACACAATTTGTTCTTTTCAAACTTCACATCTTTTAAGCCTCGAACTAAGTCATGCTTGGTTAGCCGATTGAGTTGCTTCATCCCAACATGACCAAGTCTTCTATGCCATAACCAACCTAGTGAAGCTTTTGAAAATAAGCAAGTTGTGAGCTTTGCCTCATTAGATGAGAAATCAACAAGATAAAGATTTTCATGTCTAAAACCTTTAAATTTAAGATTGCTACCATCAACACTAGAGATAATAACATCTTCAACTGTGAAATTGCAACAAAATCCTAAATCACATAATTGAGCTACGGAAAGTAAATTAAAATTCAAAGACTCAACCAATAGCACATTTGATATAGAATGATCATTTGAGATAGCAATTTTACCCAAACCTTTAACCTTTCCTTTACGATTATCTCCAAATGTGATACTATCATAATTTGAGCAATCTTCCTCACTCATTTGGGTAAACATCTTCATATCCCCGGTCATGTGTTGAGTACATCCACTATCCAACACCCAATGATTCCCTCCCGCCTTGTAGTTTACCTACAAAAGGAAATCAATCTCTTTTAGGTACCCAAACTTGCTTGGGTCCTTGGATGTTAGTGACCAAGGTCTTTGGCACCCAAATAGCTTTCTTTTTGTTTCCAACAATTGAAGTACCAACAAATTTAGCATGAACACCTTTTGCATTATGAGAAAGAACATAACAATGCTCAAAACAAGTGGAGGATACATGTTTGAACTTGGGACAATTTTTCTTAACATGTCCCTTTTTGTGACACTTGTGACACACTTTGTCACATTCTTTCACAAACAATGTCTTTTGCTTTACAAAAGCATTCTTTCCTTTCTTGGGAACATATCCAAGACCTTCACGGTTAAGAGAGCATCGTTGACTTCCCAATATGAAATCCAATTTCTTCTTACCACCATATGCCTTTTCTAGGTCATGAGTTAGAGTATTTATTCTATCCACTAACACTTCATTCTCAACAATAATTTTTGATTCATCAAGAGCAATATTATCATTGAGAGAAATTTTGCATTTATCACAAATAGAGTTAGTAGGTAGTGGTTCACTTGTAAGACTATCAAGTAAGTCACAAGTGACTCCAACATCCTTAGTGACCACCTCAACTTCATGCACAATAGATGATTTTTGAGCATCCGCAAGCTTCTCACAATTTTCTTTGAGGTCATTGTGAGAGGTCTTGAGCTCCTCAAAAGACACTTGGAGGTTTTTATACAATTCCTTCAAGGCCTTAAATTTTTCTTTTTCTTTGTGCATGTAGTCATCGGCCTCACTTAACATTCTAACAAGATCATCATATGAATAGCCATCATCATCAACATCATCGATATCATCATCATCATTTATATCATTTAAATCGGTGATGATTTTTACCTTAGCATCTCCCTTTGCCATGAGGCAATGGGGGGATGAGAAGAGTGAGGGAGCTTCCTTGATGGCAATTCCGGCATTAAGCTTGGATGAGGTGTCATCATCATCATCATCCGAGCTATCATCCGAGTCCCATTCAACTAAGTAGGCTTTGCCATCTTTCTTCTTGTTATAGTATTTCTTTTTCTTCTTGTCACTTTCATCTTTGCCCTTCTTCTTCTTGCTTGGACAATTCATGGCAATGTGACCGGGTTCCCCACACTCAAAACATTTTCTATCATTGAAAGCATTTCTTCTAGATGTTTGACCTCTTCTAGGTTGACCTCTTTTCATCTTCATGAATTTATTGAATTTCCTTACAAATAAAGCCATGTCACCATCACTCTCACTTTCATTTTCTTCATCATTGCTATCTTCCTTTTCAATTGCCTTTGAGGCCTTGGCTTTGAGAGCAATAGATTCATTTTTCACCTTCTTTGCCAAACTTAAAGCATCGGCTTGTGACTTCTTAAATATATCTTGAGTGAGAATTTCTCCCAATACTTCGGTTGGAGAGGTTGTAGATAGATCACTCCTTACTAGCATTGTCACAATAGTCTCATATTTCTCCGGAAGTGATCTAAGGAACTTGTGTGTGAAATCCACATCCGGTACATTAAAACCAAGTCCTTTGAGTTCATTTACAATCTCATTCAATCGATCGAACATATCGGATACACTCTCATCTTCTTTCATAATAAATTGCTCAAACTTCCCTTTGCACACATATAGTTTGGCACTCTTCACAATTGTAGTTCCTTCACGAATTTCCATTAGTTTTACCCAAATCTCATGAGCGGTTGTGAGATTCTTGATACGATTGAACTCATTTATATCAAGAGCATCATAAAAGACATTCATGGCTTGATCATTTGTGAGGATATTCTCATTATCACTAACAGATGGTTCATCTTCCTTTAATACAACAAATCCATCTCTAACAATTGGCCAAATTGTTCCACCCATTGCTCTAAGATGCATTGACATTCTTATTTTCCAATAATCATAATTGTTTCCATCAAAGTGCGGTGGCTTCCCAATGTGCACATTGTTGTTACTAGCCATTTTGTCCCACTCCGGGATGATTAGATCCACAAACAATGGAGTCCTCGGCTTTGATACCACTTGTAGGATCTAGGACACCGGCTAGAGGGGGGGTGAATAGACGGTTTTGACTAAAAACAACAATACTAAGTAAATTTAATCAATACAACAAGAGGAATAAATTTACTAGTGTCAATAAGTAAACAATGTATGAAAGACAACTACGGAGATTGAATACTTGAAGAACAATAAGCAAAACACTAATCAATTGCAAGGCAATAAGTAAATGCTAGAAGGAATAGACACCGAAATTTATCCCGTGGTATCGGTGATTTGCCGATCACCCCTAATCCACGTTGAGGTGGACTTCAAGCTCTCACTTGCTCCTCTATCAAGACACGACTTGATCTTTGAGCCAAGTGGACAAGAAATCACTCGATACCTCGATTCCACTAATGTCACCTTTGCCGCTCCGGCGAGGTAGGCGCGAACCCCTCACAATCAACACCGCGGCTTCTCCACAATCTTCTTGGAGAGCTCGACGGAGACAATCACCCGAGCCGTCTAGGAGGCGGCAACCTCCAAGAGTAACAAGCCAACGACGCTTGCTCGGTGTATCACCTAGTGCCTCAAGAATCACCAAATGATGCAAATGCACTAGGAACCCTCAATCTCTCACTAGAATACAATCTCAAGCAAAGAGTGTGAGAGAGTGAGTTGGAGGATCACAAATGAGCTCAATGTATGCAAGGAATGGCCAAGAGAGGTCTCACACACGAGCTACCCTTCTATTTATAGTCCCCCATCTAAAACCAACCGTTATGAGCAAAAGAGAGCAGTTCTGCGCACACGCGGACCGTCCGCGCCCTAGGGCCGGACGGTCCGCCGTACACCATAACGGCTATAATGACCGTTGAAACATGTCAGAGCAGACTCAAAAGGTGATTTCCGGACAGTCCGCCCATCAAGGCCGGACCGTCCGCGACCTGGCAATTTCAAACACCCGAGCCTCGGATCAAACGGAGTTAACACACGCGGACCGTCCGGCTATAAATCCCGGACCGTCCGCGACCTGAGACAGTACTGTCCGGACTGGTCCCCCGGACCGTCCGTAGTACAAATCTATAAAAACACACAGTCTCTGTCCAAAAACGAGTTAGACACATGCGGACCGTCCGCGCCTCACCGGCGGACCGTCCGCCTATAATTCAGGGACTGACCCGAAACCACCTTCCTCTGGTCAGGACTACGGACGGTCCGGCCCTAAGGCCCGGACGGTCCACAGTGCAAAAGAACATAGAGTCAATACAAATGGTCAAACCTCGGACCCTCTGGAGGATCGCAGACGGTCCGCCCCCAAGGGCCGGACAGTCCGCGCGACCAAGACTTCTCAAGTTTCAAACAAGCTTTTGAATGAACTTTTAACTCACGAAATGAGAAGCGCTGTTAGTCCTCATGCAAATGCAACTACTTGATGCTCTATGAGGCACTAAGTTTTACACAGATCAAAGTCATTGACCCCTCTTAATAGTACGGCTATCTAGCCTACTAATCCGGTCTGTTATCTTCTCTAAACTCCTCAAGACCGGCAAAAGTAAAACCTATATTATACCTTTGCCTTCATCTGATCCCCAACCAATGCGTATGACTCTTCAACATTCTTATTTCTATGTGGTCCAACCCTGCATTCTTATTTCTCCAAGAATCGTTAGTCCACAAGTAGTTGTCATTAATTACCAAAACATTACCAAAGGAGCCTAGATGATTCACATCGAGCTAGACAACACGATTGTCCTTGTTACCAAGGAAGAAGTTTGCGATCTTGGTCCAAAACACCATGTGCGGTGATATCATCATCCACTATCATGTCGAGGAGGGTGTAGGCGAACGGTGAGGTCCTCCTGGATCTAGAGAGGATTAGTGGGCTACGTAGGAGTGCCATCAACATGGTGACAAAAGATTGAAGCGCCCAAGAACGACGTGGAAGAGGTGACACCACCATCGGTATGGGTGGAGAGCATGTCGAGCTTGATGTTGACGAGGCTAGTGATGTTGACGGATTGTGTCATGCTAGACATGGAGGCCATGAGAACGCTGAAGTTGGACGAGAGCTGGTGAGGCGAACAACCTAGGAGCTCATGGTGGAGGAGGACATGGCATTTGGCGATCTGCGAACTCATGGTTGAGGAAGGCAGAGAAGCTGCGGTCGAGCTTGCGATAGAGGATGCGGTGTCCAACATCGGGTGGGAGGGATGGGTTTGAGAGGTGCGGGCTGTTTAGGTGGCTCTGATATCGTGAAGATTGGCACAAATAACACACCATCCTATTCATATGATAACCTATATGCGTAGGCGGGAGAGTTACAATGAGCGGATGCATGAGGAGAGTGCAGATAGTGTGAGCAGGACTAAATCTACAATAGCATGTAACGGTACATAAGGTGCACAAATAATCTTAATGAGGTGATACCTTACTGTGCACTAACTATATTTAGGTCATGCATGTTTCGATCGAACGAGGACCAACTGTTGGATGAGCTAAAAATGAGCTAGCTAATAACTAGTAACCACTGCATGTTTCAATAATGGCGGTTAATAGATGCATATATAT
Organism: Zea mays; assembly: GCF_902167145.1. Lineage (NCBI taxonomy): Eukaryota > Viridiplantae > Streptophyta > Magnoliopsida > Poales > Poaceae > Zea > Zea mays. The sequence goes on from NC_050096.1 coordinate 29,550,776, forward strand.
GATCATACTTTGTAATAAAAACTATTAGTCCTTTTTAGCTAGTTATACTTGACTAACTAGTTAATGCCTTGGCTAATTTTTAGCTTAATTACCTATAGACTCTTTTTGATCACCTTTATTATTTTTGTAGCTACTACTAAGGGCATGTTTGGATTACTTGGATTAGTTTTTAATGGATGTTAAGGACGTGTATTTGGATCGGAATTAGATTCGTTACAATCTAAACTATTATGGTTATAAGGATCACGGACTATGTTTAGATTCCTAGATTATTATCATGGCGTACTATTCTTAGTTCAATCACAAAGTACTCATAATCACCAAACAGTAGGTCCAAAGGTGTGGATTATATGATTATTGTAACCCTGGTGTTTTGATTTATAATAACAATCTGCCTCATAATCTAGCACGCTTGGACCACAAATAAGATATTTTATTAGTAGCTGACTACGGTGATTACAGTAGATTCGAACCTGTCCTAACAACTAGTGCCTAGTACGTAGTATCGTATGGGATTCTGGTACTACACAAGTATCCGATCCAAGTACAATATAGTATGCCCCAGCAGCATACGAAAATCCCAGATGAGTACCGCGAAGCTTCGTCGTCTTGTTTGTCCCATTGGGCCGGGCTTCAGATTATTCTCTCCACGGGCATGGGCATGAAGCAACCGATAGATTCCTGATTTTGTTTCCCCCTTGCATATTACGGAGACACCACTACACCAGACACGTATAGTACGCGGACCGGATGAGGAGTACCCCGGGCCCGGCCTGTAGGCAACATCAACGCCACAGGCCATGCACGGCGACCGGTGCGCGCGCCCGCGCCCGCCCGTCTCTAGCATGCTCAACATTCCGTCTCGATCAATCACCGACCGACCAAACGGAAAGGGGGGAGAAGATCGTTTCCTTGGGGTCGCCCGCGTGCCGCGGCCGGTTCATACTCGGCGGCATATGCATGCAACCAGCAGCGGCCCGACACCACCTCCCTTTACGCGTCATGATATATATGCTGCCGCGCGTGACGGGCTCTGGCTCACGCGCGCGGTCGCGCCCTCGTCGGCCCGGTCGCGTCGCGTACCGACGGTGTGAGCGCGGCACCGTCGGTACGCGCGTACTACTGCATATGTTTCCACCGATCCAGAACGATCGAGCGAGACCGGCCGGTGCTTGAAACTGCATATATATGTTCCAGAATTACAGCTGATGGTGGTGGCCATCACCTGGATCATTAGACTGCTGAAACTGAAAGTTCGTCCGTGGCCGGGCAGCCATGCATATACGGTGCAGAGAACTGATGGCTTGTGCGCCAGCGAGGGGTGGGCATGCTCAAGACAAGAGCGGGCTGCCGCGCTCGCGCTCCCAATAATTAAAACGAGCAAAAGCGACAGCAATTTGGAGAGTCGAGAGCCCCGGCACGCACAATCATTGAGCCGTATATATGTACTATAAAAAAGGGTGTGCGTGTGTACACACCACGTACACCTGCAGAAAGGTCCAAGAGCCACGCAGCTGGGCTTCTCTACCTGTCTCTCATGTCATCATCCATTCCAGCACTGTGGTGCTCTGACGTACGCACGCACGCTTATCAGTACGAAGACTAGCTAGAAGCATCTCAATCCAATAATCGGTGTACAGGGATATCAATCCCTGACACTACACCCTCGGACGACGGCGATTATATTAACCTGTCTCAAACAGAAACAGAAACAAAAAACCAAAAACAAAAAGGCAAAGGAGCTACGTACTCCAATCGAAAAGGGAGCAAGTAGACCGCGAGAGAGGGACAGAATTACAACAGAAATATACATGGATGGGGGGGGGGGGGGGGGGGGGCGGAGGGAGTGCTAGGAAAGCTACGGCTATTTTTTTCGACTACTCTATCAAGCCTATGATTGATGGATTAGCTGATGCATTTGGGATCGACACGAAAACAACTAACTTAGCCCTCCGGATCAAGAAAATAGATAGAGAGGAGGACCATACGTTTGTTAATTACTTGTGACACGTACAGACGTGGTATTATCTGCACGGGGCGGTGCTCTGTTTACTGCCGCTGCGTTGCGTGGCTGCGTGCTGCCCTGCCCTCATCATCAGCAGGCGGCGGAGTGGGTGAAGGGGTTGAAGAAGTGGTGGGTGGCGGCTGCCTTGGGCCTGGGCTCGGCCTTGGCGGCGGCGCCGGGCCCGGCCAGGCGGTCGCAGGACGGGCACAGGCTCAGCGTGGCGGCGGCCGGCATCTGCATCTGCATGTACAACGGCGGCGGCGGCGCCGGAACGACGCCCGCCGCCGCGCCGGCCTGCGTCGCGGACGACGGCGGCGCCTGTGGGTGTGGGGCGAACTTGAGCGCGCGGAGCTCCTGCAGCTCCCGCTGCAGCCGCCGGTTCTCCTCCGTCAGCGACTCGCAGCAGCGCTTCAGCAGCTCGCAGTCCACCTCCGTCTGCTTCAGCTTCGTCCTGCGCGCGCGGCTAAACCACGTTAATATGTCGATCAGCCGTCAGAGCTTAATTAGTCCTAAACAAAACCCAAGCATAGCAATTAGCATGCATGTCGTATCTGCTTCTGTGGGCTCGCTGCTGGTTTATTATTTGCGTGTGCATGCATGGCAATATTATTGAAAAAAAAACGACAACAACGCCTTCGGATGCCATGGGCCGGTGTCCGTGCGTGTCGCCTGGTTAATACTAACCTTGCTCGCCTGTTTTGGAACCACACCTCCACCTGCCGTGGCCTCAGCTTCAGTTGCTTCGCCAACGCGACTTTCTGCTTCTGCTCGCTCCAAGCCAAAAGGACACCCCAACAGAAAGCAAAAGGAGGACGTTCAGAAACACAACTCGTCTCGAATTCTCGTTCTCGATAGGGGTGGAAAAACGATGAATAATATCTGTACTTATTTTGAGGCATATTAAAATACAAATATATGTGGGGGGGGGGGGGGGGGGGGGGGGAAAGAGATAACGAGTACCATATACTGTACAATATATATGTGTGTGGCTGTAGTAATAATCAGCCATGTACGCAGCCAGTGTCGACTAGTAATTCATCGAGGTGTAGTACTAGGCAAGGCAAGTGCAGCCGGAGCCGCAGCCGTTTTGTGGTGCTGGTGCGTAGCAAGCAGCGAAGCAACCAGTCATCAATCGATCGGAGTCAGTGAGTCACGCCCAACGTGTCGCGCACGCAGGGGTACAGTACTACGTACCGGGTTCAGGGTGCTGTGCTCCTTGAAGCGGTCCTCCAGGAGCGCGGACTGCTCCTTGGTCAGCCTCAGCTTCTTCCGCGTGCTCCCGTCGTCGTCGTCGTCCTCGGCGCCGGCGCAGGCCCGCGGCAACGCGGCCGTAGACGACGCCCGCTCTCCCTCGGCGTCATCCACGCGCTCCCTCTTCACGCCCGCCACTGACAGCGACGACACGCTGTGCGCGGCCCCGCCCCCGCCGGACCCGGTCGCGGTCGCTTCGTCCGGCAAGCTCAGCGTCAGCGACGGCTCCAGCGGGTGCGGCGACGGCAGCCGCACCTCCCTGCTCAGCCGGCGGCTGATACCACCGTGGCGCGCCGCACCAGAGGCGCCGCCGCTGCCGCTGCCGAGGGACAGGCCCAGCGCGAGGCCTGCGTCGTCCAGGTGCACGTCCTCCTGAGCCATGGCGCGTGCGCGCTCAGGATCAGAAGAGTAGCTAGCTATGTGGCCGCCACTTCAGTTAGTTAGAGCTCGGTTTCTCTCTCTGACGGCCGGCAGGGCAGCCAAAAGGCTGGGTGTGTGCGTGTGCGTGTGCGTGCTGGGGAGGAAGAAGCCAGGAAGGCGAGCGAGGGGAAGGAAGGAAGGAATGAAATGGTTGAGGAGGAAATGAGGAGGGCAGGCGAGAATATTTGAGGAGGAGCGGAGCCGGCAACGGACAAGCGCGCGGATGCACGCGCACATCACGTGCACGTACGTACGCGAGCCCACGCTTTGACACTTGCTGCACAGGAGAGTTTAAATGTAAACGGAAGAGTAAACCGCAAGCAGGCTGTTTTCGGTGACACCGTCGTCCATGCACCAGTATTTATTGTAGCGTTCATTGAATTTATCTTTAAGATCTTTATATTGATTAACTAGAATATTTAATTTATTTAAATATGAAGGAAGCATGTCACTTATTTCTCTAACTAGGTAGGTGCCCGTGCGATGCCACGAAACATAAATTGCGAGCCTCCAATGGACTTAGAGCCCTGGCAACGGGCGGCGTGAATACAATGCTGAGTGCCCGTGCGTTGCGACGGAAGTAAAAAATTTGTATGAAATATATAAACGGAACGACAAATATCACTATGATATGTAAAATCCATGTGGTGATTCCTCTCAGTGACTGTAAGATTATTATATACATGACTGGAGATATTTAGTCTTCAAACTGTCCAGAGCAACCGCATGGTGGTTCCATGTCCCTGAACCAGCACACTACACAGACTGTGGAATCATAACCCCCTCTTTTTCTGGTGCTACTAAGCCGTTATTTGTCAAACTGAAGATTGAATTCCAATGATACCTACAAATTATTCACATCCAGATGTATTTGTAAGTGTTATTGATCATATGACTTAGTAAAACAATTAAATATTTTGATAGATCACTGGGTCTTTTGCTAGTCGAATGTTCTGTAGACATGAGAATTGGATCAACTAAAACTATCAACTGGGCACAATTCCAATTGACTCGACCAACCTGCGGCGGCTTCGGGAGGCCGCCACACTCTATCATATCCTCACCAGTGGTACTTAACGCGTCGGCAGCATAGCTAGAAAGGCTAATCTGACGTTTTGTTGTACAATAATTTAGTCTAAGAAGGTTTTCATGTAACTGGAGTTGGTTTGTCGAAAACCTTCCTAGGTAACCAGGATCTTCTAAGTTCTGTTGCTGCAGTTGGTTTGTGATTGTTTTGTGTGGTAGGTGTGAGAATCATCGGCTTGATGTATTGGATTAGACATAAGAGTGAAGTCGCTGAGTTAACCCCAAACCTTAAACGTCCTCACATGTCTTGGATTAACTGCCTTTTATGTTCTAACAAATCATCAGCTCTTGTTAGTATCACATACCAGTACCAAACAGAAAAACGAGTGAAAATGTCACCCAGTATCATCCTATTCATGAACTTACATAAATGGATTTTCTGAAATAGTTTTTTTTTTGTGTAATATATAAATCTCAAATTGCGGAAGGCATCGATACAGCTAGGCACCAGTTTACAACAAACTTGGCGTCGTGTTAGTTTATTGGATTAGAAATGAATCTAACAATGGCAAATGCTATAAAAGGGCAATTCCGTCGAATAAATCTTGCCCTGTCAGCATTACAGTTGAACTGTACATATACACCCGCTAGCTACGCCTATGTCATAACTTACAGGATCATCCTGCCCATGAAGCCTCCACTGACGTTACAATAATTAGAAGAATCAGTGTGCACTGGCGTTCATCCGCTGGATTCCAGATTGATCGGCTGCATTAGGTGAGCAGATGACCTTCGCCTTCGTTTCCCATCTGGCATCAGCTTGGTTGCTGTCGTGACTGTAATCTTGCCATTTTTACGCAACGGCTTGTTGGGACACTCATGTTGTGCCAGGGAGGACTCACCATCTTTGCCTGCATTTTGCAGTGGGAACTTGACTCTCTTCCGAGCAAAGCGTGCCTCCATTTCTGGCCTCCGGTTGGGACCAATAAGCCTTACATGAAATGGATTCTCTGCTGTGTAACACACCAACTCATTCGTGGCTTTTCCTTTATCCAGATCAACACTTCTGCCGTTCACCTGTAACATACACGTGGCTAAAAAATGCTTGAGGTTGCACCAGATAACCAGACTATGAATCTGGGAGAGAAGGGAAGCTTACCAGCTGGAGAAGCCTATACAATCAAGCCTAACCTCATATGTCGAAAGGAAGAAGCAAATCTGATATCAGGACTTATACATTATGCATTGGAGAGGGGGAAAACAAGACTAATGCATTATGCAACAACAGCTGCTGCATGGTGTTTTCAGCTAGCTTTTTCAAATTTATCTATCTGATTTTTCCATCCCAATATATATTTGTTTCCTGGGTAGTTCTGTATTTTTGCAACTACACATGTATGTTTAGTTAGTAGTTCTTTAGCCAGTTCTGTATTACATAGTTTCGTAAATAACAGTTTACATGATGTAAGACACTACACTATCCTAGGATTTACCACATAGGAATGTCATACAATGATGTAGTTTTTTGAGCGATAGTAACCATCATACAAGTTGGTTCATGTGACACTACAAGCACTAAAACTATGTGTTTACTAACCAAATTGGAAAATAAAATGGGATGAGTGAAAAGAACATTTTGAATCATCATGATCGACTATAGTAGCATCTAATGCAGAAACAACAAATCAGAAGCCTGTTCTGTAACTATGAAAATGTAGATACCACCAGCATCGACACACAACGATATTGGTCCTAAAGCATCAAACTTGACCACGGATATCCCTCATCCGTACCTGTTTAAAATAAAATCAGATATGTAACTAAAAGGGAACTACATAAATCTCCTTTCACCCTTGGTCATATTTTCCTTTGACATAATCTTCATTAGCATAACGCCCGACTGAATTTGCCCGGAGCACTGGAGCAGCACATCAGTTGTTAAAAATCAGTGTCACAACTCACATTTTCCCCAAAACTACAGCTCTAAAACCTCAAGCCTCAACACTAACTACAGAACATTGGGATCCAACACATACTCCCAGCCTATGTGACTCCATCTTTATCCCCGCCTGCCTCAGTAGTGGTTTTCTGCCCTACATTCCAGGTTCGATTTTCACATTCTCCATTGCAGGAAGCCGATCGACACCAAAACTGTGAGACATCTGGTGGCAGATTGTACGAGTTAGAAGGCAATATGTCATGTGTGCCAATTTCTAGTTCCTTCAGCACTAATTTCAGAAGATCCATCCTGGTGAATAAAGGAGTAAAGGACCCCCAACCTAAGTACAAGTCATGCCAAGGCACCACAATGCTACAAAACTCTAGTGAGCCAAGGCAGGAACAAGATATAAATTTGTCTGGGTCAATTTCCTGCGCCATCGCTACTCCCCTCGCCCCCCTCTTCCCCCGCTCATATAAGGTGCAGTCCACAATTACAAGGGAGCACAGTCACACTAACAGAACTATGAAACTTTAAAGATCCATTAGTATATATAGATGTATTAATAGAAGTTCTCAAAGAACACAGAAAACTTTGAAATAATATATAGCTAGTTGTCTTCAGAATAGTAAGGGTCTAATAGAAAAAAATGGAATTACAAACCAACATTTTCATCTCACTAACAAATAAGAAACAGAGAACTAAGTAATAACGTAACTGAAACAATTACAAACACACTCTAATCAGAATTTGCAACAGAGTTGAACCGAAACAGGTTGTTTAGATTTTGAGCACAGATCAATTGTTTGTTTAGATTTTCAGCATTGAACTGAAACTGTTTTCGGTTGTTTGATCACATTTTCATGTTTCCAGCACATATCAACTAAAAGTATTATATTTTAGGCAAATATAAATAAGCTCACAGACATAAACAAGCACACAAATGAATCAAAGTGAAGTCTGTGTCCTAACTGAAATAAGCTCACAAAAAATTCCAGCGCGGCCATGTGGATCTGCTCCACCTCCTCATAGGATTCGCAGCAGAGTTGAACTGAAACAGTTGTTTAGATTTTGAACACAGATTAATTGTTTGTTTAGATTTTCAGCATTGAACTGAAACTGTTTTCAGTTGTTTGATCACATTTTCAATTTTTCAGCACAGATCAACTAAAAGTATTATATTTTAGGAAAATAGAAATGAGCTCACAGACATAAACAAGCACACAAATGAATCAAAGTGAAGTCTGTGTCGTAACTGAAATAAGCTCACAAAAGTGCATATCGCCGCCCACCTTGTTAGCTTCACAGAGAACGCGAGAGGAATACCAACTGCCGAGAGCTCAGTTTGCCCAGAGCTCAGTCGGAGGCCGTCCGGCGTAGGGCGTCGGCCTGCAGCCTGCAGGGGTGGACGACGACAGGCGGAGGGCGTCGGGCCGCAGGTGTGGATGGCGACAGGCGGAGGCCGTCTGGCGGAGGGCGTCGGGCAGCAGGGGTGGAAGACGACAGGTGGACCGTGGACGACGACAGGAACCGCATCGGGCGTCGGGCGGCTGCAGACGGACGGCCACAGGCGGAGGTTCCCCGGGCTGGCGGCCGCAGGGGGGATTTGGGCGCGCGAGACGAAGGAAAAAGGAAATTTCTCATAACCGCCCGGCTACGCGAGGGGGCTAGGGCTGCGAGGGAGGGGGAGGGGACGCGCGGGCGAGGGCACAGAGGGGCTGAGCGGGGGGGGTGGGAGGCGGGGGTGACGCGGCGGCGGACGCGAGCGGGGGCAGGGCATCGCGACAACGAAGGAAGGGGATACACGGGACGGGGGCGAGGATCGTGGGAGCGGGGGCGCGGGGAAGGCGGGGGCACATGTGGACGCTGACACTACTCTCTTAATAGAGTAGTATAGATTTCTTCAAAACCCTATAAAAATAAGAACTATTATTTATAAATATGCTATCGATCGGAACCTTTTAAAATCCAGTAGAAAACAAAAGAAGAAAAATGGTGCGGCATATGATAATTATTACCTCATTATAAATTATAAAAGTGGTGTCCTTACTTCTACCGATTTTCTCATTTTTAGGAACAACACTGTAAGTCTCTTTAAAATTGTTATTTGATAGTCATACTATTGGAATGATTTTCACACCTTCATTTATACTAAAATCTGTTAAGGCGTCCAAAGTGAAAGCAATTTCATATACAACAATGTCTAAAATGAGGTAGCTATAAAAAAATCTATAAAATGGTGTGGGTGAAATTAAGAAATTCATTGATTTGGCTCTTTACTAAGGCATGATGCATGTACACAATGCATCGAATCGTGGTTGAACCAACACAAAGTCGTAGCAACGCAGAAGCACTTTACCGGTATATATTTATAAATATCTGCATGCATGCAAGATGTACATTAAGTTCTGCATGAAAGATGTATATTGCTTTCGTTATAACTCGGTCTAGAGCCTTATAACTAATCTTAGGGGGTGTTTGGTTAGAGGGACTAAAGATTAGTCTCTAGTTTTTAGTCCCATTTAGTCCTTTTTTTGCCAAACACTAGGACTAAAATATGGACTAAAATGATTTAGTCTTTAGTCCTTCACATAGGTGCTAAAAGAGATTAAAAGCCCACATGAATGTATTCCAAGAGCATTTGAGTCTTTGGACAATGTATTTAATGACTTTAGAACCTATTTAGTCCCTAGAACCAAACAAGTAGGGACTAAAGTTTAGTCCTAGGACTAAAGTTTAGTCCTAAGACTAAATGAAACCAAACATGGCCTTAGTTTGGCCACTGACTAGGACTACTCTTATTCCTATCTGCTGGGGTTGAAGATGGGAAGAAGCACCGCGTCAAGTGGTTGTGTGTGAGATTGTGGCAACATTACTCATCACCCACTCAACCAACCATGCATGGCTGTGATGCTTGCTCATTTACTTGGTGCCCGGTTGGCCTAGCTTCGCAGCTGGTGCCTTCCTCCCAACATCCGGTTACTTTCCTTCTCCGTCCAGCAGCCCCGGCAGAGCTTTATCTCTCTCTCTCTCTCTCTCTCTCTCTCTCTCTCTCTCTCTCTCTCTCTCTCTCTCTCTCTCTCTCTCTCTCTCTCTTTTCTGACCCTAAACTTCGGTAGCAATCGCGTCGCGTCAGTCTTTTTCCTTAACAAATTAAACCACACTATAGACATGCTACTTACTCCTGTGCCTCACTATTGAGTGGCATCGCGGAGCATCACTAAAGGAATATAGTATAATTATAACAATAAAAAAGAACACTAGTATCAAGCTGGAGATTTAAGACCTGTTTAGGAGGGTTTCTCTAGGTACCACCCTTTCCTACGGTATCCAAGGGGTTAGAGCTGGTGAGACCAAAATTTTCTAGTTTGACCTGCTTCATTTCAGTTCAATTGAAAGGAAAGATAAAAAAAACACAGTTTTCTGTTATATTCTATAAAATTTCTTAGAAGCTAAAGCTATTTTAGAGAAGATTTCTATTCTAAATGGCGCCCAACCAAGCTAATAAGCTGTCGTCAACTGGCGTGGCTGCCGCTTTGTCGCAGCTTGGTCACACAAATTCCAGCGGGTTGGACTCGGCCTGTTGCCCTCTTTCCACACCACCTCACGCTCACAGCAACTGCTTTCCACATCGGACACCGAACCCTGGCTGGCTGGCTCTGGAAAATGAGAGGAACAAAAGAAAAAAAAAGAGAACATAGGAAAAGGGGCGGGGCTTCGGGACTGTGGGGCAGGGCATGTTGCTTCATCCTGTGACACCCTTTTCCAATGATTGGTCTGGAGTTCACGTTACACGCATCCTTGACTGGGCTAAAGAAATAGTAATAATCTCTTGTTTGGTTGGTCTGCAGGGGTCCTGCTGCGTTGCGCGTCGCCCCTGTTCACCACATGGCCTGCCGGGGATGAACAGGCGGAGGCGGCAGAGTAACGGAACGGGATCGATCGAGCGATCGGACTGCCGGTGCTTGTCATCCAACAAAGTGTGCGCTTTATGTGATGATGGTACGTGCGGCATGTAATCTAGGGTAACTTTTTTTTTCTTCCAAACACGATGTTGCAAAATATATGTACTCTAGTCTAGAATAGACTATATTTTCTAACAAAACAGATGCAGCTCCACAGGATTATTTGCTAAAAAAAGTAAGATTGTGAGAGCGTCAGAGTTTTTTCTGGAAATTTCATTTTTTTGTGAAGTTGTTCTACGGTGAAATTTATTCAGCAAAGTTTGTGAGCAGTCCCAAATAAAACCTTAATTCTCATAGTTTTTATCTTTCTCAATTAGATATGACAATGGAGACCTGATCCGGGGAATTCCCTCCCTCCAACCCCCTTCTAACCAAACAAACTCTTAAGAGATGGGGATGGCCGGATGGAGACAATTAATCCCTGCGAAGATTGGAACGGAGAAATTTAGTCCTCATTAGGTTCGTGGGGACGGAGATGGGGAACCATCCTCCATACCTGTTTCCCACATACCCGTCCCGTGAACTTTTGTTGCTCTAAATTAGTGTTTTGGGATATCAAAATTCTACCAACGCATAACCTAGTATAATTAGCAAACTAAACTCTAAAATAGATGTCTCTTAGTATTTAATCTTGCGTGTAAAATTTAAACTGATTTGGTATGATTAATTTATATTTGCCTTTAAATATTGATTTTCCATAATGGGACGAGTTTTCCATAAAAAATTCTTCACGTGAGGACGGGGATTGGAGAAAAACTCTTTTGTGAGCGTTTGCGGAGATAGAGGTGGAGAATTTTTTTTTCTCCTATTGGGACGAGGATGAGAAGTCATCTCCCGATGGGGAATTTGTGGTTGACATCCCTATTCTCAACTGTTTATCAAATCCTCAACAAACTAATTACCACAACCAACAATAGTTAGTTATCCAAACGTACCAGAAATTGTTAGTCATTTAGAAAAAAAAACTGTTGGGAAAAAGAATTAGTCTTGTAGTGACGATGGAGCCAACATTTACCTATAAATTTTACATCAAATGTCACCTAATAATTACCAGCCCGTGCAGCAGTATTAGTCTGATATGGTGTAGTAGTATTGGTTAAACCAATTTTTATGCCCGTCGAAATACCTGCCGTAGCAAAGACTGCCTTCGCGTGTTGTTTCCCCTCCTACAATATATAGCATCTTGCATTGACATCAGACTATTAATTCTCAACCACCATACAAGACGTCGCAGCACGGCCATTTTAGTGCACCCTACAAATTAATACGATGGCATACAGCTATATACACACACACACACACACACCATTTTTTATAGCGGTGATATATTGCCATACACGTACGTCTAGCTGACTGACACGTACGTGTCCAAGATGATTTGCACCATGATCAAGATGAATGTGGACGGCGCACCACCAAATCCGATCGATCGATCATCAGATTCGGATTCTTTTCACATGATCATTGGTGCTCCAGGCTAGGACAAGAGTACGTGGTTGTATCGAGTGCGCTGTACATGTAAGTCTTGGGGCCAGCATCCTTCAACACACAACATGAGATGCCGGCCTTTTTATAGTTCTTCCATGCACGGCGAGATAGCGATGCTTCATGCCCTGCAGCACTGGCCCTCCCTTCCCCCATATTACCTGGCCTCTGCATGCGCCCTCTTTGACACCAAGAGGGGCATGGCGACCGTACGTAGACGGCAAGAGGAGGACACACACCAGCTATGGCGGTAGAGGGGTTGTGGCTCATTGCACCGTGTGGTCCCCACAAATAAACCAACATAATTGGGTTTCTCTTTTGTAGGTTGCTTGGGGCACTTGCCACCTGGGTTGTTCCCCTCACTTTTGACAATAACGTTGATGTGGCCAGCTACTATACATATTTGCTCCCATTAATTTTAATTTCTCGTGGAGATTTCTTGACAAAACCTAGCTTTGCTATATATACATACATACTACTAGACGGTGAACGATAATAATGGTCATGATCTCTGATGAGGCTGATGGGCTCAATGATCAGCTTGCGATCTACCAACCGCCCCCCATTTAACTGCACTGTACTATTGTTGGTTAGTTGTCCAATGACAATCCTAAAACCGGCCGTGCAAAAAGGATCCGATCGATGATGTTCACTGCCAACCACAATATATATAATCTGTCTTTCAAATGCCACATGCATGGACTCTTCAGATCAATGTGTTAGCTCGCGTCACGTTTAATAAAAACACAATCCCAACTATAGATGCTTTTTCATGCGAAAAAATAGTGGATTAAGACCCTATTTATTATTTAGAGCTTTTAGGCTGCTTCGTCGTCTCAGCGTAAAAAATCATAAGCTAAAACAAATAGATAACCTTTTGGTTTAGCTTCCGAAAAGCTAGAAGCTCAGAAAAACTTAGTTTATATGAAAAGCTAAAAAAAGTTTTGTTGTTTTGTGAGCATTCTATGGGTCTGTTTGGTTGGGCTGTGGCTGTGGAAAAAGTTGCTGTGGGCTGTGAGCTGTGGAAAAAGCTGCTGTAGGCTGTGTGCTATTAAAAAGCTAAAAATCGTTTGGTGGAAATCACTAAAAGTCGTTAAAAGTTCTTCGATATATGTTTTCACAGTTCCATCCAAAAGCCACTAAAAGCAGGTCCAGGGGTGCTTTCAGTTTTGCACTACGAGAAAGTCGGCTTTTAGAAAAAGCTGCTTCTTGGATCCAGCCCTTTGGTTGGCTTTTGGCTTTTAGAGGGCAAAAGCCAAAGCCAAAAGCCAAACCAAACACACCCTATAGCTTTTTTGGATTTAGAAAGCTAATAACATCATTTAAAAGTTATATATCATCCGCTTCTCAAAATTAAAAGTCCAATACCAATCTTTCAGAAAAGCTCTAAAAGCTCAAACAAATAGACCCTAACAGAGACATGTGTCCTTGAACGAGGGCCAGAGACGGTTTAGCGTTTGCTCACCCTCCATGAGGCGACGTAGCCTTTAGCCTATATCCTGTACATCGGATCGTGCTAAAAATGTGTGACGATGATTCATGAGCTTGCCGAGATCGAGTCGATAAGTTAAATTATCTGACTAGACTAGTTAGCATACGTTTCGTTGTGTAGTGATGTAGTTGGAAGTTGGGAGAGACGTGTTCCATGCGCTCTCATTTTTGCGTGCTCTAGTGCTATTGCCGTAGTTGAGTACGAAGCAAACCACCTGTAGATGGAGAAAACGTTCTAAACCAAGAGGCCGATTTAAGGGTATGATTTTGTTACAAGTCAATTCGGGGCGCTATGCAAGAAACTATAGCGCTAAAAAACATGCGATCTACTTTCTCCATTTCAAATCATAATTAAGTTCTTTTGAATTTTTCTATATAGATAAATAGCAAAAGCTACCCATCTAAAAGTTAAAACAATTTACAATTCAAAATGAAATGATCCGAGAGTACATGTGTAGCCAACAACAACATACAATACATTCAAACATCTAACCATATAATCATGAAAAAAATCATCTTCCCTAGATTTTCCTCTAAGTTTCTGATTAGATCCACTAGCTAAACTTAGTCGATAAAGTTTAGCTGCTAGAGACTAAAATGTACACAATCTCTTTAGCTATTTTAATCTTGCTAAACCTGTCTAAAGTGTGAGTATTGATGAAATTACCTAACGTCTACCTATACCAGGTGTGCCCCAAAACACCCTGGAAGACCCACTCTAAGACAAAGGCACCATCTAACGTGGCCTCGATCAGGACAGCTCTCAACCAGGTTGGGCCCCAACCAAAGCTCCCTTGACCTGGTCACCCTAACCTGATCAGACCCAACAGAGGTAACCCCTACTTGGTTACCTCGACTAGGTTGGCCCCGACCAAAATTCACAATACATGATTCCCCGACCACAGGTTGGCTCCGACCTCAGTCATCCTAGTAAACCCTAACATGGTCACCCTAATCTGATCGATCCTGACCTCAAATGCCTTAAGTAGCCTCGATGTAGTCACCTCGACCAAGATGACGCCAAACTCAGTTGCCATGATCTAGGTCAGCCTAGGCCATAGACTCCTAATAAGACTCCATGTATCGGAGGTGCCATGAACCTTTGTGAAAATCTAACACATTTATGATCCCTCTGACCATTTAGTGCACACTTTTGACTAAGGCATGCGCTTGGTGAAGGTAATTACAGTAGGAAGGACTCTGAGGACGACACCTCTATCCAACCACTCCACTCTCCGAAGGACAACAAAGACATGCAGACTATGACGAGCCTCACCATAGGTGAAAGGCAGTCATACACCCCAGAGAAGACATAAATAAAAGGAGTGAACTATGAGGTAAACCACCCATACAGCTCCCCATGGATGCACCTCATATGGCCTCGATCGCCCTTCTATACGGACCAATTACCCCTGGTCCGGTCAAACCAGAGATGACATGACCTAGGGGTTAGACGCCAGGGATGATGGGCCTTCAAGAGCGTAGGAGACAACTAGGGACAGATTCAGAAAAAATTATGAGGGACTGAATTAAACCACTGTAGTATAGGAGCCTCTTTTACATTGTATGTGTACACTTAAAATTTTGGTGGAGGCTATAGTGAGGCTCTATGGGCTCGACAGCAGTAGGGGGGCTTGAGCCCCAGCCGCCCCAACACTGCATCAACCTTGGAGACAACCTACAATCTAAAGGCGAGAAATGACACAACCCATCAAAATTATCCATGAATGTAACAGTGGCCACTGCTCCCTCGACTATATAAGGGAACATGGCCTCCTATAGAAACCCAAGCCAACCAACAAGCAGACTTAGAAGCCTGCGAACTTAGCTTACGAATGAGCCAATCTGAACTTTCATCTTACTAGCACACCCTATAATCTTCTCACACGAGCACGAGAGCCCTGCACTCCACCTTGTAACGCTCCTAACGAGCAAGCCCTGCACTCCACCTTGTAACGCTCCTAACGAGCAACAAAGACTTCAACACCATACTTGCCATAGGAGGCTTCCTCAAACCAGTCTAAATCCTCTCCCAAGCTCACCAGAGTAAGGCCATTGAGACAATAGCTCGCAAATCCCTATATAACCTATAACTTTACTTGTTGTGGATACGAAACCATGACATTTGACAATGCCAGCTATGGGGCTTTTTGTGTGTTACATCTCGTTTTCGATGGATCCAATTACTTCCTATGGCGCCTTCTTCCCTAAGACCAAGGTAACCTTCAATACCTTGGGTTTTATGTCATGAGGGATGGTAGCCTACAACTCACCACCGCCTCTTAGGCACCGGCAAAGCCGAGCGCCTCCAAAGGCACCTTCGGCACCCAAGCCACGAGCAGCTCAGACAAGAATGGCCAACGCCCATGACCTAAGGATGCACATCCTGTCAGCCATAAGGGTAATCCCATTTCAACCTTAGGTGAACCTAAACTTAAGGCACATGGATCTAGGTTGAGAGCACCTAGAGGGGGGGGGGGGTGAATAGGTGATCCTGTAAAAACTTAAAACTTATAACCACAAAACTTGGGTAAGTGTTAGTACAATGAAATCAAATGGCTAAGGACCGAGCTCTTGCGAAACACAATAGTCACGGTGAGAACAAGCACAAGAGACACGATGAATTATCCCGTGGTTCGGCCAAGTATAACACTTGCCTACTCCACGTTGTGGCGTCCCAACGGACGAGAGTTGCTCTCAACTCCTCTCAAGTGATCCAATGATCAACTTGAATACCACGGTTTTCTTCTTTCTTTACTCTTTCCCGTTTGCGAGGAATCTCCACAACTTGGAGTCTCTCGCCCTTACAATAAGGATCAAAGTGAAAGTACTAGAGTAAGGGAGGGAATCAACACACACAAATCCACAGCAATACGCACACACACAGCCAAGACTTGAGCTCAAATGAATAGCACAAAGTTCACCACTAGAACGGAGCTCAAATCACTAAGAATGTCAATCGAGTGCGCAAAGATGGAGTGTGAATGATTAAGAATGCTCAAAGTATGCTTGGTTTTCTCCTCCATGCGCCTAGGGGTCCCTTTTATAGCCCCAAGGCAGCTAGGAGCCGTTGGAAACAATCTGAGAAGGCAATCCTTGCCTTCTGTCGTGTGGCGCACCGGACAGTCCGGTGCACCACCGGACAAGCACTGTTCACTGTCCGGTGCAGATCACCTTCCTAAACTGGCGCAGCCGACCGTTGAAGATTTGGAGCCGTTGGTGCACCGGACAGTCCGGTGCACACCAGACAGTCCGGTGCCCCCATCAGACTGTTGGCTCGGCCACGCGTCACGCGCGGATTGCGCGGCCGACCGTTGGCTTGGCCAACCGTTGGCTCACCGGACAGTCTGGTGCACCACCGGACAGTCCGGTGATTTTTAGCCGTACGCCACCGACGAAATCCCGAGAGCGGCCAGTTAGACCAAAGCCAGCCTGGCGCACCGGACACTGTCCGGTGCACCACCGAACAGTCCGGTGCACCCAGACTGCGCAGAGTCTTGGCTGCACAACCAAGTCCTTTTTCCTTTTTGTCTTTTCTCTGATTCTAGCACTTAGACAAATATGTTAGTACACAAAAAACAATGTACTAAGTCTAGAATCATACCTTTGTGTTGATTTGCACTTCATTCACCATTTGGCACAGTTTAACACTTAGACCATTTGTGTTGGCACTTAATCACCAAAATACTTAGAAATGGCCCAAGGGCACATTTCCCTTTCAATCTCCCCCTTTTTGGTGATTTATGCCAACACAACAAAAAGCAACACATAGAAGTGCAACATCATGCAAATGAGAACAAGAATTGTTTTTGATTCAAATTTGGTATATTTGGATCATCCTTTGCCACCACTTGGTTTTATTTTTGCAAGTCAACTTAAATTTCCTATCTCTAAGTCAGACACACTTGTTGAGGCATAAAGAGAGGTATTCCAAGAGAAATTGATCACAAATTCAAAAACTCCCCCTTTTTCCCATAATCAAACATTCTCCCCACAAGAGACCAACTTTTGACAAAAAGAGACACTTAGAGTATTTTGACAAAACAAAAGTTCTAACTCTACTATTTTCAAAATTCTCAAGTGGTAGCTGATCCATTTGCTTTAGCCTTAATTTCTCCCCCTTTGGCATCAAGCACCAAAACAGGATCATTGTTGGCCCTTTAACCTCATTACTTCACCAAAATTGTCAATTAAGAGCAAAAGGCAATAAGATCATAGAGATGAACTTGGAGTTAATTACCCTCTTATCGGAGTGCAGTGGAAGTCTTGCATGGTCCTAGTTCACCTTTCCCTTTCAATACACCTTTGAGACTAGTTTAAGAAAACTCAAGCACATGGTTAGTCTCAAAGGGTCAAGTTGTAGCACATCTCCCCTAAATATGTGCATCACTCACACATGGACTTTTTGAGGTCCGGAGATTGCTTGTACAACTTGAGCACCATACATAAACAACAAGATGCATAAAGGAACATGATCAAAGGCATAAGACACATGTATGCTATAGATCAATCCAAGTTCCGCGAATCTAAGACATTTAGCTCACTACGCAGCTTGCAAAAGGTCTTCTCATCTAAAGGCATGGTAAAGATATCGGCTAGCTGGTTCTCGGTGCTAACATAAAACACTTCGATATCTCCCTTTTGCTGGTGGTCTCTCAAAAAGTGATGCCGGATGTCTATGTGCTTAGTGCGGTTGTGTTCAACAGGATTATCCGCCATGCGGATTGCACTCTCATTGTCACATAGGAGTGGGACTTTGCTCAGATTGTAGCCAAAGTCCCTGAGGGTTTGCCTCATCCAAAGTAGTTGCGCGCAACACTGTCCTGCGGCAACATACTCGGCCTCAGCAGTGGATAGGGCAACAGAAGTTTGTTTCTTAGAACTCCAAGACACCAGGGACCTTCCTAAAAAGTGGCACGCCCTTGATGTACTCTTCCTATCAACCTTGCATCCAACATAATCGGAGTCTGAGTATCCAATCAAGTCAAAGGTAGAGCCCTTTGGATACCAGATCCCGAAACAAGGCGTAGCAACTAAATATCTAAGAATTCGCTTAACGGCCACAAGGTGACACTCCCTTGGATCGGATTGAAACCTAGCACACATGCATACGATTAGCATAATATCCGGTCTACTAGCACATAAGTATAGCAAGGAACCTATCATAGACCGGTATGCCTTTTGATCAACGGACTTACCTCCTTTGTTGAGGTCGACGTGCCCGTCGGTTCCCATTGGAGTCTTTGCGGGCTTGGCGTCCTTCATCCCAAACCGCTTGATCAAATCTTGCGTGTACTTCGTTTGGGAGATGAAAGTGCCGTCCTTGAGTTGCTTCACTTGGAACCCGAGGAAGTAGTTCAACTCGCCCATCATCGACATCTCAAACTTTTGAGTCATCACCCTGCTAAACTCTTCACAAGACTTTTGGTTAGTAGAACCAAATATTATGTCATCGACATAAATTTGGCACACAAATAAGTCACCATCACAAGTCTTAGTGAATAAGGTTGGATCGGCCTTCCCAACCTTGAAAGCATTAGTAATTAGAAATTCTCTAAGGCATTCATACCATGCTCTTAGGGCTTGCTTAAGTCCATAGAGCGCCTTAGAGAGCTTACACACGTGGTCGGGGTACCGTTCATCCTCAAAGCCAGGGGGTTGCTCTACGTATACCTCCTCCTTGATTGGCCCGTTGAGGAAAGCGCTCTTCACATCCATTTGGAACAACCTGAAAGAATGGTGAGCGGCATAGGCTAACAGAATACGAATAGACTCTAGCCTAGCCACAGGAGCAAAAGTCTCCTCAAAGTCCAAACCTACGACTTGGGCATAACCTTTTGCCACAAGTCTCGCCTTGTTCCTTGTCACCACCCCGTGCTCGTCCTATTTGTTGCGGAACACCCACTTGGTTCCCACAACGTTTTGCTTGGGACATGGCACCAGTGTCCAAACTTCATTTCGCTTGAAGTTATTAAGCTTTTCCTGCATGGCCAACACCCAGTCCGGATCTAGCAATGCCTCCTCTATCCTGAAAGGCTCAATAGAAGAGACAAAAGAGTAATGCTCACAAAAATTAACTAATCTAGAGCGAGTAGTTACTCCCTTGCTTATATCACCCAATATTTGGTCGACGGGATGATTCCTTTGAATCGTCGCTCGGACTTGAGTTGGAGGGGCCTGTGGTGCTTCTTCCTCCATAACATCATTATCTTGTGCTCCTCCTTGGTCACACGCCTTCTCTTGATGAACCTGTTCATCAGTTTGAGTTGAGGGATGCACCATTGTTGAGGAGGAAGGTTGATCTTGCTCCTTTTGTTCCTGTGGTCGCACATCTCCAATCGCCATGGTGCGTATTGCGGCCGTTGGAACATCTTCTTCATCTACATCATCAATATCAACTTGCTCTCTTGGAGAGCCATTAGTCTCATCAAATACAACGTCGCTAGAGACTTCAACCAAACCCGATGATTTGTTGAAGACTCTATACGACTTTGCATTTGAGTCATAACCTAACAAAAACCCTTCTACAGCTTTGGGAGCAAATTTGGAATTCCTACCTTTCTTCACTAGAATGTAGCATTTACTCCCAAATACACGAAAATATGAAACGTTGGGTTTGTTACCGGTTAGAAGTTCGTACGACGTCTTCTTGAGGAGGCGATGAAGGTAGACCCAGTTTATGGCGTGGCAAGCCGTGTTCACGGCTTCCGACCAAAACCGCTCGGGCGTCTTGAACTCTTCAAGCATCATCCTCGCCATGTCTATGAGTGTCCTGTTCTTCCTCTCTACCACACCGTTTTGCTGTGGTGTGTAGGGAGCGGAGAACTCGTGCTTGATTCCTTCCTCCTCAAGGTACTCCTCCACTTGAAGGTTCTTGAACTCAGACCCGTTGTCGCTCCTTATTTTCGTCACCTTGAGCTCAAATTCATTTTGAGCTCTCCTTAGGAAGCGCTTGAGGGTCCCTTGGGTTTCAGATTTATCCTGCAAAAAGAATACCCAAGTGAAGCGGGAAAAGTCATCAACGATAACAAGACCATACTTACTTCCCCCGATGCTGAGGTAGGTGACGGGTCCGAAGAGATCCATGTGAAGTAGCTCCAAAGGTCTTGATGTGGTCATCACATTTTTGCTATGATGAGTACTTCCCACCTGTTTACCTGCTTGACAAGCTGCACAAGGTCTATCTTTCTCGAAAGATACATTTGTTAGACCTAACACATGTTCTCCCTTTAGAAGTTTGTGAAGGTTCTTCATCCCCACATGTGCTAGACGGCGATGCCACAGCCAACCCATGCTAGTCTTAGCAATTAAGCATGCATCTAGACCGGCCTCCTCTTTTGCAAAATCAACTAAATAGAGTTTGTCGTCTAGTACACCCTTAAAAGCTAATGAACCATCACTCCTTCTAAAGACAAACACATTTACATTTGTAAATAAGAAATTATAACCCATATTACAAAGTTGACTAACGGACAACAAGTTATACCCGAGCGATTCAACTAAAAACACATTAGAGATGGAATGCTCGGATGAAATAGCTATTTTTCCTAGTCCTTTAACCTTGCCTTGATTCCCATCACCGAATATGATTGAATCTTGGGAATCTTTGTTCTTGGCGTAGGAGGTGAACATCTTCTTCTCCCCCGTCATGTGGTTTGTGCATCCGCTGTCGATAATCCAGCTTGAGCCCCCGGATGCATAAACCTGCAAGGCAAATTAGGCTTGGGTTTTAGGTACCCAACTCTTGTTGGGTCCTACAAGGTTAGTAACAATGGCCTTAGGGACCCAAATGCAAGTTTTATCTCCCTTGCATTTTGCCCCTAATTTCCTAGCAATCACTTTCTTATTCTTCCTACAAATTGCAAAAGAAGCATTGCAAGCATGGTAAATTGTAGAAGGTTCATTACTTGGTTTTCTAGGTACATGAACAACATTTCTCCTAGGCATATCTCTACCATGCATAAAGGAAGAACTTGAAGCAATCATGGCATTTGAATCATAAGCATCACCACTCCTATTATGATAAGCATTTCTAGAAAATTTTCTATCATAAATAAATGCATGATTCTTTTGACTACTATTAGCCATAGGAGCCTTCCCCTTTTTCTTGTTGAAAATTGGAGCTCTTTGGCTTGTTAAGTTCTTGGCTTCCCTCTTGAAGCCAAGCCCATCCTTAATTGAGGGGTGTCTACCAATAGTGTAGGCATCCCTTGCAAATTTTAGTCTGTCAAAGTCATTCTTGCTAGTCTTAAGTTGGGCATTAAGACTAGCCACTTCATCGTTTAATTTGGAAATGAAAATTAAGTGTTCACTACAAGCATCAACATTAAAATCCTTACACCTATTGCAAATCACAACATGTTCTACACAAGAGCTTGATTTATTAGCTATTTCTAACTTAGTATTTAAATCATCATTAATACTCTTTAAGCTAGAAATAGATTCATGGCATGTAGATAATTCACATGAAAGCATTTCATTTCTTTTAACTTCTAAAGCAAGAGAATTTTGTGCAATAACAAATTTATCATGCTCTTCATATAAAAGATCCTCTTGCTTCTCTAACAATCTATTCTTCTCATTCAAAGCATCAATTAATTCATTGATCTTGTCAATTTTAGTTCTATCTAAACCTTTGAATAAGCTTGCGTAGTCTTCTTCATCATCACTTGAAGAAGCATACGTAATGGTACTTCGAGTACTTACCTTCTTCTCCTTTGCCATGAGGCAGGTGTGATGCTCGTTGGGGAAGAGAGACGATTTGTTGAAGGCTGTGGCGGCGAGTCCTTCGTCGTCGGAGTCGGACGACGAACAATTCGAGTCCCATTCTTTTCCAATGTGTGCCTCACCCTTAGCCTTCTTGTAAATCTTCTTGTTCTCTCTCTTTCCATTCTTTCCTTGTTCCTGGTCACTATCATTGTCGGGACAGTTAGCAATAAAGTGACCAATCTTACCACACTTGAAGCAGGAGCGTTTTCCCTTTGTCTTGCTCTTGTTGGGATGCTCCTTGCGACCTTTGAGCGCCGTCTTGAAGCGCTTGATGATGAGGGCCATCTCATTCTCATTTAGCCCGGCCGCCTCAACTTGCGCCACCTTGCTAGGTAGCGTCTCCCTGCTACTTGTTGCTTTGAGAGCAACGGTTTGAGGCTTGTGGATCGGCATTGGGCCATTCAACGCTTCATCAACATATCTTGCCTCCTTGATCATCATTCGCCCGCTTACGAACTTTCTGAGTATTTCCTCGGGTGTCATCTTGATGTACCTAGGATTCTCACGAATAGAGTTTACAAGATGAGGATCAAGGACAGTGAAGGACCTTAGCATAAGTCGAACGACATCGTGGTCCGTCCATCTCGTGCTCCCATAGCTCCTTATCTTGTTGACCAGGGTCTTGAGCCTATTGTACGTTTGAGTTGACTCCTCTCCCCTGATCATCGCGAACCTTCCTAGTTCGCCTTCCACCAACTCCATCTTGGTGAGCATGGTGGCGTCGTTCCCCTCATGCGAGATCTTGAGGGTGTCCCAGATCTGCTTGGCGTTATCCAAGCCGCTCACCTTATTGTATTCTTCCCTGCACAAGGATGCTAAATAACAGTAGTGGCTTGTGCATTTTTATGGATTTGTTCATTGATAAACATAGAATTATCCAAACTATCAAATTGCATTTCATTTTCTACTATCTCCCATATACTTGGATGAAGAGAGAATAAGTGGCTACGCATTTTGTGACTCCAAAATCCGTAGTCCTCTCCATCAAAGTGTGGAGGTTTACCAAGTGGAATGGAAAGCAAATGAGCATTGGAATTATGCGGAATTAGAGAATAATCGAAAGAAAAGTTCGAGTTAACCGTTTTCTTTTTCTCCTCGTATTCGTCGTCCTTTTGAGAAGAGGAAGATTCGTCGCTGTCGTAGTAGACAATCTTCTTGATGCTGAAAGGGAAATGTGCCCTTGGGCCATTTCTAAGTATTTTGGTGATTGAGTGTCAACACAAGTGCTTAAATGTGAATCAATGCCCATGGATGAACAAAGTGCAAATCAAGAGCAAATGTATGTTTCTAAGTCTTAGTACATTGGTTTTGTGTACTAATATACGTGTCTAAGTATTGGAAACAGGAAGAAAAAGAAAAGAAAAGAGTTGGCTGTGTACAGCCAGAAGGCTGCTTCGGTCTGGAGCACCGGACTGTCCGGTGGTGCACCGGACAGTGTCCGGTGCGCCAGGCTGCCTCGGTCGAAGAGGCCGCTCTCGGGAATTTGCTGACGGCGTACGGCTAAAATTCACCGGACTGTCCGGTGTGCACCGGACTGTCCGGTGAGCCAACGGTCGGCCGGGCCAACGGTCGGCCGCGGATTCTGCGCGCGACACGTGGCCAAGCCAACGGTCGGAAGGGGGCACCGGACTGTCCGGTGTGCACCGGACATGTCCGGTGCGCCAACGGCTCCCAGATCTGCAACGGTTGGCTTCGCCATTTAAGGAAAGGAATCGGGCACCGGACACTGTCCGGTGTGCACCGGACTGTCCGGTGCGCCCGATGACAGAAGGCAAGATCAGCATTCCAGAACTGCTCTCAACGGCTCCTAGCTGCCTTGGGGCTATAAAAGGGACCCCTAGGCGCATGGAGGAGAAAACCAAGCATTCCTACAACATTCCTAAGCACCAAGACATCGATTCCACGCATTTGGTTCATTGTGATAGCATCTAGAGCTCTTGTTGAGTTGTGAACTCATTGAGTTGTGTTGCGAGCTCTTGTTGCGACTTGTGTGCGTGCTGTTGCTCTGATTTTGAGTCTTGTGTGCGTTGCTAGTTCTCCCTTACTCCGTATTTCTTTGTGAATCTTAAGTGTAAGGGCGAGAGGCTCCAAGTTGTGGAGATTCCTCGCAAACGGGATATTGAAAGGCAAAGCAAAACACCGTGGTATTCAAGTTGGTCTTTGGACCGCTTGAGAGGGGTTGATTGCAACCCTCGTCCGTTGGGACGCCACAACGTGGAGTAGGCAAGCGTTGGTCTTGGCCGAACCACGGGATAAACCACTGTGTCATCTCTGTGTTTGATCTCTTGTGGTATTGTGTTTTGTTGAGACTCCTCTCTAGCCACTTGGCAATTATTGTGCTAACACTTAACAAGTTTTTGTGGCTATAAGTTTAAGTTTTCACAGGATCACCTATTCACCCCCCCTCTAGGTGCTCTCAATTGGTATCGGAGCCGTTCTCTTCAAGAAAGGGACTAACCGCCCGAAGAGATGGATCCTAAAGGCAAGGGGATGGTGATCAACGACAAGGAGAAGGAGTCCTTCGTCAACGAGCCAAGGGATGACAAGTCCAACGACTCAGGCTCGGGCCACAGACGCAAAGATGGGAAGAAGAAAAAGACAAGACGCATCAAGGAGATCGTCTACTACGACAGCGATGAGTCTACTTCCTCCCAAAAGGACGACGACCACAACGAATACGAGAGAAAGAAACCGGTCAATTCGAACTTTTCTTTTGATTACTCTCGTATTCCTCAAAGTACTAATGCTCATTTATTATCTATTCCACTTGGTAAACCTCCTCATTTTGATGGAGAGGACTACGGATTTTGGAGTCACAAAATGCGTAGTCACTTGTTCTCTCTCCATCCTAGCATATGGGAGATTGTAGAAAGTGGAATGCACTTTGATAGTACGGATAGTCCCATGTTTATTAATGAACAAATTCATAAAAATGCACAAGCTACTACTGTGTTGCTAGCCTCTTTGTGCAGGGACGAGTACCATAAGGTGAGCGGCTTGGACAATGCCAAGCAGATCTGGGACACCCTCAAGATCTCTCATGAGGGGAACGATGTCACCTTACTCACCAAGATGGAGTTGGTGGAGGGCGAGCTTGGACGGTTCGCAATGATAAGGGGCGAGGAGCCAACTCAAACATACAACCGGCTCAAGACCCTTATCAACAAAATAAGGAGCTACGGAAGCACGCGATGGACGGATCACGACGTCGTCCGCCTAATGCTAAGGTCCTTTACTGTTCTTGATCCTCATTTGGTGAACAATATTCGTGAAAATCCTAGGTACACCAAGATGTCGCCCGAAGAAGTACTTGGGAAATTCGTTAGCGGGCGAATGATGATCAAGGAGGCAAGATACGTGGACGACGCCTTGAATGGTCCGATCAACGAGCCGCAACCCCTTGCTCTCAAGGCAACGAGGAGCAAGGAGGCGCTACCGAGCAAGGTGGCGCAAGTTGAGGCGGCCGGGCTCAATAATGAGGAGATGGCCCTCATCATTAAGCGCTTCAAGACGGCGCTTAAAGGTCGCAAGGGACAGCCAAGCAAGACCAAGACAAAGGAGAAGCGCTCGTGCTTCAAATGTGGTAAGATTGGTCATTTCATTGCTAACTGTCCCGATAATGAAAGTGACCAGGAAAAGGGGAACAAAAGGGAGAAGAAGAAGCATTACAAGAAGGCCAAGGGCGAGGCACATATAGGAAAGGAGTGGGATTCGGATTGCTCCTCCTCCGACTCCGACAATGAAGGACTCGCCGCCACCGCCTTCAACAAGTCATCTCTCTTCCCCAACGAGCGTCACACTTGCCTCATGGCAAGGGAGAAGAAAGTAAGCACTCATGATACTAGTACTTATGCTTCTTCAAGTGAGGATGAGTCTAGTGATGATGATGAGATAGATTACTCATGCTTATTCAAGGGATTAGATAGATCTAAAATTAATAAGATTAATGAGTTGATTGATGCTTTGAATGATAAGAATAGATTACTAGAAAAACAAGAGGATCTTTTATATGAGGAGCATGATAAATTTGTTAGTGCACAAAATTCTCTTGTTCTAGAAATTAAAAGAAATGAGATGCTTTCTAGTGAATTATCTTCTTGTCATGAAACCATTGCTACTTTAAAAGGTGTTAATAATGATTTAAATGCTAAACTAGAAGTGGCTAGTAAATCTAACTCTTGTGTAGAAAATGTTATGGTTTGCACTAGGTGTAAAGACTTTAATGTTGATGCTTGTAGTGAACACCTAGTTTCAATTTCTAAATTGAATGATGAAGTGGCTAGTCTTAATGCCCAACTTAAGACTAGCAAAAGCGAATTTGATAAATTAAAATTTGCAAGGGATGCCTATACGATTGGTAGACATCCCTCAATTAAGGATGGACTTGGCTACAAAAGGGAAGCCAAGAACTTGACAAGCCATAAAGCTCCCATCTCCGCCAAGGAGAAAGGGAAGGCCCCTATGGCTAGTAGTGTGCAAAAGAACCATGCCTTTATGTACTATGATAGAAGACAACCTAGAAATGCTTATAGGAGTTGTAATGCATATAATGTCTTTGATTCTCATGCCATGTTTGCTTGTAGCTCTTCTTATGTGCATGATAGAAATGTTGGTAGGAGAAATGTTGTTCATAACATGCCTAGGAGAAATGTTGTTAATGTTCCTAGGAAAGTAAATGAACCTTCTACAATATATCATGCTTTGAATGCTTCCTTTGCAATTTGTAGAAAGGATAGAAAGGTGATTGCTAGGAAGTTAGGGGCAAAATGCAAGGGTGATAAAACTTGCATTTGGATCCCTAAGGAAATTGTGACTAACCTTGTAGGACCCAACAAGAGTTGGGTACCTAAGTCCCAAGCCTAAATTTGCCTTGCAGGTTTATGCATCCGGGGGTTCAAGCTGGATTATCGACAGCGGATGCACAAACCATATGACGGAGGAGAAGAAGATGTTCACCTCCTACGTCAAGAATAAGGATTCCCAAGATTCAATTATATTCGGTGACGGGAATCAAGGCAAGGTAAAAGGGCTAGGTAAAATTGCAATCTCCAATGAGCATTCTATCTCTAATGTGTTTCTAGTGGAGAGTCTTGGATATAACTTGCTATCTGTTAGTCAATTATGTCATATGGGATATAACTGTCTATTTACAAATATAGATGTGTCTGTCTTTAGAAGATGTGATGGTTCACTAGCTTTTAAGGGTGTATTAGACGGCAAGCTTTACCTAGTTGATTTTGCAAAAGAAGAGGCCGGTCTAGATGCATGCTTAATGGCTAAGACTTGCATGGGCTGGCTGTGGCATCGCCGCTTAGCACATGTGGGGATGAAGAACCTCCACAAGCTTCTAAAGGGAGAACATGTGATAGGTCTAACCAATGTTCATTTCGAAAAAGATAGACCTTGTGCAGCTTGTCAAGCAGGGAAACAGGTGGGAGGAGCGCATCACAGCAAGAATGTGATGACCACTTCAAGACCCCTGGAGCTGCTGCATATGGACCTCTTCGGACCCGTCGCCTATCTGAGCATAGGGGGAAGTAAGTATGGTCTAGTTATTGTTGATGACTTTTCCCGCTTCACTTGGGTGTTCTTTTTGCAGGATAAGTCTGAAACCCAAAGGACCCTCAAGCGCTTCCTAAGGAGAGCTCAAAATGAGTTTGAGCTCAAGGTGAAGAAGATAAGGAGCGACAACGGGTCCGAGTTCAAGAATCTTCAAGTGGAGGAGTTCCTTGAGGAGGAAGGGATCAAGCACGAGTTCTCCGCTCCCTACACACCATAGCAAAATGGTGTGGTAGAGAGGAAGAACAGGACACTAATCGATATGGTGAGGACGATGCTTGGAGAATTCAAGACCCCCGAGTGTTTCTGGTCGGAAGCCGTGAACACGGCTTGCCACGCCATCAACAGGGTCTACCTTCATCGCCTCCTCAAGAAGACTTCGTATGAGCTACTAACCGGTAACAAACCCAATGTATCTTACTTTCGTGTATTTGGGAGCAAGTGCTACATTCTAGTAAAGAAGGGTAGAAATTCTAAGTTTGCTCCCAAAGCTGTAGAAGGGTTTTTGTTAGGTTATGACTCAAATACAAAGGCGTATAGAGTCTTCAACAAATCATCGGGTTTGGTTGAAGTCTCTAGCGACGTTGTATTTGATGAGACTAATGGCTCTCCAAGAGAGCAAGTTGTTGATTATGATGATGTAGATGAAGAAGATGTTCCGACGGCTGCTATACGAACCATGGCGATTGGAGAAGTGCGGCCACAGGAACAAGATGAACGAGATCAACCTTCTTCCTCAACAACGGTGCATCCCCCACCTCAAGATGATGAACAAGTTCATCAAAAGGAGGCGTGTGATCAAGGGGGAGCACAAGATGTTCACATAATGGAGGAAGAAGCACAACCGGCACCTCCAACCCAAGTTCGAGCGATGATTCAAAGGGATCATCCCGTCGACCAAATTTTGGGTGACATTAGCAAGGGAGTAACTACTCGATCTCGATTAGTTAATTTTTGTGAGCATTACTCCTTTGTCTCTTCTATTGAGCCTTTCAGGATAGAGGAGGCCTTGCTAGATCCGGATTGGGTATTGGCCATGCAGGAGGAACTCAACAACTTCAAGCGCAATGAAGTTTGGACACTGGTGCCTCGTCCCAAGCAAAATGTTGTGGGAACCAAGTGGGTGTTCCGCAACAAACAGGACGAGCACGGGGTGGTGACGAGGAACAAGGCTCGACTTGTGGCAAAAGGTTATGCCCAAGTCGCAGGTTTGGACTTTGAGGAGACATTTGCTCCCGTGGCTAGGCTAGAATCAATTCGTATCTTGCTAGCATATGCCGCTCACCATTCTTTCAGGTTGTTCCAAATGGATGTGAAGAGCGCTTTCCTCAACGGGCCAATCAAGGACGAGGTGTACGTGGAGCAACCCCCTGGCTTCGAGGATGAACGGTACCCCGACCACGTGTGTAAGCTCTCTAAGGCGCTCTATGGACTTAAGCAAGCCCCAAGAGCATGGTATGAATGCCTTAGAGACTTTTTACTTGCTAATGCTTTCAAGGTTGGGAAAGCCGATCCAACTCTGTTCACTAAGACATGTGATGGAGATTTGTTTGTGTGCCAAATTTATGTCGATGACATAATATTTGGTTCTACTAACCAAAAGTCTTGTGAAGAGTTTAGCAGGGTGATGACGCAGAAATTCGAGATGTCGATGATGGGCGAGTTGAACTACTTCCTTGGGTTTCAAGTGAAGCAACTCAAGGACGGCACCTTCATCTCACAAACGAAGTACACGCAAGATCTGCTAAAGTGGTTTGGGATGAAGGACGCCAAGCCCGCAAAGACTCCGATGGGGACCGACGGACACACCGACCTCAACAAAGGAGGTAAGTCCGTTGATCAAAAAGCATACCGGTCAATGATAGGGTCTTTACTTTATTTATGTGCTAGTAGACCGGATATTATGCTTAGCGTATGCATGTGTGCTAGATTTCAATCCGATCCTAAGGAGTGCCACTTAGTGGCGGTGAAGCGAATTCTTAGATATTTGGTTGCTACGCCTTGCTTCGGGCTCTGGTATCCAAAGGGGTCTACCTTTGACTTGGTTGGATACTCAGATTCCGACTATGCTAGATGTAAGGTCGATAGGAAGAGTACATCAGGGACATGCCAATTCTTAGGAAGGTCGCTGGTGTCGTGGAACTCTAAGAAACAAACCTCCGTTGCCCTATCCACCGCTGAGGCCGAGTACGTTGCCGCAGGACAGTGTTGCGCGCAACTACTTTGGATGAGGCAAACCCTCAGGGACTTTGGCTACAATCTGAGCAAAGTCCCACTCCTATGTGACAATAAGAGTGCTATCCGCATGGCGGAAAATCCTGTTGAGCACAGCCGCACAAAGCACATAGATATCCGGCATCACTTTTTGAGAGACCACCAGCAAAAGGGAGATATCGAAGTGTTTCATGTTAGCACCGAGAACCGGCTAGCCGATATCTTTACCAAGCCTCTAGATGAGAAGACCTTTTGCAGGTTGCGTAGTGAGCTAAATGTCTTAGATTCGCGGAACTTGGATTGAATTGTAGCATACATGTATTTATGCTTTTGATCATGTTCCTTTTTGCATTTTGTTGCTTATTGTGGTGCTCAAGTTGTACAAACACTCCCTGGACCTCACAAGTCCGTTGCAAAGTGTTGCACATGTTTAGGGGGAGATGTGTTACAACTTGACCCTTTGAGACTAACCATGTGTTCGAGTTTGATAATTTAGTCTCGAAGGAGGATTGAAAGGGAAAAGGTGGACTTGGACCATGAAAGACTTCCACTGCACTCCGATGAGAGGGTAACTTATTCCAAGTTCATCTCATGAACTCTTATTGCCATTTGATCTTAATTGAAGACTTTGGTGAGGCAATGGGGTTATAGGGCCAAGATTGATCCCGTTTTGGTGCTTGATGCCAAAGGGGGAGAAAATAAAGGCCACAAAGTGATAAATGGATCAGCTACCACTTGAGAAATTTTGAAGATAGTAGATTAGAGCTTTTGTGTTGTCAAAACTCTTGCAATGTCTCTTTTGTCAAAAGTTGGCCTCTTGTGGGGAGAAGTGTTGATTATGGGAAAAAGGGGGAGTTTTTGAAATCCTTGATCAATCTCTTTTGGAATGACTCTATTTATGCTTCAACATGTGTGTTTGACTTAGAGATAGAGATTTGAGTGTGATTTGCAAAAACAAACCAAGTGGTGGCAAAGGATGATCCATATATGCCAAAATTGAATCAAAATAAACTTGAGTTTTATTTGAAGTGATATTGCACTTGTTCTAGTTGCTTTATGTTGTGTTGGCATAAATCACCAAAAAGGGGGAGATTGAAAGGGAAATGTGCCCTTGGGCCATTTCTAAGTATTTTGGTGATTGAGTGTCAACACAAGTGCTTAAATGTGAATCAATGCCCATGGATGAACAAAGTGCAAATCAAGAGCAAAGGTATGTTTCTAAGTCTTAGTACATTGGTTTTGTGTACTAATTTACGTGTCTAAGTATTGGAAACAGGAAGAAAAAGAAAAGAAAAGAGTTGGCTGTGTACAGCCAGAAGGCTGCTTCGGTCTGGAGCACCGGACTGTCCGGTGGTGCACCGGACAGTGTCCGGTGCGCCAGGCTGCCTCGGCCGAAGAGGCCGCTCTTGGGAATTTGCTGACGGCGTACGACTAAAATTCACCGGACTGTCCGGTGAGCCAACGGTCGGCCGGGCCAACGGTCGGCCGCGGATTCTGCGCGCGACACGTGGCCAAGCCAACGGTCGGAAGGGGGCACCGGACTGTCCGGTGTGCACCGGACATGTCCGGTGCGCCAATGGCTCCCAGATCTGCAACGGTTGGCTTCGCCATTTAAGGAAAGGAATCGGGCACCGGACACTGTCCGGTGTGCACCGGACTGTCCGGTGCGCCCGATGACAGAAGGCAAGATCAGCCTTCCAGAACTGCTCTCAACGGCTCCTAGCTGCCTTAGGGCTATAAAAGGGACCCCTAGGCGCATGGAGGAGAAAACCAAGCATTCCTACAACATTCCTAAGCACCAAGACATCGATTCCACGCATTTGGTTCATTGTGATAGCATCTAGAGCTCTTGTTGAGTTGTGAACTCATTGAGTTGTGTTGCGAGCTCTTGTTGCGACTTGTGTGCGTGCTGTTGCTCTGATTTTGAGTCTTGTGTGCGTTGCTAGTTCTCCCTTACTCCGTATTTCTTTGTGAATCTTAAGTGTAAGGGCGAGAGGCTCCAAGTTGTGGAGATTCCTCGCAAACGGGATATTGAAAGGCAAAGCAAAACACCGTGGTATTCAAGTTGGTCTTTGGACCGCTTGAGAGGGGTTGATTGCAACCCTCGTCCGTTGGGACGCCACAACATGGAGTAGGCAAGCGTTGGTCTTGGCCAAACCACGGGATAAACCACTGTGTCATCTCTGTGTTTGATCTCTTGTGGTATTGTGTTTTGTTGAGACTCCTCTCTAGCCACTTGGCAATTATTGTGCTAACACTTAACAAGTTTTTGTGGCTATAAGTTTAAGTTTTCACAGGATCACCTATTCACCCCCCCTCTAGGTGCTCTCAGATGCGCCTCTTCTTCTTTCCATCCTTCTTTTTTTGACTCAAGCCGGAGTCATTGGCTTTGTCGTCCCTCGGCTCGTTGAAGATGGACTCCTTCTCATTGTCGTTGACCACCATCCCCTTTCCTTTAGGATCCATCTCTTCGGGTGATTAGTCCCTTTCGTGAAGAGAACGACTCTGATACCAATTGAGAGCACCTAGAGGGGGGGGGGTGAATAGGTGATCCTGTAAAAACTTAAAACTTATAACCACAAAACTTGGGTAAGTGTTAGTACAATGAAATCAAATGGCTAAGGACCGAGCTCTTACGAAACACAAGAGACACGATGATTTATCCCGTGGTTCGGCCAAGTATAACACTTGCCTACTCCATGTTGTGGCGTCCCAACGGACGAGAGTTGCTCTCAACTCCTCTCAAGTGATCCAATGATCAACTTGAATACCACAGTTTTCTTCTTTGTTTACTCTTTCCCGTTTGCGAGGAATCTCCACAACTTAGAGTCTCTCGCCCTTACAATAAGGATCAAAGTGAAAGTACTAGAGTAAGGGAGGGAAGCAACACACACAAATCCACAGCAATACGCACACACACAACCAAGACTTGAGCTCAAATGAATAGCACAAAGTTCACCACTAGAACGGAGCTCAAATCACTAAGAATGTCAATCGACTGCGCAAAGACGGAGTGTGAATGATTAAGAATGCTCAAAGTATGCTTGGTTTTCTCCTCCATGCGCCTAGGGGTCCCTTTTATAGCCCCAAGGCAGCTAGGAGCCGTTGGAAACAATCTGAGAAGGCAATCCTTGCCTTCTGTCGTGTGGCGCATCGGACATTCTGGTGCACCACCGGACAGACACTGTTCACTGTCCGGTGCAGATCACCTTCCTAAACTGGCGCAACCAACCGTTGAAGATTTGGAGCCGTTGGCGCACCGGACACTGTCTGGTGCACACCATACAGTCCGGTGCCCCCATCAGACCGTTGGCTCAGCCACGCGTCACGCGCAGATTGCGCGGCCGACCGTTGGCTTGGCCAACCGCTGGCTCACCGGACAGTCCGGTGCACCATCGGACAGTCCGGTGATTTTTAGCCGTACGCCGCCGACGAAATCCCGAGAGCGGCCAGTTAGACCAAAGCCAGCCTGGCGCACTGGACACTGTCCGATGCACCACCGAACAGTCCGGTGCACCCAGACTGCGTAGAGTCTTGGCTGCACAACCAAGTCCTTTTTCCTTTTGTCTTTTCTCTGATTCTAGCACTTAGACAAATATGTTAGTACACAAAAAACAATGTACTAAGTCTAGAATCATACCTCTGTGTTGATTTGCACTTCATTCACCATTTGACACAGTTTAACACTTAGACCATTTGTGTTGGCACTTAATCACCAAAATACTTAGAAATGGCCCAAGGGCACATTTCCCTTTCATAGGTTGCTCGCTATAATGAGTCACAACCCCTTGTCCTTCTACGACCTCCTAGACACATCCTCAAGCGACAGTTCCTCATTAGAGCCTAAGAACACCTCTAGCGAACCATCCTCGCGCGTCTGCTTCATGTCCAAGGGAGATGACACATCTAGCCTAGTTTGGATTTTGCCAATGGCACATATATGTGTTGTTGTGATATTGTACGGGTTTAGCACCATCTAATTGTTGATGGTGGGTTAGACCCAACATATAAGATTTCTACAACCCATATCCCCATCCTTAAGTTTACCCATTTATGTATAGTAAAAGGATAAATCTGTAAGTGGCTGGTGTAAGTGGTGGAGGATCCGTGATGACCTACTATAGCAGCTACCATACCTTAAAACACATGTGTAGGTCCTCTGGTCTTGTTAGACGTATGCAGTGGCAGTATCAGCAGGTAGCTTAGGTAGGCCCTCGACTATCCTAGAATTTGGTCTAAAAATAAATTACTTCTCAATGTTTAGGCCCGAAGAAATAAATTTGTACAAACATGTAACCTAATTTGATGAATTAAATGTATTATGTGATATTTTTGTTATTTTCTACTCATATACCGAATTGATGGAAATTATATATATGTGTGTGATACTAAATTATATATAGTGCCAATCCTTAACTATCGTAGGTTTAAATTCTAGGTCCACCACTCGACGTGTGTTATATGATCTGTTGACATGCATAATGGCCACTCTAGGGCGTATTTGGTTTGAAGTCTGAAAATTTGTCTGGGCCAGGAAATAGTTTCCAGTCAGAATTCTGATCGCATGGGGGCTTAGCTTGGTGCCTGGAGGAAAATATGACTGGCAGGAAGCAACCAAACGACACGCCCCTAGTCAGTGGTTTCAACTCATACACTATTCGCTTGATTGGTTCCTAGTGTGTGGGAAGCCAGGCTAGTGCGAGCCTGACCAGCGAGATACGCCGGTTCTAGGCGTACAAGCAGATGCAACAAATAGTCTTAAAATACAATGTTTTTGCATCCGCTTAGACAGGTTGCGTGCTCCGCGTGCAAGCAACCAAACAAAATCTTAGATAGAGTCAACGTACACGATGGTCTAGAATATGATGGTGCGGGTAACCACTACCGGAATTTGGCTCTTTGTCGAGTGCCATATTCTTTGCCGAGTGTTTTATTTTGGGTACTCGACAAAGAGCTCTTTGCCGAGTGTCACACAAAAAACCCTCGGTAAAAGAAAACACTCGGCGAAGAAGCTCTTTGCCGAGTGTCACAAATACAACACTCGGCAAAGAGCTCTTTGCCGAGTGTTTTTTCTCCAACACTAGGCAAAGACAATTTAAAAATCACATTTTAAAGTAGTAAATTAATTCAAATGAAAAAGTTTTCAACTACAAATTTGTATAACTCATCATGATGTACAATTTATATATTGAACATTTCTTCATATGACAAAATAAAAATAAATTTGTTCATAAAACATATATCTCTCTCGTAGTTTATGAAACTACGAGAGAGACGTATAGAATTTGTGCATATTGTTAGAACCATCATCTGAGATAAACAAATTACCAAACAACCAAAATAAACTTTGTAGATCTTGAGAAGTTATAGAAGTTTATAGTTGACAACTTTTTCATTTGAAGTCATATTGTCAACGACTACGTCTGAATTTCAAAAATTTAAAATTTGAATTTTTAAAACGACTTCGAAAGGAAAAACCACCAACATGAAAGTTGTAGGTATTGAAGAGTTATGAAACTTTATAATTGACAATGTTTTAGTTTGAAATCATCTTGTTATGCAAAACTATGTTTGAATTTTGAAATTTAAATTTTTCAAACTATCTCGGATGGAAAAACCACCAAAATAAAAGTTGTAGGTCTTGAAATGTAATGAAACTTTGTTGTTGACAATTTTTTGATTTGAAATCATCTTATCATTGAAAATTTCGTGACTATTAAAATAAAACTTTTAGATCTCAAAAAGTTATGCAACTTTATAGTTGATCACATTTTCAAATGAACTCATTTAGTGTCTTAAATAATCAAATTACTCTCGATTTGTTATAGTACATAGGGAATGGAAACGTAATATAAACATAATTGGTGTAGTAGTGTAGTGGTATAGGAGGGTATGCGCGAGAGAGAGGTTGTGAATTCGAATCTCACCATTTACAAAACATATAAGTTTGATTCAAAATAATAGTGAAAAATGATAGGGCAACGGGTAAGGTAATAGGGTAGGGTTGGAGAGTTGTTCCTAGAATTTAAAAATGTTTTGCTGTTTTTTTTTAAATTTTTTCGATTTTTAATTTGCCGAGTGTTTTTCTTTGCCGAGTGCTTTTTGACACTCAGCAAAGTCTTTGCCGAGTGTCCGAAAAAAAGTACTCGACAAAGAACCCTTTGCCGATGAAATCTTTGCCGAGTGTTACACTCGGCAAAGCCTTTGCCGAGTGTAAAATAGCCTTTGCCGAGTGTCTTAGACACTCGGCAAAGAATGCGATTCCGGTAGTGAACCAATTAGACCTTATAACACTACTGTAGTAGAAGCCTTCCAAAACTAGCTCTTTCGGTGCTATAGTGCTCGGTACACTACCGGAATCAGCTTCTTTGCCGTGTGTCTGAGACACACGGCAAAGGCTATTTTACACTCGGCAAATGCTTTGCCGAGTGTAACACTCGGCAAAGAACGCTCGGCGAACTGTACATCGGCAACAGCATCTTTGCCGAGTACTTTTTGTCGGGCACTCGGCAAAGACTTTGCCGAGTGCCATTTGGCACTCGGCAAAGAAAAGTCACCGTCACGGCGCCAAGTGACGGTGACGGATCCTTCGCCGAGTGCCCACGGCGACACTCGGCAAAGGAGGTTTATTTGCCGAGTGTCAGGTGGACTGGCACTCGGCAAAGAACCCTCCAGTGGGCCCCTTTGCCAGTCCCTTTGCCGAGTGCCTTGGCAGTGGCACTCGGCAAAGACATCTTTGCCGGTTCCCAGGTTTCCTTCTTTGCCGAGTGCCATTTTCAGCACTCGGCAAAGACGGCTTTACCGGTTCCCAGGTTGCCTTCTTTGCCGAGTGCCATGGTCAGCACTCGGCAAAGATGGCTTTACCGGTTCCCAGGTTGCCTTCTTTGCCGAGTGCCATGGTCATAGCACTCGGCAAAGAACCCTTTGCCGAGTGTTACACTCGGCAAAGTGACCAGGATGTCCCTTTTTTATTTGTTTTTGCTGTTCTATCCAAACAAACAAAAGATATATATCATTCACATCACATTATATATCAATCGCATCACAGAATGAACACATTTATCATCAACACCATATATATCACAAAGTGTCACTAATATAAGTCTCACAAATATAAGTATGTGTATTTACCAAGTCTGGATCACTAGCCAAACATCACCAACCGTCACATATATATCACAAAGTGTCACTAGCCAAACATCACCAACACTCACAAGACCAAGTCTGGATCATCAACGAGGTGGGCATCTGGACTGGTTCGGCGAAGGGCTGGACGAAGCATGAGGGTTGTTCGACGCCGCCGATTGACCCTGCATAGAGAATAGATTGTATGTGTGAGAACATATGAATATATATCATGCAGTACTAAAATTTTGATACTCACAGGAGTAGTGAACTCAGCAGGGTCAGTTGCAGGGAACAATGGAGGTGGTGGAGCATGACCCTGTGCGGCGCCAAGGCTCTGCACGTACGCGAACATCTCCGCCATCCTCTTCTCCAGCTCCTCACGTTGCCTCCTCTCATCATCTAGCTGAGTCTGTAATATTTCGCCCTAATGTTACGATAATGCAAAGAGAAGATATATAAAAATTAATGAACGATGAATAGATAAGGAATAACCTGGAGTTGCTGGATACGATGCTGTGAGGTGTCCTGCCGAGGTCGTATGGCTGGGCTCGCGCTCGTGCTCCTTGCTCGCACCTGAGAGAGAGTGGGAGTGGAGGACGAGTCGATTGCCCCGTCGGCAATCCAGTACCGCCCATGCCTCTTGCCTCCTCCGACCCTCATGAGGACATCTCCGTCGATGTCCTCGGTCCTCGGATCGTAATCTGGCCCATGGACCTCCTTGGCCATTGCGGTGTACTCACTGAGTCGGCTGTGGATGGCAGGGTTGGTGTACGCCTCGGGCCCGTCATCCGGGTTGTAGGTGACGTCGGACGTCGCCTTCCCCTTGTGGGCCATGGCATATGCCGAGAACGTGGAGCAAGGCGCGCCACCATGTGCCGCCGACTGCGAGAAAACCAACGATATGGTTAGAAATCATGTCTAATCGAAAGTTATATACCTAAATAAAAAAGAGCGCGTACCCATGCTTCCGCGTATTTGCCCAGGCTGCGGCTGCCTTGATGGTGGGAGGGACCTTGCATCAGCAAACGCCGTTCCCGGCCAGCGTTGTGCGCCTCGTCCCACTCAGCCGAGCACCACCTCTGCACCATCTTCTCCCAGCACTCAGGATGCGCGGCGCACCAATGAGGAATCATCTAAAAAAATATAAGTACACCGCATATCAGAAGATAAGAATAAGCATATTTAGTACCAATAATAAAGTTTTGTATTTACCTGCAAGTACTGGTCCGCAGTCAATGACATGGTTCGGGCGTCCTTCTTGTTCACCTTCTCCCCAAGGACGGAGCCGTGGTAAGTGACGATGGCCTGGATGCGCGCCTCGTAGTGCATGTCCACGACGAGCTTCTTACAGCACGTCGTAGACACCACATCCGCCCTGGCCTCGTATCCAACATCGCACCTGAAGAAATCCTACATACAAAGACGATGTATCCATACATTATTTAAAGAATATGCAACAAATGCGACTTATTAAACAATATAGTGCGAGGAAGACTTACCCACAGCTCTTGCTTGACCCGCTCCGCCTTGTTGTTGAATTGTCTGCCGTCCCGATCTACTGCATCGGGGGCGACGGCGTAGTGGTCGAAGGTGTACGCTGGGCTCGTCACTCCGGCGTACTCGACAAGCCCAGGGAAGTGTTCCCGGTATAGAAGGCCGAGGATGCCATTGGGGTTGCGGCCGTGACCCCCTGCAGTCTCCAAAACCATCCAAGACCTGTCGAAGTGATTAAGATGAAGTATTAGTTTCTATTATTAATTTGAACATATAATATGAAAAAGCAGCAACAACATCTAAAGTTACCTACCTCTCTCCATCGGGTCGTATGAGCGGACGTCTGTCACGAAGTATGGGTCGCTTAGGTAGGCTCGCGGGACCTCGCAGGTAGATACTCCTTGAACCTGAGGAGCCAGAACCTGAGACGTCCTGCTGAGCGGCGTCGTCGTCGTCGTCGTCCTGCTGCGCCGCATCGTCGTCGTCCTGCTGTGCCGCATCGACAGCGGCTTGCTGCTCCACCTGCTGCTGTACGGCGTCGTCCTGCTGCGCCTCCTCCTCCGTCCTACGGGTGCTCCTCCTCCCCCTCCCCCTCCCCCTCCTCGTCCTCGTCCCACCGCCCACCATCTTTGTCCAACAACCTGCAATTAAGAGTAAACAATTAAGCACAGATAAAAAAATATGTATTTAGAAACATATGCAAAATAAATGAAATATAGCATTACATCGATTAAAAATAATCTTCATATGTGTCCGGGTTAGCCGGATCATAAGTGTCATCATCACTATCAACCATTTCATAGTCAACATCATCTGAAGGCGCAACTTCGTCATTGGCATTGCCTTCAAGTATTGTCCGGAGAACAACAGGGAGGTGACGCCGAAACTCTTTCTCGGACCGGAGTAGAGCATGGAAACTAACACCATCTACGCAACCGCGGGCTGTCCAAAAAACGTGGACAATTCGAAACTGATACATTTGTAGATATGCAAAGATCTGCATATCTACACCGTATCACTTTCGAACAGGAGACGCCTAACTGGGTTACGTGATCTACGACCATGATGCGGAAATAGAGGTTATACCTAGGGTGGCGGTGGAGTCAGGCTAGTGGGGCTG
This sequence comes from Zea mays, assembly GCF_902167145.1. NCBI lineage: Eukaryota > Viridiplantae > Streptophyta > Magnoliopsida > Poales > Poaceae > Zea > Zea mays. The sequence goes on from NC_050096.1 coordinate 29,590,642, forward strand.
TGGCGGGTCGGTGCAGTGGCGACGCGACGCGGTGCAGGCAGACCCGTAGCGGCTAGGAAGACAAGTATCTTCTCTGTAAAAAAGAAACACAAGTCTAAGGCACTTCTGGCTTGGGGCACCCTCACATCTATGGTGTAGTTCGCAAGAATAGATTCAGGCACGAGACCCTTAATGCCATAGGTTCTTCCCTACTAGCATAAGTCCCTCGCATCATGCCCTCGAGGCCCCTCATGCGTCGAGCCACCTCGATCCACTCATAACCTAAGTACCCATGGCCCTTCGTTCCCTAGAGTGCTAATGGAACTAGGTGTTCGGGTCCCTCTGACCCACAAGGCACTCGACAACACTTAGTCGCTTGGGGCCCTCTGTTGGCTCCTGGTGCCTAAGGTCCCTGGCATCGCCTAATATGAAACATCGGGCCTCAAACCCTTGGGGCCCAAGCTCTCTCCTATAAACAATAGACTTATTGCTACTAAGTGTAATTCTATCCACAAGACAGAATTATTTTCCTAGACCCACTAGGGCATTAGTACCCTAAATCAGGGACTCCATGTCTAGAGTTCATGAGTGGGTTTGTAGCGATAGCGTATTGGATAAACTTAGGTACAACACATTAAACATGTGATGTGTGGCATTACAAGTCTAACAAATGCACTGTCACAATGACTTAGGAAACATGTAATGTGTGGCATTACAAGTCTAATAAACATGTGATAAACTTACGTACCGGAGGCGAGCGGGCGGACGACGGCGCGTGGGCGGGCGGACGGTGGGGCGCGGGCGGCGGTGAGGCGGGCGAACGGCGGCGGTGGGGCGCGGCGGTGGGGCGCGGGCGGCGGTGAGGCGGGCGAACGGCGGCGGTGGGGCGCGGGCGGCCGGGCGCGGCCGGCGGTGAGGCGTGGGGAGGCCGGCGGCGGTGAGGCGGGCGGGGTGAGGCGGCCGGCGGTGAGGCGTGGGAAGGCGGGCGGCGGTGAGGCGCGGGAAGGAAGAAGAAAGAAGAAGCAAAGCAGAAGGAAGAAGAAAGCCGGCCGCGCGACCAGTTAAAGTTAGTTTCTTTGCCGAGTGCCCGTGATCCGGCACTCGGCAAATATTTTTTTAAAATTATAAAATATTCTTTGCCGAGTGCCAGATCAGCGGCACTCGGCAAAGAGTTCTTTGCCGAGTGTCCCCCGTTGCGGCACTCGGCAAAGGTTCTTTACTACCTCTTTGCCGAGTGCCACACATCTAGCACTCGGCAAAGGCGGCTTTGCCGAGTGCCATCCCTAGACACTCGGCAAAGTATATTTGTATTTTTTTTATTTTGTCTCCCAAACTTTTTGTGGTATGTTCCTACACTATGTAGATCTACATGTATCATTTGTGGACAATTTTAACAGAGTTTGAAATAGCTAGTAGATTTAGTTTGTTTATTTGAATTTCTTCGGAAAATTCAAATTTGAACTGCAGGTCACTCGAAACTTGGAAAACCGTGCATGAAAAAAATGATATTCATGTTACTTAGCATAAGTTTAGACCGATTCCATGAGCGGACCGAAAACTTCGAGCAACATGCTCACTAAACATGGCCGTGAACTTGCCATCCACATGTTTAAAAATTGTATAAAACACAAACAAAGTCAGAAAATCATGAAACTTGTCCACGTGTCATGATATCATATGTACAGGTTGTGATAAAAAATTGAGAATGTTTGGACAAAGTTGTGAGACACTATGTGTAGAAACCTAAGAGAACTACACATGAAATCATAGAGTTTCAATGTGGATCTATTAGGTTTGTACACATAGCGCCTCATAGTTTTCTCGAAATTTTTTCAATTTTTTATCGCAGCTTGTACATATGATATCATGACACGTGGACAAGTTTCAAGATTTTCTGACTTTGTTTGTGTTTTATACAAGTTTTAAACATGTTGATGACAAGTTCACGACCATGTTTAGTGAGCATGTTGCTCGAAGTTTTTGGTCCGCTCCTGGAATCGGTCGTAACTTATGCTAAGTAACATGAATATCATTTTTTCATGCACGGTTTTCCAAGTTTCGAGTGACCTGCAGTTCAAATCTAAATTTTCCGAAGAAATTCAAATAAACGAACTAAATCTACTAACGATTGAAACTCTGTTAAAATTGTCCACAAATAATACATGTAGGTCTACATAGTGTAGGAACATACCACAAAAAGTTTGGGAGACAAAATAAAAGAAATAAAAATATACTTTGCCGAGTGTCTAGGGATGGCACTCGGCAAAGAGTTCTTTGCCGAGCGTCAACTGGGCGACACTCGGCAAAGAAGAATCTTTGCCGAGTGCCAACCGTTGGCGCTCGGCAAAGACTGACGACCGTCAGCTTTGGGACGGCCGCTGACGGCCCTTTGCCGAGAGCCCCATTTGCCGAGTGTTTGACACTCGGCAAACATGGATTTGCCGAGTGTGGACCTGTACTGAGTGTCCTACGCTCGGTAAAGACGCTCGTTACCGAGAGCCGAGCTTTCCCGAGTGCGGCTCTCGGCAAAGCCGTCTTTGCCGAGTGCCCGAGAAAAGGCACTCGGCAAAGCGGCCGGCACTCGGCAAAGGCTCGGATTCCGGTAGTGGTAGACGGTAGTGCATTTAGAGCTGGAGCTGGCGGAGCGAGCACACTGAAGGGTGGTCAAACGAGGTCCGAGTGTGTTTATACACTTAACTTGTACAAAAAAGAATGTTTTGATTCCACAAGTAGCAAACCATGGACGACTTTGAATTTTGGTGTGGAAATTAGTTACAACCCCGTTTCGCAGTTTTCTCACGTTTCAACTTTTTACATTCTTTGCCACGGTTAAAAGAGATCTTATCAAATCTTCTGGAGATTCGTCACTGACCTTATTGAAGTAGGCGCGCGTGCAACAACGATAGTTATAACTGTAGATGATTTCTGTGACAAGCGCCCTCTGGTCTTGCAGTTTCATAAAGGGCACCGACAACATACTCCCGAGTAAGATAAAAGTCTATCAAGGCAAAAATATAGAAACATACATAAACTAAAAACTGAAGTACAAATCTCTGTGGTGTCCTGTGAACGATACAGCGTATCAGTGTCCCTGTGGGACCACGCACATGAGTGACCGGTCGATGTTGAATTGTGTAGAAGTAGTCCTCGTCATAGATGTGCCCAGATTTTTGACAAGCTAATAATTAAGGTCAAATATGGATTAGTATATGAAAACACCCATACCGTGTGGCAAATATTGTGTATGATCTCAAGTACATATTTGTGTACGAGTGTCTCTCTCTATAGAGTAGTAGTATAAACAAACGGTTCTATCCGTGATCTATCCTCGTTAATTATTGATTACTCGAGCTCTCGCCACCCTTCGCTATCTAGCTCTCCCTAATCATCAATCATCACGGGGCATGGTCTAAACCCCGTGGAGATATGCATTGACTTGGAAGCCACGACCTCCCAACCAAAGGAAGAAAATCTAGTAATGATGACATGATTAGCCGACAACGAAACAGCCACCGGCGCCGGTGGGAGAGACAAAAGCGGTAAAAAAAGCGCGGGCGTGCGGGGTGCGCCGGCCGTGTGTCAGACGATGATTCGCTACACGTCGGCGTCGTCGTCGCCGCCGATCGCCATTCACCGGTAGTCCGACGTCAGCTGGCTGGTTCTACGGTCGGTCTCCGAGCCCTGTACAGCCGCTGAACGTGCATCCGGCCCTGGCCTAGATGAGCTGGTGCAAAATCCAGGCATATAAAGTAGTAGGGAATGACCCATTTTGTTCCCCTCGTTTTTTATAAGGATCGAGTGCTCTACTACTTTATGAATACGACCCGGTCCTACGAAAACTGAGAAAATTACACGCACAGGTTCTTTTAGAACTAGTAGATTCCTTTCCTGGGTCTAAGCAAGTTGCATTGCTAGAAATTTCAGAGAAATGACCATGAGAATACGGAGCGCCTTTAATTTGTTGAGATCAACTTCAGGCACCCATGGTTGTTATATATACTTACATCCGGTCTCGAATATTTGTCGCTCGCTAGTTCATTTTTAAATTAAACCGTGACAAATAAAAATGAACGGAGTAAGCAGTTAACAAAGCATATTCTAAGACGCAGAATATGTTAGTCAATTTTTCAAAAAAAAAAAAGCTCATCGATCTACAACAGTTGAAAAAAAGACCTCCTCGAGATATATATAAGTCACCAGTGGTTTGTGTACAAGGCGCATCAGCTCATCAGAATACAACAGCTATTGATTGACGAGCTTTTCCGGTTGTTGTAGACTGATGAGCAGTACAGTATCATTGAGCTGTTGATGAGCACCATGCTATATACTAGCCACCGCTCGTATCATCAGTGCAAGCCGGTAGACATGAGAGTTACTAGTCCTATAGCTACGTGATTGATTAATTATTCTAAACAAATGAAAGAAAACTTCTTCAGCCAAACGATATACATCCATCCATGCAAATCAACCGAAAGGAAAGAAAGACAGGTGGACAAATAAAAACAGAAACCGCTGGATGAAGCAAGGCAGTGGCGGTGGCGCCAGCGGCTGACTTGTCAGATGATACCAGATATGGTGGCGCCCACAATGATTTCATATCCTGAAGTGGGGGCGGCGCATCCATCCATTCCTTTGGAGCGAGGGATGAAGATGATCTCATCAACCTCGTGCAAATGCATGTCTGGATTGTCTGTGCTTCAATTTTTTTTTTTGTGTGATGAGAGATTATCGGATGTCTCATCAGAAGAAATATACTATGCAAAAAAAACTTCAGTGCACACATGGTACATCATCATAGATCGTATAGCTGATTGGAATATTTGCTTGACAGCTAAGGTTTTCCATTATAACATTTGGAATTTTTTTTATTGAAGTTGATTTCTTACAAACAACTTTTTCCTTTGTTTGATTGTATTTGTTTTCTCTCTAGATCGCATCCGTCGCCACAAATTCAGCGTAGCTATCGTCGATTTATTTTCTTGGCTTCTTGCCTTCTTACACATCCCATGCCTGCACAGTTTTTGTCAATGTCAATTCAAGGCTAGTCTTCGTTTCAATTGGTGAGCTCCATTTCTCAATAAAAATCACTTTCCAAACCACTTTTGAGTTTAAACTTTGAATCATCTTGTACATTTCAATACAGGTTAAAAGCTAGGTTGTTTTTTCTCTCTCTCAAAGATATCACTAGATTCATCATAATGTTGTGTTGGAGCCACTACTGCCTCAAGTGTAGTCACTGATCGGCGCTGTTATTGCGCCGGCACCTCAAGCCTTTCAGAAGAATTTTTAAGACCCTCACTAGTGACGTGATGGTTTTAGGCCTACTACCCAATGCACTCTACCGCACTACAGGCCATGATTGATCATATTTGTTTTTTTTTTACTTATGATCAGTTTCTCACAAAGATAAAAGCTGAATGGTGTCCATTGTGCTGCTTGGCGAGGTCGTGTGACACCCCGCGTGGGCAAGTTCATCACTGCCGGTGTGCATTGTGCTGCTCAGCGAGGTTTTGTAGGATTTAGATTCAAGACCTCAACTTTTATATTCCATCAAATGCATAAACCAACTGAGCTATATAACATATGTGACTATACAACTAAAGTTGTTCTTTTAACTACATAATTTCAAATCTTATATTGTATATATATTTGACACTCCAAATGATCTTAAATATAAAAGTTATCCAAACAATCTTAAATGAAAAAGTTATCAACTACAGAGTTGTTGATCTCTTCAAATGCTACAAGTTTGATGTTGACTTTGTCTTCATTTTACATTGTTATTCATCTTAGATCTAATCTAAAAGCTTATATTTGATATTTTGACTTATAAACCATCTCAAATTAAAAGATATCAACTAAAAAGTTTTAGATCTCTTTAAACTCTATAGTTCTGATATAAAGTTTTTCTTGATCCCATCTTATAGTAAAGTTCTAAAGTTTTTTGCACAAAAGTCTGTCATTGGCAATTCAAGCCATGAACTAACAGTGATTCTCTAGTTCAACGGTGAAAGCCTTTTATGGTGTATTGTGGCCCAGCTCCTCATGTGGAACATGCCTACTTATGCATGTCACCTCTCTTACACTTTTGTCATCGCTTTGTGTCAAAGGGATAACCTAATGTAAAACTCCATCCACTCATGGACCGACGGTACTTACTCCTAGTAGTCATGTAGATATCATATACCACCATCACAGACCAACACGAGTCTTTTGTGCTCACTTTGTCCTCACTCACGCGTACCCGAGAAAGCATCCTGGTCGGTCACCTATCCAAGATTGCTCTGAACCAAGCACGTTTAACTCGAAGGTTTTTTCAAGATAGGCTTCCGAAAAAGATGCATCTTGTTGGTATAAGTACTCTATCAGTTCTATTAAGCATTGGACCCCAAGACAGGAACCTCCCCTCTTGGCCACGTCTCTGTGTCCAGTATTGTCATATGTCATGCCATGTGATCACTATGGGCCCACATGCCCCATGCCATATTCCTGAACCCCTAGCCACACACGCCCATAAAACCGCGAGGGTCAGCTCTATCAATGTCGAAGGATACCATCGTCTAGAGCTATTATTTGATTATTACCGCTTGAAAAGTGAAGCCATGGGCTTCGGATCAACGACATACACAAGCAATGAAGAAGCTGGACAAAGCAAGGCAGGGTCATCAAGACTTGTTTAGCAAGATTACGAGAGTAAAAGACACTGGTGCCCTTATTCTACTCATTAGCTTATATGTATAGGTTTGAGGGCTTGATTGTATTTTTTACGAAGTTCTACCTCACAACAATAAATAGAGGAACATAGCTATGCATTGGACACATGTTTTTGTCTAGAGAGAATTGAACCGCGCTGCCTACAAAGTTATATTTCCCTTACCTTCGCATTGTAATTTGTAACACCCTGAATTTAGGGATATATAATTTCTTTGCTGATATCCACAAAATTCAGGTGTTACTCCTCTTTCCTCCTCCTGTCCTAGTTTCCCTTTTTCAATTTCTTTAGAGGAAGAACTATTTTCTTGGAGATGTAATTATATCTTAGAAGACAAAATCCCAAGGGAGAATGAAGTGTTGCATCATGCTGAACCTCAATTTTTTTGTTTGATGCATATGCTTGATGCACCTCTCTTTGAAATTTGTGAAGTACACTTTGGGTTCGAAATTCAAAAGCAAAAGAGAAGATAAAGGAGAAAAAATTCAGAATAAAAGAAAAATAAAAAGAAGCCCACGCCCCTCTTCCAACCGACCTTCTGGCCCATCGAGCGGCCTGCTCCGCGCCCGCACTTTCCGCCTCCCCCTTGACCGACTGGCCCCACCTGCTAGGGCTCATCCCGCGTGCGCTCGTGTGGCCCTGCGCAGGCGCTGTCTCCCTTCCCACAGGCCCACCCTATCGGCACTGTCGCTCATAACCGCGCGCCCGCTCCCCCCTCTCTCTGTGTGCACCGAGGGCCCACCTGTCGGTGCTCTTCTCCTCGTCCGTTGCGTGCGCACCTGCGTCGGCCCACTGATGCCTTGGCCCCACCTGGCAGCCCCACCCCCTCCTTCAACCGTCAACCCACGTGGACCGTGCGCACGTCGAGTAAGTCGCGCCCAAATCGCACCACACGCTCGGCAACCGCCCCACGCTCGGCCATTTGAACCCAGTGCCCCCACTAGCTCACCCCACCCTTACTCGCGCACCCGCATGCAACTCGCCTCGCTTAGAACCGCTCGCGCTCGCCAAGAAGTCGAGCCGGAGCCCGCTGAGCCATAGTGTTGCGCCCGTCGTCGAGCACATCGAGCCCAGACGTGCCCGGAGCACCGCCACGACATCCGCCTCGTTGTCCACCGACCATGGGTCGAGCCGGACTCCGCCCTCACCGACGTCCACGCTCGAGGTCTGTCGTGCTCGCCATCGAGGGTGAGCATCTAACCTTGCCCTTTTCTCGTCTACTCTGCCTCTTACCCCTGTCTTGTCGCGACCGCTAGGCCAAGCGGCCATGCTACTTGTTGTGCCCCGGCTCCGGTCAGTGCTCCGCTGGAGGCTTCCCCGCCCCTCATGCACACGCGGCTAGGGGTAGACGACAACCCTAAGAGCAAGGGCTCGCCTGGCAGTCTCCCCCACGAGAAACCCCTCTTTCCCCTATCTGGGTCACTGATTGGTGAACCTGCCCGTTAGCGTAGCCCACACACCACACCTGCGCCACCGCGCCTGCACATGCCGTCATGCTGCTGACCGAAGGGTCCGACCGTGCCGAGGCCCACCTGCAACTTCCCCCATACCCGTCCTCTCTCTCCATGCTGCTATCTAGCGGGCCTGGACCGTCAGCCGTTCGCGCGCGGGCACACTGCCGCGTGCTCGCAACCCCCGCCTGGCCACGTGTCGTCGTGCTACGCGGCACACACGCACCGTCGCTCCTCCACACTGCATGGGATCGCCCATGGGCCATCCTTGATCTTGCGGGATCCGCTACGCCTCGCATTCTGTAGCTACCGTGTGGTCGGTCTCGGCCAATGGTTGACCGCCACGTGCCCCCTCCCCACCGCGCCCGCGCATTTTTTCGCTAAGGCCCCTAAACTCTTTTAAAATTGAGCGCCTATGCGTTGTCTTGGGAAACTTGTCTGCTAGCCCAAAAACTCTATATAATTATGTTTTGATCCCTAAAACTTGAAAACACGTATAATGTTTGCATAGAAACTCCAAATTAGGTGATTCAAATTGCATATTTTCCATGGTAACTTTGTCTACCTATTAGTTGTATGTTCATCTATTGTTTTAATGTTTCATTTGTTGAATAATACATAGTTTGAATTAAAGAGATTTTAGCCATAATTAATGAAATTCAAGAATAAGAAACTCTAGCAAATGTCCTGGTCTTGAAACCTAGACCACCTAGAGACTAATGCCATCAATAAATTAACTCTATTTGAACACTATAATTGTGACATAGATTTGGTTAATGAATAGTAAAGTAAGAAATAACCTTGTTGTTGGTCACTTGTTTTCGATTGCTGCATGGCATCAAAAAACAAGGCAACACAAGTTTGGAGGACAAACCTTCATCCTCGTTGAAAGGGAAATGTGTCCTTGGGCCATTTCTATAATGTTTTGGTGATTAAGTGTCCAACAAATATTAAGTGAGTTGATTATGTGCCAAACAAGCAAGAAGTGCAAATCATGTAACAAGGTACATTTCTAGACTTAGTACATTGTTTTGAGTACTAACATATTATCTAAGTGCTAGAAACAGAGAAAAGAAAAGAATTGCAAAAGACTTGGCTGGATGCAGCCGAAGTCCAGCTCGGCTTGGCACACCGGACTGTCCAGTGGTGCACCAGACAGTGTCCGGTGCGCCAGGCCAGCCTCCGATGAACAGGCCACTCTCGGGAAAAATCGGCGGTGTACGCTATAATTCACCGGACTATCCGGTGAGCCAACGGTCGCCAGCGCAACGGTCGGCCGCGCAATCCGCAGGCGACGCGTGGCCCGCACCAACGGTCGGCAGGGGGCACCGGACTGTCCGGTGCGCCAACTGGGCCAGAGGTGCAACGATCATCTGCCCCAAAAAAGGAAGGATATCGGCACCGGACCGTCTACAGTGACTGTCCGGTGCGCCACTCGACAGAAGGCAAGGATGACCTTCCTTGTTGGCCTCCAACGGCTCCTAGCTGCCTTGGGGCTATAAAAGGGACCCCTAGGCGCATGGAGGAGCTACCCAAGCTTACAAGAAACATTATAAGACTCCAAGACTCCAACTTCACGCATTCGATTCTTTGAGATAGTGACTTGAGCTCCATTTGAGTTGAGAACTCCGTGCATTGTGTTTTGAGCTCGAGTTGTGACTTGTGTGCGTGATTGTGCTGTGATTTGAGTCTTGTGTGTGTTGCTCTCCCCTCCCTTACTTCTTTGCTTCTTTTGTGATCATCATTGTAAGGGCGAGAGGCTCCAAGTTGTGGAGATTCCTCGCAAATGGGAGAAAAGACTAAGGAAGAAAGCCGTGGTATTCATGTTGATCATTGGATCACTTGAAAGGGGTTGAGTGCAACCCTCGTCCATTGAGACACCACAACGTGGAAGTAGGCAAGTATTACTTGGCCGAACCACGGGATAAAAATCACGTGTCTCTTGTGTTACTCCTCTCTGTGATTAATTGTGTTCGCAAGAGATCGCTTCAAGCCACTTAGCCGCACTAACACTTATAACAAAGTTTTGTGGCTATTAGTATTTGATTTTTACAGGATCACCTATTCACCCCCCCTCTAGGTGCTCTCAATTGGTATCGGAGCCGTTCTCTTCACGTAAGGGACTAATCGCCTGAAGAGATGGATCCTAAGGGAAAGGGGATGGTGGTCAACGACAAGGAGAAGGAGTCCTTCCTCAATGAGCCTAGAGACGACAAGCCTACTGACTCAGGCTCAAGTCACAAGAAGAGGGATGGGAAGAAGAGGCGCATCAAGAAAATCGTCTACTACGACAGCGATGCCTCTTCATCTTCACCAAGAGACGACGATGACGACGACTCTTCATCGAAAAAGAAAATGGTTAATAAAATTATTCATTTGATTATTCCTGTATTCCATTCAATTCTAATGCTCATTTACTATCAATTCCACTTGGGAACCTCCACACTTTGATGGATAAGACTACTCATTTTGGAGTCACAAAATGCGTAGTCACCTATTTTCTCTCCATCCTAGTATTTGGGAGATTGTTGAAAACTAAATGCATTTTGATAATACTGACAATCCCATTTTCATAAATGAGCAAATTCATAAGAATGCACAAGCTACCACTGTTTTGCTAGCATCTTTGTGCAGGGATGAATACAACAAGGTGAGCGGCTTGGACAACACCAAACAAATTTGGGATACCCTCAAGATATCACACGAGGGAAACGACGCCACCATGATCACCAAGATGGAGTTGGTGGAAGGCGAGCTGGGAAGGTTCGCGATGATCAGAGGAGAGGAGCCAACACAAACATACAACAGGCTCAAGACCCTGGTCAACAAAATTAGAAGCTATGGAAGCACAAGATGGACGGACCACGACGTCGTTCGACTAATGCTAAGGTCATTTACGGTAATTGACCCCCATCTTGTCAACCTTATTTGTGAGAATCCTAGGTACACCAAGATGACGCACGAGGAGATTCTTGGGAAGTTTGTGAGCAGGCGCATGATGGTGAAGAGGCTCGATATGTGGACGATGCTCTAAACGGTCCACTACCTGTCCATGAGCCTCAAACCATTGCCCTCAAAGCAACCAGCAACAGGGAGACGCTACCAAGCAAGGTGGCACAAGTGGAGGCCACGGGCCTCAACGAAGATGAGATGGCACTTATCATCAAGAGCTTCAAGACCGCACTAAAAGGACGCAAGGAGTACCCCAACAAGAATAAGACAAAGGGAAAGCGCTCCTGTTTCAAATGCGGTAAGACTGGTCATTTCATAGCACAATGCCCCGATAATGATGATGACCAGGAACAAGAAAAGCATGGGAAGAGGGAGAAGAAGGTGTACAAGAAGGCGAAGGGTGAGGCACACCTTGGCAAAGAATGGGATTCAGACTGCTCTTCATCCGACTCCAACGATGAAGGACTGGCAGCCTCGGCCTTCAACAAGTCTTCGCTCTTCCCCAACGAACGCCACACTTGCCTCATGGCCAAGGAGAAGAAGGTAAGCGTTCGAGATACCTCTAAGTATACTACTTCTAGTGATGATGATTCTAGTGATGATGAAGTAGATTACTCTAGCTTATTCAAAGGTTTAGATAGAGCTAAGGTAGAAAAGATCAATGAATTAATTGATGCTCTAAATGAAAAGGATAGATTGTTAGAAAAACAAGAGGATATTTTATATGAAGAGCATGATAAATTTGTTAGTGTGCAGAAATCTCTTGCTTTAGAGATTAAAAGGAATGAAATGCTATCCTCTGAATTTTCTGTTTGTCATGAATCTGTCTCTAGTTTAAAGATTCTGAATGATGATTTAAATGTTAAGCTAGAGGAAGCTAATAAATCTAGTTCATGATTTGAATGTTAGTATTTGTAATAGATGTAAGGATTTTGATGTTGATGCTTGTGATGAACACCTTATTTCTATTACCAAATTAAATGATGAGGTGGCAAGTCTTAATGCTCAACTTAAGACTTGCAAATTTAATTTTGATCAATTAAAATTTGCTAGGGATGCCTACACCGTTGGTAGACACCCCTCAATTAAGGATGGGTTTGGCTTTCGAAGGGAAGCCAAGAACTTAACAAGCCATAGGGCTCCAATTCTCAACAAGGAGAAAAGAAAGGCCCCTATGACTAGTAGTCCTCAAAGGAACCATGCCTTTATCTATAATGAAAAAGTTGCTAGTCATTCTCATTATAATAGAAATTATGCTCATACTACTTATAATGATTCACATGCTATGTTTGCATCAAGTTCTACTTTGGTGCATGATAGAAGTAAGCCTAGGAGAAATCATGGTGTGCATCATGTTCCTAGGAGAGTATGTAATGAACCTTCTACCATTTACCATGCTTGCAATACTTCTTTTGCGCTTTTATGTAAGAATGAAAAAGTAGTTGCTAGAAAGTTGGGATCCAAATGCAAGGGAGACAAGACTTGTATTTGGGTTCCAAAGGCTATTGTGACTAACCTTGTAGGACCCAACAAGAGTTGGGTACCTAAAACCCAAGTGTAAATTACCTTGCAGGTTTATGCATCCGTGGGCTCAAGCTGGATTATCGACAGTGGATGCACAAACCACATGACGGGGAAGAAGAAGATGTTCACCTCCTACGTCAAGAACAAGGATTCCCAGGATTCGATCATCTTTGGAGATGGGAACCAAGCTTGTCAGGCAGGAAAACAAGTGGGAAGCACTCATCACAGCAAGAATGTGATGACAACATCAAGACCACTGGAGCTTCTCCACATGGACCTCTTCAGACCCGTTGCCTACCTTAGCATCGGGGGAAGTAAGTATGGTCTTGTCATTGTTGATGATTTTTCCCGCTTCACTTGGGTGTTCTTTTTGCAGGATAAATCAGAAACCCAAGTGACCCTAAAGCGCTTTCTAAAGAGGGCTCAAAACGAATTTGAGCTCAAGGTGAAAAATATTAGAAGCGACAACGGGTCCGAGTTCTAGAATATGCAAGTGGAGGAGTATCTTGATGAAGAAGGAATCAAGCACGAGTTCTCTGCTCCCTACACACCACAGCAAAATGGTGTGGTAGAGAGGAAGAATAGGATGCTAATCGACATGGCGAGGACGATGCTTGGAGAATTCAAGACTCCCGAGCGGTTTTGGTCGGAAGCTGTGAACACAACCTGCCACGCCATAAATCGGCTATATCTGCATCGTCTCCTCAAGAAGACCTCCTACGAACTCCTTACTGGCAATGTCTCTTACTTTCGTGTATTTGGGAGCAAATGCTACATTTTGGTGAAGAAAGGTAGACATTCCAAATTTGCTCCCAAAGCAGTAGAAGGGTTTTTACTAGGGTATGACTCAAATACAAAGGCGTATAGGGTCTTCAACAAATCATCGGGTTTGGTTGAAGTCTCTAGCGACGTTGTATTTGATGAGACTAATGGCTCTCCAAGAGAGCAAGTTGATCTTGATGACATAGATGAAGATGATGTTCCGACGGCCGCAATGCGCACGATGGCGATAGGTGAGGTACGACCACAAGAACAACAGGAGCAAGATCAACCATCTTCCTCTACAATGGTGCATCGCCCAACTCAAGATGATGGACAGGATCATCAAGAAGAGGCGTGTGATCAAGGGGAGCACAAGAAGAACAAGCTATGGAGGAAGAAGCACCACTGGCCCCTCCAACTCAAGTCCGAGCGACGATTCAAAGAAATCACCCCGTCGATCAAATTCTGGGTGACATAAGCAAGGGAGTAACAACTCGCTCACGTTTAGCTAATTTTTGCGAGCATTACTCGTTTGTCTCTTCTATTGAGCCTTTCAGGGTAGAAGAGGTCTTGCAAGATCCGGACTGGGTGTTGGCCATGCAGGAAGAGCTCAACAACTTCAAGAGGAACGAAGTTTGGAGCCTGGTGCCACGTCCCAAGCAAAATGTTGTGGGAACCAAGTGGGTGTTTGAAAGTCGCCTAGAGGGGGGGTGAATAGGCAAATCTGAAATTTATAAAGTTTAAGCACAACTACAAGCCGTGGTTAGCGTTAGAAATATAATCGAGTCCGAAAGAGAGGGCGAAAACAAATCACAAGCAAATAAGGCGAATGACACGGTGATTTGTTTTACCGAGGTTTGGTTCTTGCAAACCTACTCCCCGTTGAGGTGGTCACAAAGACCGGGTCTCTTTCAACCCTTTCCTCTCTCAAACAGTCACCTAGACCGAGTGAGCTTCTTTTCTCAATCAATCGGGACACAAGTCCCCACAAGGACCACCACACAATTGGTGTCTCTTTCCTTGATTACAATTGAGTTGGAAACAAGAAAGAAGGAAGAAGAAAAGCAATCCAAGCGCAAGAACTCAAATGAACACAATTGTCTCTCTCACTAGTCACTATTTGATTGGAATGATCTTTGGACTTGGGAGAGGATTTGATCTCTTTGTTTGTGTCTTGGAATGAAGTCTAGAGCTCTTGTATGAGGTTTGATGGCTGAAAACTTGGATACATTGAAGTTTGGTGGTTGGGGGGTATTTATAGCCCCAACCACCAAAAGGACCGTTGGTGAGGGCTTCTGTCGTATGGTGCACCGGACAGTCCGGTGCGCCACTGGACACTGTCCGGTGCGCCAGCCACGTCACCAGGCCGTTGGGTTCCGACCGTTGGAGCTTCTGACAACTGGGGCCACCAGACAGTCCGGTGGTGCATCGGACAGTCACTATTCACTGTCTGGTGCGCCTTCTGCGCCTGCTCTGACTTCTGCGCGCGCAGGCGCGCACTGTAGCGTTTCACTGTTCCTCTGCAGACGACCGTTGGCGCTGTATAGCCGTTACTCTGCTAGCACACCGGACAGTCCGGTGAATTATAGCGGAGCGGCCTCCCGAATTCCTGAAGGTGGCAAGTTCGGAGTGGAACTCCCTGGTGCACCGGACACTGTCCGGTGGTGCACCGGACAGTCCGGTGCGCCAGAGCAGGGCTGCCTTTGGGGTGTCTTTTGCTCTTTTTATTTGAACCCTTTCTTGGACTTTTATTAGTTTGTGTTGAACCTTTGGCACCTGTAGAACTCATAATCTAGAGCAAACTAGTTAGTCCAATTAATTTGTGTTGGGCAATTCAACCACCAAAATTCATATAGGAAAAATGTGTAAGCCTATTTCCCTTTCAGTGTTCCGCAACAAGCAAGATGGGCATGGGGTGGTGACAAGAAACAATGCTCGACTTGTGGCAAAAGGTTATGTCCAAGTCGCAGGTCTGGATTTCGAGGAGACTTTTGCTCCTGTGGCTAGGCTAGAGTCTATTCGAATATTATTAGCCTATGCCGCTCACCACTCTTTCAGGTTATTTCAAATGGATGTGAAGAGCGCTTTCCTCAACGGGCCAATTAAGGAAGAGGTGTATGTGGAACAACCCCCTAGCTTTGAGGATGACAGGTACCCCGACCATGTGTGTAAGCTCTCTAAGGCGCTCTATGGACTTAAGCAAGCCCCATGAGCATGGTATGAATGCCTTAGAGACTTCTTAATTGCTAATGCTTTCAAGGTTGGGAAAGCCGATCCCACTCTTTTCACTAAGACTTGTGATGGTGACCTTTTTGTGTGCCAAATTTATGTCGATGACATAATATTTGGTTCTACTAACCAAAAGTCTTGTGAGGAGTTTAGCAGGGTGATGACTCAAAAGTTTGAGATGTCGATGATGGGCGAGTTGAATTATTTCCTTGGGTTCCAAGTGAAGCAACTCAAGGACGGCACATTCATCTCCCAAACGAAGTACACTCAAGATCTTCTCAAGCGGTTTGGGATGAAGGACGCCAAACCCGCTAAGACACCTATGGGAACCGACGGGCATGTCGACCTCAACAAAGGAGGTAAGTCCGTTGATCAAAAGGCATATCGGTCCATGATAGGTTCATTGCTTTATTTATGTGCTAGTAGACCGGATATTATGCTTAGTGTATGCATGTGTGCTAGATTTCAATCCGACCCCAAGGAATGTCACCTTGTGGCCATTAAGCGAATTCTTAGGTATTTAGTTGCTACGCCTTGCTTCAGGATCTCGTATCCAAAGGGGTCTACCTTTGACTTGATTGGATACTCAGACTCCGATTATGCTGGATGCAAGGTTGATAGGAAGAGTACATCAGGGACGTGCCAATTCCTAGGAAGGTCCCTGGTGTCTTGGAGTTCAAAGAAACAAACCTCCGTTACCCTATCCACCGCTGAGGCCGAGTATGTTGCCGCAGGACAGTGTTGCGTGCAACTACTTTGGATGAGGCAAACCCTCCGGGACTTTGGCTACAATCTGAGCAAAGTCCCACTCCTATGTGACAATGAGAGTGCAATCCGCATGGCGGATAATCCTGTTGAACACAGCCGCACTAAGCACATAGACATCTAGCATCACTTTCTGAGAGACCACCAGCAAAAGGGAGATATCGAGGTGTTCCATATTAGCACCGAGAACCAGCTAGCCGATATCTTTACCAAGCCGTTGGATGAGAAAACCTTTTGCAGGCTGCGTAGTGAGCTAAATGTCTTAGATTCGTGTAACTTGGATTGATATATAGCATACATGTGTTCTATGCCTTTGATCATGTTACTTATGCATTTATGAAATTTGTTGCTTATTTATGGTGCTCAAGTTGTGCAAGGGATCCCCGGACCTCACAAGTACATGTGTGAATGATGCACATATTTAGGGGGAGAAGTGCTACAACTTGACCCTTTGAGACTAACCTTTGTGTTTGAGTATACTTGATGTAGTCTCAAAGGTGAATTGAAAGGGAAAGGTGAACTTTGACCATGCAAAGACTTCCACTGCACTCCGGTATTAGTGTACTTAATTCCAAGTTCATTCTTATGCTCTTATTGCCTTTTTGCTCTTAATTGACAATTTTGGTGAGGCAATGGGGTTAAAGGGCCAATAATGATCCCATTTTGGTGCTTAATGCCAAAGGGGGAGAAATTAAGGCCAAAGCAAATGAATCAGCTACCACTTGTGAATTTCGAAAACAATAGAGTTAGAACTTTTGATTTGTCCAAAATGCTCTTATTGCAAAATTTTGTCTCTTGTGGGGGAGAATTTATGATTATGGGAAAAAGGGGGAGTTTTTGGCACTTGATCAATTTTTCCATTGGAATATCTCTCTTTGTGCCTAAACAAGTGTGTTTGACATATAGATAGGAAAATGAATTTGATTTGCAAAAACAAACCAAGTGGTGGCAAGAATGATCCAAATATGCCAAATTAAAGTCAAAAACAATTTGGTCCTTATTTGCATCGATGTTGCACTTATTTTTGTTGCTTTTTGATGTGTTGGCATAAATCACCAAAAAGGGGGAGATTGAAAGGGAAATGTGTCATTGGGGCATTTCTATAATGTTTTGGTGATTAAGTGTCCAACACATATTAAGTGA
Source organism: Zea mays (assembly GCF_902167145.1). Lineage (NCBI taxonomy): Eukaryota > Viridiplantae > Streptophyta > Magnoliopsida > Poales > Poaceae > Zea > Zea mays. The sequence continues at coordinate 29,608,159 of NC_050096.1, forward strand.
GTTGATTATGTGCCAAACAAGCAAGAAGTGCAAATCATGTAACAAGGTACGTCTCTAGACTTAGTACATTGTTTTGAGTACTAACATATATTGTCTAAGTGCTAGAAACAGAGAAAAGAAAAGAATTGCAAAAGACTTGGCTGGGTGCAGCCGAAGTCTAGCTCGGCTTGGCACACCGGACTGTCCGGTGGTGCACCGAACAGTGTCCGGTGCGCCAGGCCAGCCTCCGGTGAACATGCCACTCTTGGGAAAAATCGGCGGCGTACGGCTATAATTCACCGGACTATCCGGTGGTGCACCGGACTGTCCGGTGAGCCAACGGTCGCCAGCGCAACGGTCGGTCGCGCAATCTACAGGCGACGCGTGGCCCACACCAACGGTCGGTAGGGGGCACCTGACTGTCCGGTGTGCACTGGACAGTGTCCGGTGCGCCAACTGGCCTGGAGGTGCAACGATCATCTGCGCTAGAAAAGGAAGGATATCAGCACCGGACCGTCTACAGTGATTGTCCGGTGCGCCACTCGACAGAAGGCAAGGATGGCCTTCCTTGTTGGCCTCCAACGGCTCCTAGCTGCCTTGGGGCTATAAAAGGGACCCCTAGGCGCATGGAGGAGCTACCCAAGCTTACAAGAAACATTATAAGTGAAAGGGAATTAGGCTTACACCGAGTTCTTAAATAATTTTGGTGGTTGAATTGCCCAACACAAATCTTTGGACTAACTAGTTTGCCCAAGTGTATAGATTATACAGGTATAAAAGGTTCACACTCAGCCAATAAAAAGACCAAGTTTTGGATTCAACAAAGGAGCAAAGGGGCAACCGAAGGCACCCCTGGTTTGGCGCACCGGACTGTCCGGTGTGCCACCGGACATGTCCGGTGCACCAGGGGGACTCAGACTCAAACTCACCACCTTCGGGAATTTCCGGAGGCGACTCGGCTATAATTCACCGGACTGTCCGGTGTACACCAGACAGTGTCCGGTGTGCCAAGGGAGGTCGGCCTCAGGAACTCGCCAGCTTCGGGAAAAGCCAACGGCTCGTCCACTATAATTCACCGGACTGTCCGGTGTGCACCGGACTGTCCGGTGCGACTCCGGAGCAACGACTATCTCCGCGCCAACGGCTCTCTGCAGAGCAATTAATGCGCGCGCAGAAGTCAGAATCGCCCATGCTGGCACACCGGACAGCAAACAGTACATGTCCGGTGTGCACCGGACACCCAGGCGGGCCCACAAGTCAGAAGCTCCAACGGTCAGAATCCAACGGCAGTGATGACGTGGCAGGGGGCACCGGACTGTCCGGTGTGCACCGGACTGTCCGGTGCGCCATCGAACAGACAGCCTCCCAACGGCCACTTTTGGTGGTTGGGGCTATAAATACCCCAACCACCCCACCATTCATTGCATCCAAGTTTTCTACTTCTCAACTACTACAAGAGCTCTAGCATTCAATTCTAGACACACTAAAGAGATCAAATCCTCTCCAATTCCACACTAAGCCCTAGTGACTAGTGAGAGTGATTTGCCGTGTTCATTTGAGCTCTTGCGCTTGGATTGCTTCTTTTCTTTCTCACTTGTTCTTGAGATCACAACTCCATTGTAATCAAGGCAAGAGGCACCAATTGTGTGGTGGCCCTTGCGGGGAAGTTTTGTTCCCGGCTTTGATTTGAGAAGAGAAGCTCACTCGGTCCGAGGGACCGTTTGAGAGAGGGAAGGGTTGAAAGAGACCCGGCCTTTGTGGCCTCCTCAACGGGGAGTAGGTTTGCAAGAACCGAACCTCGGTAAAACAAATCTCCGTGTCTCACTTGCTTATTCGCTTGGGATTTGTTTTGCACCCTCTCTCTCGGACTCGTTTATATTTCTAACGCTAACCCGGCTTGTAGTTGTGTTTATATTTGTAAATTTCAGCTTCGCCCTATTCACCCCCCCTCTAGGCGACTGTCAATTGGTATCAGAGCCCGGTGCTTCATTAGAGCCTAACCGCTCGAAGTGATGTCGGGAGATCACGCCAAGAAGGAGATGGAGACCGGCGAAAAGCCCACTACAAGCCATGGGAGCACTTCATCGGAAGAGTCCCGCACCAAGAGAAAGGAGAAGAAGAAGGACTCCTCCAAACGGAAGGAGAAAAAGGCTTCCTCCTCTCACCACCAAGAGAAGAAGGAAAAATCTTCTTCCCACAAGCCGCATCGGAAAGGCGACAAGCATAAGAGGATGAGGAAGGTGGTCTACTACGAGACCGACACTTCATCAACTGCTACCTCCGACTCCGATGCGCCCTCCGTCACTTCTAAGCGCCAAGAGCGCAAGAAGTATAGTAAGATCCCCCTACGCTACCCTCGCATTTCCAAACATACACCTTTACTTTCCGTCCCATTAGGCAAACCACCAACTTTTGATGGTGAAGATTACGCTAGGTGGAGCGATTTAATGCGATTTCATCTAACCTCGCTCCACAAAAGCATATGGGATGTTGTTGAGTTTGGTGCGCAGGTACCATCCATAGGGGATGAGAACTATGATGAGGATGAGGTGGCCCAAATCGAGCACTTCAACTCTCAAGCAACAACAATACTCCTAGCCTCTTTGAGTAGAGAGGAGTATAACAAAGTTCAAGGGTTGAAGAACGCAAAGGAGATTTGGGATTTACTCAAAACCGCGCATGAAGGTGATGAGCTCACCAAGATCACCAAGCAGGAAACGATTGAGGGGGAGCTCGGTCGGTTCCGGCTTCGCAAAGGGGAGGAGCCACAACACATGTACAATCGGCTCAAGACTTTGGTGAACCAAGCGCGCAACCTCGGGAGCGTAAAGTGGGATGACCACGAGGTGGTTAAGGTTATTCTAAGATCACTCATTTTCCTTAACCCTACTCAAGTTCAATTAATTCGTGGTAATCCTAGATATACTAAAATGACCCCCGAGGAAGTTATCGGGAATTTTGTAAGTTTTGAGTGCATGATCGAAGGCTCGAGGAAGATCAACGAGCTTGACGAACCATCCACATCCGAGGCGCAACCGGTAGCCTTCAAGGCAACGGAGGACAAGAAGGAAGAGTCTACACCAAGTAGACAACCAATTGACGCCTCCAAGCTCGACAATGAGGAGATGGCTCTAATCATCAAAAGCTTTCGCCAAATCCTCAAGCAACGGAAGGGGAAGGATTACAAATCCCGTTCCAAGAAGGTTTGCTACAAGTGTGGTAAGCCCGGTCACTTTATCGCTAAATGTCCATTATCAAGTGACAGTGACAGGGATAACGACAAGAAGGGCAAGAGGAGAGAAAAGAAAAGGTACTACAAGAAGAAGGGCGGTGATGCTCATGTTTGTCGGGAGTGGGACTCCGACGAAAGCTCAAGCGATTCCTCTGACGACGAGGACGCCGCCAACATCGCCGTCACCAAGGGACTCCTCTTCCCCAACGTCGGCCACAAGTGCCTCATGGCAAAGGACGACAAAAAGAAGAAGGTTAAATCTAACTCCTCCACTAAATATGAGTCTTCTAGTGATGATAATGCTAGTGGTGAGGAAGATAATTTGCGAACTCTTTTTGCCAACCTTAACATGGAACAAAAGGAGAAATTAAATGAACTAATTAGTGCCATCCATGAGAAGGATGATCTCTTGGACTCCCAAGAGGACTTCCTAATCAAGGAAAATAAAAAACATGTTAAAGTTAAAAATGCTTATGCTTTACAAGTTGAAAAATATGAAAAATTATCTAGTGAGCTAAGCACTTGCCGTGAGATAATTGACAACCTTAGAAATGAAAATGCTAGTTTAAATGCTAAGGTTGATTCTCATGTTTGTAATGTTTCAACTCCCAATCCTAGAGATAATAATGATAATTTGCTTGCTAGGATTGAAGAATTAAACATTTCTCTTGGTAGCCTTAGATTAGAGAATGAAAATTTGATTGCTAAGGCTAAAGATTTTGATGTTTGCAATGCTACCATTTCCGACCTTAGAACTAAGAATGAAATGTTGCATGCTAAGGTTGTAGAACTTAAATCTTGCAAACCCTCTACATCTAATGTTGAGCATGTTTCTATTTGCACTAGATGTAGAGATATTGATGTTAATGCTATTCATGATCACATGTCGTTAATTAAACAACAAAATGATCACATAGCAAAATTAGATGCTAAAATTGCCGAGCATAACTTAGAAAATGAAAAATTTAAATTTGCTAGAAGTATGCTCTATAATGGGAGACGCCCTAGCATCAAGGATGGCATTGGCTTCCAAAGGGGAGACAATGTCAAACTTAAAGCCCCTCCTAAGAACTTGTCTAACTTTGTTAAGGGCAAGGCTCCCATGCCTCAGGATAACGAGGGCTACATTTTGTACCCTGCCGGTTATCCAGAGAGCAAAATTAGGAAAATTCATTCTAGGAAGTCTCACTCTGGCCCTAATCATGCTTTTATGTATAAGGGTGAGACATCTAGCTCTAGGCAACCAACCCGTGCCAAGTTGCCTAGAAAGAAAACTCCTATTGCATCAAATGATCATGTTATTTCATTTAAAACTTTTGATGCTTCTTATGTTTTGACTAACAAATCCGGCAAGGTCGTTGCCAAGTTTGTTGGGGGCAAACACAAGGGCTCCAAGACTTGTGTTTGGGTACCCAAAGTTCTTGTTTCTAATGCCAAAGGACCCAAAATAGTTTGGGTACCTAAAGTCAAGAACTAAATTTGTTTTGTAGGTTTATGCATCCGGGGGCTCAAGTTGGATACTCGACAGCGGGTGCACAAACCACATGACCGGGGAGAAAAGGATGTTCTCCTCATATGAGAAAAACCAAGATTCCCAACGAGCTATCACATTCGGGGATGGAAATCAAGGTTTGGTCAAAGGTTTGGGTAAAATTGCTATATCACCTGACCATACTATTTCCAATGTTTTTCTTGTTGATTCTTTAGATTACAATTTGCTTTCCGTTTCTCAGTTATGTCAAATGGGCTACAACTGTCTCTTTACTGATATAGGTGTCACTGTCTTTAGAAGGAGTGAGGATTCAATAGCATTTAAAGGTGTGTTGGAGGGTCAGCTATACTTAGTAGATTTTGATAGAGCTGAACTCGACACATGCTTAATTGCTGAGACTAACATGGGTTGGCTCTAGCACCGTCGACTAGCCCATGTTGGGATGAAGAATCTTCATAAGCTTCTAAAGGGAGAGCACATTTTAGGATTAACAAATGTTCATTTTGAGAAAGATAGGATTTGTAGCGCATGCCAGGCGGGGAAGCAAGTTGGAGTCCATCATCCACACAAGAACATCATGACGACCGACAGGCCGCTTGAGCTACTCCACATGGATCTATTCGGCCCGATTGCTTACATAAGCATCGGCGGGAGTAAGTATTGTCTTGTAATAGTGGATGATTATTCTCGCTTCACTTGGGTATTCTTTTTACAGGAAAAATCTCAAACCCAAGAGACTTTAAAGGGATTCTTGAGACGGGCTCAAAATGAGTTCGGCTTAAGGATCAAGAAAATAAGAAGCGACAATGGGACGGAGTTCAAGAACTCTCAAATTGAAGGCTTCCTTGAGGAGGAGGGCATCAAGCATGAGTTCTCTTCTCCCTACACACCTCAACAAAATGGTGTAGTGGAGAGGAAGAATCGAACTCTTTTGGACATGGCAAGAACCATGCTTGATGAGTACAAGACACCGGACCGGTTTTGGGCCGAAGCGGTCAACACCGCCTGCTACGCCATCAATCGGTTATATCTTCACCGAATCCTCAAGAAGACATCCTATGAACTCCTAACCGGTAAAAAGCCCAACATTTCATACTTTAGAGTTTTTGGTAGCAAATGCTTTATTCTTGTTAAAAGAGGTAGAAAATCTAAATTTGCTCCTAAAACTGTAGAAGGCTTTTTACTTGGTTATGACTCAAACACAAGGGCATATAGGGTCTTTAACAAGTCCACTGGACTAGTTGAAGTCTCATGTGACATTGTGTTTGATGAAACTAACGGCTCTCAAGTAGAGCAAGTTGATCTTGATGAAATAGGTAATGAAGAGGCTCCGTGTATCGCGCTAAGGAACATGTCCATTGGGGATGTGTGTCCTAGGGAATCCGAAAAGCCTCCAAGTGCACAAGATCAACCGTCCTCCTCCATGCAAGCATCTCCACCAACTCAAAATGAGGATGAAGCTCAAGTTGATGAAGGGCAAAATCAAGAAGATGAGCCACCTCAAGATGATGGCAATGATCAAGGGGGAGATGCAATTGATCAAGAAAAGGAGGATGAGGAAGAACCAAGGCCGCCACACCCAAGAGTCCACCAAGCAATCCAACGAGATCACCCCGTCGACACCATCCTCGGCGATATTCATAAGGGGGTAACCACTAGATCTCGTGTTGCTCATTTTTGTGAACATTACTCTTTTGTTTCCTCTATTGAGCCACACAGGGTAGAGGAAGCACTTCAAGATTCGGATTGGGTGGTGGCGATGCAAGAGGAGCTCAACAACTTCACTAGAAATGAGGTATGGCATTTAGTTCCACGTCCTAACCAAAATGTTGTAGGAACCAAATGGGTCTTCCGCAACAAGCAAGATGAGCATGGTGTGGTGACAAGGAACAAAGCTCGACTTGTGGCCAAAGGATACTCCCAAGTCGAAGGCTTGGATTTCGGTGAAACCTATGCACCCGTAGCTAGGCTTGAGTCAATTCGCATATTATTAGCCTATGCTACTTACCATGGCTTTAAGCTTTATCAAATGGACGTGAAAAGTGCCTTCCTCAATGGACCAATCAAGGAAGAGGTCTATGTTGAGCAACCTCCCGGCTTTGAAGACAGTGAGTATCCTAACCATGTTTATAGGCTCTCTAAGGCGCTTTATGGGCTCAAGCAAGCCCCAAGAGCATGGTATGAATGCCTAAGAGATTTCCTTATTGCTAATGGCTTCAAAGTCGGCAAGGCCGATCCTACACTCTTTACTAAAACTCTTGAAAATGACTTGTTTGTATGCCAAATTTATGTTGATGATATTATATTTGGGTCTACTAACGAGTCTACATGTGAAGAGTTTAGTAGGATCATGACACAGAAATTCGAGATGTCGATGATGGGGGAGTTGAAGTATTTTCTAGGATTCCAAGTCAAGCAACTCCAAGAGGGCACCTTCATTAGCCAAACGAAGTACACTCAAGACATTCTAACCAAGTTTGGGATGAAGGATGCCAAACCCATCAAGACACCCATGGGAACTAATGGGCATCTCGACCTCGACACGGGAGGTAAGTCCGTGGATCAAAAGGTATACCGGTCGATGATTGGTTCATTGCTTTACTTATGTGCATCTCGACCGGACATTATGCTTTCCGTTTGCATGTGTGCAAGATTCCAATCCGACCCTAAGGAATCCCACCTTACGGTCGTAAAACGAATCTTGAGATATTTGGCTTACACACCTAAGTTTGGGCTTTGGTACCCTCGGGGATCCACGTTTAATTTGATTGGTTATTCGGATGCCGATTGGGCGGGGTGTAAAATCAATAGGAAGAGCACATCGGGGACTTGCCAGTTCTTGGGAAGATCCTTGGTATCTTGGGCTTCAAAGAAGCAAAATTCGGTCGCTCTTTCCACCGCCGAAGCCGAGTACATTGCCGCAGGTCATTGTTGCGCGCAATTGCTTTGGATGAGGCAAACCCTGCGGGACTATGGTTACAAATTAACCAAAGTCCCTTTGCTATGTGATAATGAGAGTGCAATTAAAATGGCCGACAATCCCGTCGAGCACAGCCGCACTAAGCACATAGCCATTCGGTATCATTTTCTTAGGGATCACCAACAAAAGGGAGATATCGAGATTTCTTACATTAATACTAAAGATCAATTAGCCGATATCTTTACCAAGCCACTTGATGAACAATCTTTTACCAGACTTAGGCATGAGCTTAATATTCTTGATTCTAGAAACTTCTTTTGTTAGTTTGCACACATAGCACACAAGTATACCTTTGATCATGTCTCTTTTGTATATGCTATGACTAATGTGTTTTCAAGAGTATTTCAAACCAAGTCATAGGTATATTGAAAGGAAATTGGAGTCTTCGGCGAAGACAAAGGCTTCCACTCCGTAACTCATACTTCGCCATCACTCCAAGCAACTCTCTATTCGTTGGGGAGAAATGAGCATCAAAGAAAAGGACTTCGTCTTTGGGAGAGAGTAAGAGCCCAAAGCTAAAGGACCGGACTTCGCCTTTGGTATAATCTTAACTCATTTATTTATGACCAAAGGGGAAGATAGCACTTCAAGGGCTCTAATGATTCCGTTTTTGGCGATTCATGCCAAAAAGGGGGAGAAATGAGCCCAAAGCAAAAGGACCGCACCACCACCAACCACCAATTTCAAAAACTTAGTGCTTTCCAAAAGTATTTTTCAATTGGTATCCTATTGTGTTCAAAAGGAAAAGAAAATTAGTTTTTCAAAAATGTATATCAAAACCCTCTTGAACACTAAGAGGTGGATCTCCTTTAGGGGGAGTTTTGTTTAGTCAAAGGAAAAGCATTTGAAACAGGGGGAGAAAATTTCAAATCTTGAAAATGCTTTGCAAACTCTTATTCATTTACCTTTGACTATTTGCAAAAGATCTTTGAAGTGAATTTACAAAAATTTTGCAAAAACAAAACATGTGGTGCAAACGTGGTCCAAAATGTTAAATAAGAAAGAAACAATCCATGCATATCTTGTAAGTAGTTATATTGGCTCAATTCCAAGCATCCTTTACACTTACATTATGCAAACTAGTTCAATTATGCACTTCTATATTTGCTTTGGTTTGTGTTGGCATCAATCACCAAAAAGGGGGAGATTGAAAGGGAATTAGGCTTACACCGAGTTCTTAAATAATTTTGGTGGTTGAATTGCCCAACACAAATCTTTGGACTAACTAGTTTGCCCAAGTGTATAGATTATACAGGTATAAAAGGTTCACACTCAGCCAATAAAAAGACCAAGTTTTGGATTCAACAAAGGAGCAAAGGGGCAACCGAAGGCACCCCTGGTTTGGCGCACCGGACTGTCCGGTGTGCCACCGGACATGTCCGGTGCACCAGGGGGACTCAGACTCAAACTCACCACCTTCGGGAATTTCCGGAGGCGACTCGGCTATAATTCACCGGACTGTCCGGTGTACACCGGACAGTGTCCGGTGCGCCAAGGGAGGTCGGCCTCAGGAACTCGCCAGCTTCGGGAAAAGCCAACGGCTCGTCCACTATAATTCACCGGACTGTCCGGTGTGCACCGGACTGTCCGGTGCGACTCCGGAGCAACGACTATCTCCGCGCCAACGGCTCTCTGCAGAGCAATTAATGCGCGCACAGCGCGCGCAGAAGTCAGAATCGCCCATGCTGGCACACCGGACAGCAAACAGTACATGTCCGGTGTGCACCGGACACCCAGGCGGGCCCACAAGTCAGAAGCTCCAACGGTCAGAATCCAACGGCAGTGATGACGTGGCAGGGGGCACCGGACTGTCCGGTGTGCACCGGACTGTCCGGTGCGCCATCGAACAGACAGCCTCCCAACGGCCACTTTTGGTGGTTGGGGCTATAAATACCCCAACCACCCCACCATTCATTGCATCCAAGTTTTCTACTTCTCAACTACTACAAGAGCTCTAGCATTCAATTCTAGACACACTAAAGAGATCAAATCCTCTCCAATTCCACACTAAGCCCTAGTGACTAGTGAGAGTGATTTGCCGTGTTCATTTGAGCTCTTGCGCTTGGATTGCTTCTTTTCTTTCTCACTTGTTCTTGAGATCACAACTCCATTGTAATCAAGGCAAGAGGCACCAATTGTGTGGTGGCCCTTGCGGGGAAGTTTTGTTCCCGGCTTTGATTTGAGAAGAGAAGCTCACTCGGTCCGAGGGACCGTTTGAGAGAGGGAAGGGTTGAAAGAGACCCGGCCTTTGTGGCCTCCTCAACGGGGAGTAGGTTTGCAAGAACCGAACCTCGGTAAAACAAATCTCCGTGTCTCACTTGCTTATTCGCTTGGGATTTGTTTTGCACCCTCTCTCTCGGACTCGTTTATATTTCTAACGCTAACCCGGCTTGTAGTTGTGTTTATATTTGTAAATTTCAGCTTCGCCCTATTCACCCCCCCTCTAGGCGACTATCAATAAGACTCCAAGACTCCAACTTCACGCATTCGATTCTTTGAGATAGTGACTTGAGCTCCATTTGAGTTGAGAACTCCGTGCATTGTGTTTTGAGCTCGAGTTGTGACTTGTGTGCGTGATTGTGCTGTGATTTGAGTCTTGTGTGTGTTGCTATCCCCTCCCTTACTTCTGTGCTTCTTTTGTGATCATCATTGTAAGGGCGAGAGGCTCCAAGTTGTGGAGATTCCTCGCAAATGGGAGAAAAGACTAAGGAAGAAAGTCGTGATATTCAAGTTGATCATTGGATCACTTGAAAGGGGTTGAGTGCAACCCTCGTCCATTGGGACGCCACAACGTGGAAGTAGGCAAGTATTACTTGGCCGAACCACGGGATAAAAATTGCGTGTCTCTTGTGTTACTCCTCTTTGTGATTAATTGTGTTCGCAAGAGATCGCTTCAAGCCACTTAGCCGCACTAACACTTATAACAAAGTTTTGTGGCTATTAGTATTTGATTTTTACAGGATCACCTTTTCACCCCCCCTCTAGGTGCTCTCACTCGTATTGTTACTTATTTGAAGTAACAACTTAAAGACAAAGGTTCTTGAGAGAAAATGTGCACGGAAGAATATTAAATGACATGGGAATAGGCAACAAGGTACAATACTCATCTCTTATGCCTTAGCATTTTTTATTACATTTGCCTTTGTGTTAAACAAGGTTACAAACATACCTTCGACTTCTCTACATAAGGTATGTCGAAGGTTCTTTGAGTGCTAAGTGATACGAAGCTAAGCCCCTCTAAAAGGTGAATTTATGTAGGGCACTACTCATCTATTCATAGGGAAGATGAACAACATCGTAAGAATTTATAAACATGCCCATAGAGTTTACACACATGTTTTACAAATGATGCATGGACATTGTTGACTTTTCTCTTTATTTCTTGTTGCACAAGTCTTAAACTTCCTATCCTTAGCCACTTTACGCCTGAAGTCTCCTCCATGCCGAGGCTAACGGCTTTGGCTCACACCTTCACCATTTGCATGTCTTATTAAACGAAGCCTCTCTTCACACTGCTTCAGCTTTTCTTGCAGTGCTTCGGCCGAAGGCCAACTTCGCCCGCCGTTAGCTATGTACCTAAAACACATTTGTTCACGATGAAGTGAGGGTGTTCTGAGGACCTTCGGCAGAATAGGCCCCGACACTTGTGCAGTGATCTATCCATAACTAAGGGAACTCCACAACTACTGTTACCCTTTCTATCAAACATGTGATTGCTTCATTGCATCTGTTTGGTGTATTGTTCCTTTGATATTCTTCATGTGTGGGATGGATGATTGCTTTGCGTAGACAATGAGCAGTCCACATTTCCAGAAGGAGTTGGAGAAGTCCCCGAGCAGTAGCTTGGTGAAGGCAAGTGTCCTTTGACCCATTTATGTCCTATTAACATGATAATTCATTTTCTCACATTACATAATTGAAACCTAAAGATTGACTTGCTTTATATTACCCTTTACTTGATTACCTTTTGGGATATTATGGTTAGCTTTATGCTAGTGTCCTACTTTAATTATTGAACATGATGAGACTACTTTATGATACACTATTTTATTTTTAGATATGATGATGAGCTTGTTACACCAAAGAGCTCCGGTTGTTTCTAGAGTACTTCTCTATAAGGACATGTTCATTGGATGACCATCCAGGAAAATAGTGCAACCAGGAGGGTGTATTCTACTCAGGGACAACGCCATCCCATGAATGACGTGAGCACCATCCTAGCCTCGGATCCAACAAGGCGACACAACGCTATCACCACCTCTGTGGCGTTAGACGCTGATCGCTATCACGCATGGTCTAGCGGTCCAGTGATAGCTAGGTGCCACCTCCTCCCTGTAGAGAATCCCTACTTCGTGTCGTGAATGGAGGCTGGCGAAGCACGCGATGGGTGTGAAATACATGGGAACAGCTGAGTGGATGGGGGAAGGGAACGAAGGCGTCACCCTTTAAGAGGAAGATGGGGCTTAGCGAGGAGGGCTGAGGCAGCATCGTGGGCGACCGAGAGAGGGAGAGGAGGTGTCACGACGGTTGTGACTTTGAGGGACATGCTTATCTTGACTTAGCTCATTCATGGATGGTACACTTCGTGGTTGTCTCATGGATGCCAGGGACTAGGTTGTTCCACATCGCTCGAGGGAGACGACACACGAAGGGGAAGATGACGCATGAAAGTTCTGTATTAAAGGAGTAGAGATGTGAATTCTTATGTTGAGCCTCCACAAGCTCATGAGCAAGTCAATAACTAAATTTGGATGAAAACTCTAGGATAAAATGATGAGTGGCAATGAGGACACTCTTGAAGCCTCTCCAACCATATCATGACCGTCGAAAATAAAATTCCTCTTTCAAAACTTTTCCATGTGTTGGCATCCTATCCTCCCATCATTGGTAGAACATTTGTGATGTTAGGAATGGGTGCAAAGTCATGGACCTTAGGTACAAAGTTTGGCAAAATGGTAAAGTTGCACAAAAGCCATTTTAGACCATCGAAGGCTTGTGCATCTGCAGCAAGAGGCTTAGTGACACCACCAAAAGCTGCCAAGATGCTAGAGTACTCCTGAGTGCTATAGTGACCTAGATCTTTCATGCTCAACAACTATTCTTCAAGTGCCATAACATCATGCTTAAATATATTTCTTTATGCCCTTTCTCGCTCGACCTCATCGTGAAGGCCCTCATTAACCTTATTCACCTTCTTTAGTCTTTTAGTCATGACCTCTCAAGTAATCTTAGATTGTTGTAGCTCCTTCAGAGTCGCAATCCATTTATCGACATCAACTTTCTCTTTCTTTAGCTTAACCATACTAGCCAACAATAACTCTTCAGTTTAGCAAAGCTCTCCCACCTCCTTCACAAGTCTCTACTTCTTAGTGTTTAGGCCTTCACCCTACCCTTAAGGGTACTAATCTAGCCTTCCATGATAGCAAGGGTAGCCAACACCACCTTCTTAGTAAACTACACAATATTATAACTCTAAAATGAACATAACTAATATAAAGCAACAACCACAAAAAATAGCAACCACATAGAACTCAAAGACCCGACCAGGGGGCGACGACAGGGGGGCATAAGGGCAATGTCCCCCCTAATGCTTCTCTAATTCTATAGGGGCTGTTAGTTTCTATAGCTAATTCTCATGTACATAATGCAAAAAATGCTTCTAACAGTCCCCCTTAATTTAATTTGGTCCCCCCTAATCTTAGATCTGGGCTTCGCCCTTGGACCCAACCAACGTAGTATGCATGTTGTAATGCGAACTACACTATTTGAGAAACATCCAACCCTTCTAGGTGATCCCTAAATGCCACTACAAAAGGAAACAAAGTGTACAAAACTAAGAGATCATCCTTATAAGATAAAGGGGGTAAAAACCTTTGATCGAATCAAACTTTCTGTTAAACCCTCCATCAATCTCACCTCCACCACCCTTTACACAGACTGCTAATATAAGAATACAAAAAAACCAAGCTAAAGCAAGAAAGTTGCTAATCAACAAATTAACTAGGTAAAATCAAACAAGATACCTTCATCTATAGTATTATAGATACCCAAGTTAGCTCGAGGGCCTTCAGAGCCCTCAGCACAAAAAATATGCACTAGTGACCTAGGTCTATCCACCTCATCAATCTAGGTTCGACATCCTTAGTCCTCACACCACCTTTCTTCAAGCCTTCACCTAACTATGCAACTAAATGAGACTCCCTCACCATAATCCTGCTAGAAGCATCTATATATCTTCACAACCCACTACCTTAATTAGAGGCACTCTTCTCCACTTCCTTAGCCTAAAGGTCAACCTTTGTATGAACAACCTACATGGATTGACCCTCATCTTCAACCTCATGGTCACTTTACTCCATGATGGTCTTCGGATGAACAAATTCTTCGCTTGATCATCACCATCATCTTCCCAAATATTGAATTCTATATCACTGATGATGAACATCAGTGGCAAATTTGATATCGAAAATATGACACATGTGAGCACAATGAATGTCTTAATAAATCCAGCAACAAAACTCATCAAAGGGCTATCCCTCACCTTGGTAGAATTAGCTCTAACAGCCCTGTCGATGCCCTCAACATCAACAATAGTCAACATTGTCTTCACTCAAGAACTGCTCACGGACAATGCCTTGATATGTCATATTAGCCTTTGATGGCCCAACGGTCCTAATAGCTTCTAATGCCCTAAGGGTCTCGGATGGCCTCCAAGGGCCCTCAGATGTTTCGAGGAACATAGGGAAGAGGGGGGAAGAGACATCTCAAAGGGTTCTTGGTGTCTCAAGGGCCTAGGTCTCCCTATGGTCACATGAGGACTCGATCGGATGTCCTGAGATTCAGAGGGGATGTCCCAATGAACATGTGTGCCAATAGATGTTCCGAGAGTCATCGACCCCAACGTTTCAAGGACCAATAAGCCCTCATGTGTCTCGAACGTATTTTAGATGCACATATGGTTAATTTAAAATATGAATGTTTCCTATATTAAATATACAAACATTGTAACTTTTATTATTAATATATCAGATGTTTTCAATACCACTCTAGAAGCTTAAAATACAATGTATATATAAATACTTACAAGGTTAGCGAAACAATACTCTGAATATTGAAACACAACGTTCTGTGGATTTAGGCCAACATAAGCAATCATCAAGCAAGTTTTGTTAGAAAATACCATTGGTTAAAAAATGTGGATCATTAATTGAGAATAACAAGTCCATATAGATTATATATGGTAGCATGTGCGTTTCCTATGGCCTAGTGTTGCTGCTTGACTCAAGCTACTGCCCCGTTGCATGTTGCCTCATCTTAGCCTCTCCAGCGACTGAAGTGGAACCTCAGCCAACCATGCAATTTCATATGGCTTTCTCCAATGACATTGTCATCCCCCACCCCACGTCGTTAGGGTTAAATTTTCCTCTAAAGGCTCTCTCCAAAGCTCTCTCCATACGAGAGGAGAGAGGAAACTCCCTCATATATGGGGGAGCTCTAATCTCCCACTATACGTTAATCATATTATTTCTTTACGATATTAATCCTTTTCAAGCTATGTAACATGATAACAATGTGTATTATAGTAGTACAAGTAGTCTATGATTTTTAAAACTTCAAAAACTAATGAAAATATTTAATAATTGAGCTATATTGTATAGGAGAAGATGGATAAAGTGAATGGTTGAAGATGACCTGTATATGGGGAGTATGTTTTAGGGAGATATAGTAAAATATAATCGAAAGTAAAGATAAGGGAAGAAATATAAGGGGAATTGAAAGTTCCCTTTGACCCGGGAACAGGATCTGGATGTCGCCTAGAGGGGGGGGGTGAATAGGCGAACTAAACTTATTACTTTAAAACTTAAATTCTTACTCTACTCGAAGACTTAGTACGCAGTGGAGTGAGAAGACTCTTCGAGTAGGTTGCAGCGGAATGGAAGATCCTGTCTCAATATGTCCTGCACTTCAAATCAAGCTTGTAACACAGATAAGTATTGAAGTACAGATATAAAAACGAGTAAGGCAGAGAGTCAGGATAGAACAGAGCACACAGACACAAGGGTTTATCCCGAGGTTCGGCCAAGCCTGAAATGCTTGCCTAGTCCTCGTTGGAGTTAGCCACACCTGGGCTTGGAGTCTATTTCAACTCCTTCCTCCGTTTGCTCAGATCTGTCAATATGACAGATAGAGCCTTTCACTATTGAGTGGGGTTACAACAGAACCGCGGCTGCTTACAAACTTCTTGGCAGCACTCCGGCAGAGTAACGATACGCTCAAGACCTTGCTCTAGCTCTAAGCAGCACTTCTCCTTTCTCTTAAGGCTTATAGCTGTGCCTTCTACACAAACTATAGAGTTACACACACGAGGGAGAGTGAGAATTGATTCGAATGATGTCTACACTTGTTGGCTGCACTTGTCATTTCCTTGAGGCGCCTAGGGGTCCCTTTTCTAGGCACAAGGGGCCTAGGAGCCGTTGGAAGCAATCTAGGAAAGCAAATCTTGCCTTCTGTCGGGTGGCGCACCGGACAGTCCGGTGCACACCGGACACTGTCCGGTGCCCGATTTCTTTCCTTCTATGGCGAAGCCGACCGTTGCAGATGCGGGAGCCGTTGGCGCACCGGACATGTCCGGTGCACACCGGACAGTCCGGTGCCTCCATCTAGCCGTTGGCTCGGCCACGTGTCCCGCGCAGATTGCGCGGCCGACCGTTGGCCCGGCCGACCATTGGCTTACCGGACAGTCCGGTGCACACCGGACAGTCCGGTGAATTATAGCCGTACGTCGCCGGTGAATTCCCGAGAGCGGCCAGTTCGCTAAAGTTCAGCCTGGCGCACCGGACACTGTCCGGTGCACCACCGGACACTGTCCGGTGCACCACCGGACAGTCCGGTGTGCCAGACTGAGCTGCCTTGGCTGTACATAGCCAAGCCCTTTGCACCTCTCTTCTTTTCTTCTTCTTTCTGTTTCTAACACTTAGACAAGTATATTAGTCCACAAAACCAATGTACTAAGTATAGAAACATACCTTCTCTTAAACATTAAATCTATAGCATTCCACATGCTTGAGCTTTGATGTTGGACTCATAAATCATCAAGTTGGCTTGACTTGATCTAGATTGACATTTCTTAGCTCCAACATCCTGCAAAGGTCACATAGAACATCTCCAAACATAGGAACAACCCAAACTAAAGATCAAGATGAACTTAGCTCTTTTGGGCTGCTTCCAGTTCTGGTTTTGACACTTGTTCTCCTTCTAGTGACCTTGATCTCCTTCTTAGAGCTTGATCTTGAGCCTTATGACTTACACCACATGACTGTAGCTTTTACCTCATTGGTTGTAAGTCACGTCCTTATGTAGTGATCCTTGATGTGTCGTAGCTGTTCTCAACTCGATCACCCTTGACTTTGCAAGCCTTCTTCTTCACCCTTGGCTTTGGGTTCCTCAGTCTCCTTGACCTTCTCCCGTGCACTTGGTACCTCGAAGCTCTTCTTGCCTCAGTCCTTGGCTTGATCAGTTGTCTCCGAGCTACTTACCCGAGTATCACTTTTGCAATGTCCATCTTTCTTGTGATGTCCATCATGTATCCATAATCCAGTTCTTGGACCATCACATTTGTTCACTTGTGTTGAACCCTGTCAGCTTTACACTAAGCACCTGTTCAACACTTAACACACTTGTTAGTCCTTTAATTGAGTTGTCATCCAAACACCAAAACCACAAGAGAGCTTTCAATCTCCCCCTTTTTGGTGATTGATGGCAACGCAATTAAGGCTTACATTAGAATATGATTTAAAGCACAAACTTTGAAATCTAAGTTTATAGAATTGCTCCCCCTAAATATGTGCTTACTTCAAAATCATAATTTTGGCCTAATATGCCAATTTGCACATACTTAGGCAATTCGAAGCATTTCTACACCTCAGCACTTTTTGGAATGCATTGTGTCAAAGATCAAACCATGATGCTATAACACACAAATGCACATAATCAGAGTTAAACACCATTCAATTTAGTGGATATCTCACAGGAATATCAACCTACCACTATTCACCATTAAGATACCAATTTAAACTCAGATACTAATTTAAAGCAATCTTAAGCACCATAAACCATATGCATCATTATCAACATGACTGTCTATTTCAGAATGAACACACAATCTTAAGCACCATAAACCATATGCATCATTATCAACATGACTGTCTATTTCAGAATGAACACAATAGATGCCAATTAATTCATAGCAACGGAAGCACTAGTCCATATGATGCAACACATATAATACTGCAAGAAGCATATGAATAACACACTAGCAAAGCTCAAACTAACACATCACCAAAGCTCAAACTAACACATCACCAAAGCTCAAACTAACACATCACCAAAGCTCAAACTAACACATCACCCCTTAGGATAAGCTTTCCTCTCAGGTTGAGATATAAGCTTTAATGCACATATTCTCCCCCTTTGACATCAAACACCAAAACCATATTCAAGCAAGAACATAGGATGATGTCAAGGGACAGCAGGGTGTTAAGGAGGAGAGAAACATTATCAAAGCTCCCCCTTACTTATTGAGCATATGCACTACCAACATTTAAGTAAGATACAAATACGCAAAAAGATTACTACTTCCTGTTGTACCTTTACCATGTTGTAGTGTACTTCCCATCTTGAGAGTATTTAATCTCTCGAGAGCTTCTCCACACTTGTGCCTGATTCTTTATCCTAACCTTTTCTTGTTGCTAAGACACCAAACTTAGAACAAGTTATAGTATTGGGCACAAGAAGAAACTTCTATTCTAGTGATTACCAAAAGATACCAATTGAAGCACACTACCAAGGCTACCAATTGAAAAAATCATCACTTGCATAGCTCCATGATATTTCAAGATAAGCATCTAGGATCACCAACTATTATAGAGCACGAGCAACCTTTAAATACGTAATTACTTACAACTTTAGATACCAATTACTAGACTTGTGGAGGTACCCAAGTCCTGATCGCTCCATTTCTTGCTCATCTTCCCTTTTCCACCTTGAGACTATATAGGATCACTCAAAAAACAGTTAGTCTCAAAAGACACAAGTTATGTGTGCTCCCCCTAAAGTTGTGCATCAAGTATTTGAATGACTTGCACCTTGCACGTTCTAGCATCCTCAGAAGTAAAGGGGAAACATACCTTGGTCTAGGCATAATATATCAATTACATCACACAAAGATACCAATTGAATAGATGAGATAATACAACTTATGACTAGTGGAAACAATGCATGCCTCATGATATATAACATTTAAAAACACCAAAGCACGCTTCACACATGATGATCATTGCAACACATATACTATTTGAAAAACGACAAGATCATACATATAAAGCACAATGTCTAAGCACACCATGATTAAGAAGTATTTTCTTAGGTACACCAAAGGAAACAACATTTTAAAGCATAAAGCACCTAAGCCAAGATACTACCAATTGAAAGGCAAGAACATAGCTATGATCACAATCAACGGAACTTCAAGATATTCAATGAAATTGCATAGTTCCATTCTCCATACCTTTGCCTTTTACCTGAATGCCATGAGATTCATTCTTTTAGGTATTGTGTAGTGAGAGCACATGTTGTCACCAATTTAGGGCTCCTTTTGCTCATGCACCTCATAGCTCGAGAGGGTGCATTAGAGACACAACATGGATTTCTTGTTTTGGTATACACAGAGTACCAAGACAGAGTAATCATGTGAACATGGACTAAACAAAACTATCATGCTTGCACATAGGTTAATCATTGAAAAAACACATAGCATGACTTACAAAAAGATACATGTTTATCCACATACACTAAGAGAGTTAATCATGGTGGATATATCAAATGAAAAGCTACCCATTGAATGATTCAAGATATATTCCCTATAAAGCACCAGTCATGATTAAACAAACATCATTATGATTCATTTAACACAGGCCATCATAAAGCATCACTACTCCAAAGATAGGTAGCACAACAAGCCAACTTAAGAGCAATACTAAATTGCAGTTATGTACTTAAAATTCACGGGTACCGTCATTTGGAGAGCAAGTTGCAGATTCTCATCAAGGTCCTTTGTTTGATTCACCAATAATGATTAAGGACCTATTCACCTTATTTCACTTGAGATGAACATGGGATTAGTGTTGCACAATAATTCAACCTTGGATCAATAAATAGACATTAAAATTGATAGCTTAAGCATAGAGTTCGAATTAACCATCTTAAGCTCTCCCAGGGTCTCCAGTTCATCTCAAGGTACCTGCATGGTCTAGTTAGCACAGTTTGGTACCCACCTCGGTATGGGTCCATAATCATCTAAATGTGCCTTTGGTACCCTGATAGTCGCCTAGAGGGGGGTGAATAGGGCGAAACTGAAATTTACAAATATAAACACAACTACAAGCCGGGTTAGTGTTAGAAATATAAACGAGTCCGCAAGAGAGGGTGCAAAGCAAATCACAAGCGAATAATGAAGTGTGTGACACGCGGATTTGTTTTACCGAGGTTCGGTTCTCGCAAACCTACTCCCCGTTGAGGAGGCCACAAAGGCCGGGTCTCTTTCAACCCTTCCCTCTCTCAAACGGTCCCTTGGACCGAGTGAGCTTCTCTTCTCAAATCAAAGTCGGGAACAAAACTTCCCCACAAGGGCCACCACACAATTGGTGCCTCTTGCCTTGATTACAATGGAGTTGTGATCTCAAGAACAAGTGAGAAAGAAAAGAAGCAATCCAAGCGCAAGAGCTCAAATGAACACGGCAAATCATTCTCACTAGTCACTAGGGCTTTGTGTGGAATTGGAGAGGATTTGATCTCTTTAGTGTGTCTAGAATTGAATGCTAGAGCTCTTGTAGTAGTTGAGAAGTGGAAAACTTGGATGCAATGAATGGTGGGGTGGTTGGGGTATTTATAGCCCCAACCACCAAACTTGACCGTTGGCTGGAGGCGTCTGCTCGATGGCGCACCGGACAGTCCGGTGCACACCGGACAGTCCGGTGCCCCTGCCACGTCATCACTGCCGTTGGATTCTGACCGTTGGAGCTTCTGACTTGTGGGTCCGCCTGGGTGTCCGGTGCACACCGGACATGTACTGTTTGATGTCCGGTGCACCGGTATGGGCAATTCTGACTTCTGCGCGCGCTGTGCGCGCATTAAATGTTCCACAGGGAGCCGTTGGCGCCGAAAAGAGCCGTTGCTCCGCTGGTACACCGGACAGTCCGGTGCACACCGGACAGTCCGGTGAATTTTAGCGGAGCGGCTGCCGCGCGAACCCGAGGCTGGCGAGTTCCGGAGACCGTGCTTCCTTGTAGCACCGGACATGTCCGGTGCACACCGGACAGTCCGGTGAATTATACCGCGCCGGCTTCCGAGAAATCCCGAGGGTGAAGAGTTTGAGTCTGAGTCCCCTGGTGCACCGGACAGGTACTGTTCACTGTCCGGTGGCACACCGGACAGTCCGGTGCGCCAGACCAGGGGTGCCCTCGGTTGCCCCTTTGCTCCTTTATTGAATCCAAAACTTGGTCTTTTTATTGGCTGAGTGTGAACCTTTTACACCTGTATAATCTATACACTTGGGCAAACTAGTTAGTCCAATTATTTGTGTTGGGCAATTCAACCACCAAAATTATTTAGGAACTAGGTGTAAGCCTAATTCCCTTTCAATCTCCCCCTTTTTGGTGATTGATGCCAACACAAACCAAAGCAAATAGAGAAGTGCATAATTGAACTAGTTTGCATAATGTAAGTGTAAAGGTTGCTTGGAATTGAGCCAATATAACTACTTTACAAGATATGCATGGAATGTTTCTTTCTTTATTTAGCATTTTGGACCACGTTTGCACCACGAGATTTGTTTTTGCAAATTCTTTTGTAAATCCTTTTCAAAGTTCTTTTGCAAATAGTCAAAGGTAAATGAATAAGAGTTTGCAAAGCATTTTCAAGATTTGAAATTTTCTCCCCCTGTTTCAAATGCTTTTCTTTTGACTTAACAAAACTCCCCCTAAAAGAGATCCACCTCTTAGTGTTCAAGAGGGTTTTGATATACCATTTTTGAAATACTACTTTCTCCCCCTTTTGAACACAATAGGATACCAAATGATAAATACTTTTGGAAAGCACTAAGTTTTTGAATTTGGTGGTGGTGGTGCGGTCCTTTTGCTTTGGGCTCATTTCTCCCCCTTTTTGGCATGAATCGCCAAAAACAGAATCATTAGAGCCCTCGAAGTAATTTCTTCCCCTTTGGTCATGAGTTAAGATTATACCAAAGATGAAGTCCGGTCCTTTTGCTTTTGAGCTTTTACTCTCTCCCCCAGGGATGAAGTCCTTTTCTTTGATGCTCATTTCTCCCCCAAAGAATAGAGAGTTGCTCGGAGTGATGGCGAAGGATGAGTTACGGAGTGGAAGCCTTTGTCTTCGCCGAAGACTCCAATTCCCTTTCAATATACCTATGACTTGGTTTGAAATAGACTTGAAAACACATTAGTCATAGCATATAAAAGAGATATGATCAAAGGTATTCAAATGAGCTATGTGTGCAAGCTAGCAAAAGAAATTTCTAGAATCAAGAATATTGAGCTCATGCCTAAGTCTGGTAAAAGATTGTTCATCAAGTGGCTTGGTAAAGATATCGGCTAATTGATCTTTAGTATTAATGTAAGAAATCTCGATATCCCCCTTTTGTTGGTGATCCCTAAGAAAGTGATACCGAATGGCTATGTGCTTAGTGCGGCTATGCTCGACGGGATTGTCGGCCATTTTGATTGCACTCTCATTATCACATAGCAAAGGGACTTTGGTTAATTTGTAACCGTAGTCCCGCAGGGTTTGCCTCATCCAAAGCAATTGCGCGCAACAATGACCTGCGGCAATGTACTCGGCTTCGGCGGTGGAAAGAGCGACCGAATTTTGCTTCTTTGAAGCCCAAGACACCAAGGATCTTCCTAAGAACTGGCAAGTCCCCGATGTGCTCTTCCTATTGATTTTGCACCTCGCCCAATCGGCATCCGAATAACCAATCAAATCAAATGTGGATCCCCGAGGGTACCAAAGCCCAAACTTAGGTGTATAAGCCAAGTATCTCAAGATTCGTTTTACGGCCGTAAGGTGGGATTCCTTAGGGTCGGATTGGAATCTTGCACACATGCATACGGAAAGCATAATGTCCGGTCGAGATGCACATAAATAAAGCAATGAACCAATCATCGACCGGTATACCTTTTGATCGACGGATTTACCTCCCGTGTCGAGGTCGAGATGCCCATTGGTTCCCATGGGTGTCTTGATGGGCTTGGCATCCTTCATTCCAAACTTGGTTAGAATGTCTTGAGTGTACTTCGTTTGGCAAATGAAGGTGCCCTCTTGGAGTTGCTTGACTTGGAATCCTAGAAAATACTTCAACTCCCCCATCATCGACATCTCGAATTTCTGTGTCATGATCCTACTAAACTCTTCACATGTAGACTCGTTAGTAGACCCAAATATAATATCATCAACATAAATTTGGCATACAAACAAGTCATTTTCAAGAGTTTTAGTAAAGAGTGTAGGATCGGCCTTGCCGACTTTGAAGCCATTAGAAATAAGGAAATCTCTTAGGCATTCATACCATGCTCTTGGGGCTTGCTTGAGCCCATAAAGCGCCTTAGAGAGCCTATAGACATGGTTAGGGTACTCACTGTCTTCAAAGCCGGGAGGTTGCTCAACATAGACCTCTTCCTTGATTGGTCCGTTGAGGAAGGCACTTTTCACGTCCATTTGATAGAGCTTAAAGCCATGGTAAGTAGCATAGGCCAATAATATGCGAATTGACTCAAGCCTAGCTACGGGTGCATAGGTTTCACCGAAATCCAAACCTTCGACTTGTGAATACCCTTTGGCCACGAGTCGAGCTTTGTTCCTTGTCACCACACCATGCTCATCTTGCTTGTTGCGGAAGACCCATTTGGTTCCTACAATATTTTGGTTAGGACGTGGAACTAAATGCCATACCTCGTTTCTTGTGAAATTGTTGAGCTCCTCTTGCATTGCCATCACCCAATCCGAATCTTGAAGTGCTTCCTCTACCCTGTGTGGCTCAATAGAGGAAACAAAAGAGTAATGTTCACAAAAATGTGCAACACGAGATCGAGTGGTTACCCCCTTATGAATGTCGCCGAGGATGGTGTCGACGGGGTGATCTCGTTGGATTGCTTGGTGGACTCTTGGGTGTGGCGGCCTTGGCTCTTCCTCATCCTCCTTTTCTTGATCATTTGCATCTCCCCCTTGATCATTGCCATTATCTTGAGGTGGCTCATCTTCTTGATTTTGCCCTTCATCAACTTGAGCCTCATCCTCATTTTGAGTTGGTGGAGATGCTTGCATGGAGGAGGACGGTTGATCTTGTGCATTTGGAGGCCCTTCGGATTCCCTAGGACACACATCCCCAATGGACATGTTCCTTAGCGCTATGCATGGAGCCTGTTCTTCACCTATCTCATCAAGATCAACTTGCTCTACTTGAGAGCCGTTAGTTTCATCAAACACAACGTCACATGAGACTTCAACTAGTCCAGTGGACTTGTTAAAGACCCTATATGCCCTTGTGTTTGAGTCATAACCAAGTAAAAAGCCTTCTACAGTTTTAGGAGCAAATTTAGATTTTCTACCTCTTTTAACAAGAATAAAGCATTTGCTACCAAAAACTCTAAAGTATGAAATGTTGGGCTTTTTACCGGTTAGGAGTTCATATGATGTCTTCTTGAGGATTCGGTGAAGATATAACCGGTTGATGGCGTAGCAGGCGGTGTTGACCGCTTCGGCCCAAAACCGGTCAGGTGTCTTGAACTCATCAAGCATGGTTCTTGCCATGTCCAAAAGAGTTCGATTCTTCCTTTCCACTACACCATTTTGTTGTGGCGTGTAGGGAGAGGAGAACTCATGCTTGATGCCCTCCTCCTCAAGGAAGCCTTCAATTTGAGAGTTCTTGAACTCCGTCCCGTTGTCGCTTCTTATTTTCTTGATCCTTAAGGCGAACTCATTTTGAGCCCGTCTCAAGAATCCCTTTAAGGTCTCTTGGGTTTGAGATTTTTCCTGTAAAAAGAATACCCAAGTGAAGCGAGAATAATCTTCCACTATTACAAGACAATACTTACTCCCGCCGATGCTTATGTAAGCAATCGGGCCGAATAGATCCATGTGGAGTAGCTCAAGCGGCCTGTCGGTCGTCATGATGTTCTTGTGTGGATGATGGACTCCAACTTGCTTCCCCGCCTGGCATGCGCTACAAATCCTGTCTTTCTCAAAATGAACATTTGTTAATCCTAAAATGTGCTCTCCCTTTAGAAGCTTGTGAAGATTCTTCATCCCAACATGGGCTAGTCGGCGGTGCCAGAGCCAACCCATGTTAGTCTTAGCAATTAAGCAAGTGTCGAGTTCAGCTCTATCAAAATCTACCAAGTATAGCTGACCCTCTAACACTCCCTTAAAAGCTATTGAATCATCACTTCTTCTAAAGACAGTGACACCTATATCAGTAAAAAGACAGTTGTAGCCCATTTGACATAATTGGGAAACAGAAAGCAAGTTGTAATCTAAAGAATCAACGAGAAAAACATTGGAAATAGAATGGTCAGGAGATATAGCAATTTTACCAAGTCCTTTGACCAAACCTTGATTTCCATCCCCGAATGTGATAGCTCGTTGGGGATCTTGGTTCTTCTCATATGAGGAGAACATCCTTTTCTCCCCTGTCATGTGGTTTGTGCACCCGCTGTCGAGTATCCAACTTGAGCCCCCGGATGCATAAACCTACAAAACAATTTTAGTTCTTGACTTTAGGTACCCAAATGGTTTTGGGTCCTTTGACATTAGACACAAGAACTTTGGGTACCCAAACACAAGTCCTTGACCCCTTGTGCTTGCCCCCAACATATTTGGCAACTACTTTGCCGGATTTGTTAGTCAAAACATATGATGCATCAAAAGTCTTAAATGAAATGGCATGATCATTTGATGCATTAGGAGTTTTCTTTTTAGGCAACTTGGCACGGGTTGGTTGCCTAGAGCTAGATGTCTCACCCTTATACATAAAAGCATGATTAGGGCCAGAGTGAGACTTCCTAGAATGAATTCTCCTAATTTTGCTCTCAGGATAGCCGGCAGGGTACAAAATGTAGCCCTCGTTATCCTGAGGCATGGGAGCCTTGCCCTTAACAAAGTTAGACAAATTTTTAGGAGGGGCATTAAGTTTGACATTGTCTCCCCTTTGGAAACCAATGCCATCCTTAATGCCAGGGCGTCTCCCATTATAAAGCATGCTACGAGCAAATTTAAATTTCTCATTCTCTAGGTTGTGCTCGGCAATTTTAGCATCTAGTTTTGCTATATGATCATTTTGTTGTTTAATTAAAGCCATATGATCATGAATAGCATTAATATCAACATTTCTACATCTAGTACAAATAGATACATGCTCAACAATAGATGTAGAGGGTTTGCAAGATTTTAATTCAACAACCTTAGCTTGTAATATGTCGTTTTTAGTTCTAAGGTCGGAAATAGTAGCATTGCAAACATCAAGATCTTTAGCCTTAACAAGCAATTTCTCATTTTCAATTTTAAGGCTAGCTAGGGAAGCATTCAACTCATCAATCCCAGCAAGTAAATCAACATTATCATCTCTAGGATTTGAAGTTGAAACATTGCAAACATGTGAATCAACCTTAGCATTTAAACTAGCATTTTCATTCCTAAGGTTGTCAATCATCTCACGGCAAGTGCTTAGCTCACTAGATAATTTTTCACATTTTTCAATTTCTAGAGCATAAGCATTTTTAACCTTAACATGTTTCTTGTTTTCCTTAATAAGGAGGTCCTCTTGGGAATCCAAAAGGTCATCCTTTTCATGAATAGCACTAACCAATTCATTCAATTTTTCCTTTTGTGCTATGTTAAGGTTGGCAAAAAGGGAACGCAAATTATCTTCCTCATCACTAGCATTGTCATCACTAGAGGATTCATATTTAGTGGAGGATTTAGATTTAAC
Source organism: Zea mays (assembly GCF_902167145.1). Taxonomy (NCBI): domain Eukaryota; kingdom Viridiplantae; phylum Streptophyta; class Magnoliopsida; order Poales; family Poaceae; genus Zea; species Zea mays. Next base: position 29,634,899 of record NC_050096.1, read on the forward strand.
CTTCTTTTTGCCGTCCTTTGCCATGAGGCACTTGTGGCCGACGTTGGGGAAGAGAAGCCCCTTGGTGACGGCGATGTTGGCGGCGTCCTCGTCGTCGGAGGAGTCGCTTGAGCTATCGTCGGAATTCCATTCCCGACAAACATGGGCATCGCCGCCCTTCTTCTTGTAGTACTTCTTCTTCTCCTTTCGCCTCCCCTTCTTGTCGTCGCCTCGGTCACTGTCACTAGATATAGGACATTTAGCAATAAAATGACCGGGCTTACCACATTTGTAGCAAACCTTCTTGGAGCGGGACTTGTAGTCTTTCCCCCTCCTTTGTTTGAGGATTTGGTGGAAGCTCTTGATGACGAGCGCCATCTCCTCATTGTCAAGCTTGGAGGCGTCGATTGGTTGTCGACTTGGTGTAGCCTCCTCCTTCTTCTCCTCCGTTGCCTTGAATGCAACGGGTTGAGCTTCGGATGTGGTGGCATCATCAAGCTCGTTGATCTTCCTTGAGCCTTCGATCATGCACTCAAAACTAACAAAATTCCTGATAACTTCCTCGGGGGTCATTTTAGTATATCTAGGATTACCACGGATTAATTGAACTTGAGTAGGGTTAAGGAAAATAAGAGATCTTAGAATAACCTTAACCATCTCGTGGTCATCCCATTTTACGCTCCCGAGGTTGCGCACTTGATTTACCAAGGTCTTGAGCCGGTTGTACATGTGTTGAGGCTCCTCCCCTTTGCGAAGCCGGAACCGACCGAGCTCCCTCTCGATCGTTTCCCGCTTGGTGATCTTGGTGAGCTCGTCTCCCTCGTGCGCGGTTTTGAGCACATCCCAAATCTCCTTGGCGCTCTTCAACCCTTGTACTTTGTTATACTCCTCTCTACTTAGAGAGGCGAGGAGTATTGTTGTTGCTTGAGAGTTGAAGTGCTCGATTTGGGCCACCTCATCCTCATCATAGTCCTCATCCCCTACGGATGGTACCTGCGCGCCAAACTCAACAACATCCCATATGCTTTTGTGGAGCGAGGTTAGATGAAATCGCATTAAATCGCTCCACCTAGCGTAATCTTCACCATCAAAAGTTGGTGGTTTGCCTAATGGGACGGAAAGTAAAGGTGTATGTTTGGAAATGCGAGGGTAGCGTAGGGGGATCTTACTATACTTCTTGCGCTCTTGGCGCTTAGAAGTGACGGAGGGCGCATCGGAGTCGGAGGTAGATGTTGATGAAGTGTCGGTCTCGTAGTAGACCACCTTCCTCATCCTCTTGTGCTTGCCGCCTTTCCGATGCGGTTTGTGGGAAGAAGATTTTTCCTTCTTCTCTTTGTGGTGAGAAGAAGATCTCTTCTCCTTCCCTTTGTTGGAGGAGCTCTTCTTCTTCTCCCTCCTTTTGGTGCGGGACTCTTCCGATGAAGTGCTCCCGTGGCTTGTAGTGGGCTTTTCGCCGGTCTCCATCTCCTTCTTGGCGTGATCTCCCGACATCACTTCGAGCGGTTAGGCTCTAATGAAGCACCGGGCTTTGATACCAATTGATAGTCGCCTAGAGGGGGGTGAATAGGGCGAAACTGAAATTTACAAATATAAACACAACTACAAGCCGGGTTAGTGTTAGAAATATAAACGAGTCCGCAAGAGAGGGTGCAAAGCAAATCACAAGCGAATAATGAAGTGTGTGACACGCGGATTTGTTTTACCGAGGTTCGGTTCTCGCAAACCTACTCCCCGTTGAGGAGGCCACAAAGGCCGGGTCTCTTTCAACCCTTCCCTCTCTCAAACGGTCCCTTGGACCGAGTGAGGTTCTCTTCTCAAATCAAAGTCGGGAACAAAACTTCCCCGCAAGGGCCACCACACAATTGGTGCCTCTTGCCTTGATTACAATGGAGTTGTGATCTCAAGAACAAGTGAGAAAGAAAAGAAGCAATCCAAGCGCAAGAGCTCAAATGAACACGGCAAATCACTCTCACTAGTCACTAGGGCTTTGTGTGGAATTGGAGAGGATTTGATCTCTTTAGTGTGTCTAGAATTGAATGCTAGAGCTCTTGTAGTAGTTGAGAAGTGGAAAACTTGGATGCAATGAATGGTGGGGTGGTTGGGGTATTTATAGCCCCAACCACCAAACTTGACCGTTGGCTGGAGGCGTCTGCTCGATGGCGCACCGGACAGTCCGGTGCACACCGGACAGTCCGGTGCCCCTGCCACGTCATCACTGCCGTTGGATTCTGACCGTTGGAGCTTCTGACTTGTGGGCCCGCCTGGGTGTCCGGTGCACACCGGACATGTACTGTTTGATGTCCGGTGCACCGGTATGGGCGATTCTGACTTCTGCGCGCGCTGTGCGCGCATTAAATGTTCCACAGGGAGCCGTTGGCGCCGAAAAGAGCCGTTGCTCCGCTGGTACACCGGACAGTCCGGTGCACACCGGACAGTCCGGTGAATTTTAGCGGAGCGGCTGCCGCGCGAACCCGAGGCTGGCGAGTTCCGGAGACCGTGCTTCCTTGGAGCACCGGACATGTCCGGTGCACACCGGACAGTCCGGTGAATTATACCGCGCCGGCTTCCGAGAAATCCCGAGGGTGAAGAGTTTGAGTCTGAGTCCCCTGGTGCACCGGACAGGTACTGTTCACTGTCCGGTGGCACACCGGACAGTCCGGTGCGCCAGACCAGGGGTGCCCTCGGTTGCCCCTTTGCTCCTTTATTGAATCCAAAACTTGGTCTTTTTATTGGCTGAGTGTGAACCTTTTACACCTGTATAATCTATACACTTGGGCAAACTAGTTAGTCCAATTATTTGTGTTGGGCAATTCAACCACCAAAATTATTTAGGAACTAGGTGTAAGCCTAATTCCCTTTCATACCCAAATAGCCTTTATGCTAGTTCTAGGTGATCTTGTTATAGATCTAGCACAGGTGTATGATTTGGGTCTCCTAAGCGAATGAGATTGAGACAAATTTACTTGCTTAGAGACCTCACCGTTATTACATACCTTCGATAGATGACCCTGCTCACCACACAGTAGAGGACAAGCAGTGATCGTGTGGTTCTTGTTATTGCATCCAAAGCATCTCCTTATCCCTTCACCCTTGTTGGTGTATGGACACGATGCGATGAGGTGTCCTGACTTGTTGCACTTAAAACACCTCCTTTTCCCTTTTCTCTTTTTGTTCTTAGATGACATAGAGAAAAGATCAGTGTAAACAACATGATTAATTGAATCTTTACCTTTTTCCAAGCTCATGTTGATTTCTTCATTTTTAGGAACATTCTTCTTATTGAGCTTGACACTTGCTGCAGTTTTTCCTTTCTCAAGCTTCTTCACCACGCGCTCGTGGATATCTTGAGAGAGTTGAGCAATGTGTCTTCTCCTTAGTTGTCTTTGTTTCTTGTTCCCACACAATTTCTTTTGTGACCCTGCAGCTTGATGCTTATTCAAACATTGGCTTTCTTTTGACCAGCAGGGGTTAGCACATGGTGATGAAATATCTGAATGTGTACTTGTGCAAGAATGAAGTTCACATGAATTTAAGTTCGTAATTACGACCTCATGAGCAACTTCAAGCATGATATGCCTATCCAAGAGATTATCATGATAACAAGACAATGTCATATTTTTGAGTCAGAGCAAGGTTATCATGACTCAACAATTCTACTTTATTCCTAAGCATAGAATTTTCAATTTTAAGTTGAGCAGCATTAGATAATACATCATGATTATTTCTTTGCTCAATTAGAATCGATTCATACCGTTGGACCAAATTCCCATGAGAGTATTTTAGCTCCTCATGTTCTTTGGTCATCTTCTCCAGGCTATCATTGGTTTTGATGAGAGTCTCCTCTAGCCTGAGAAGCGTCTCGCCTTGTTCCTTGTTCCTTCTCAACAACTTAACCAGGAGAGCTTTGTCTGCTTTGTTGAGATGGTTGTAGAAACGGCGAATCTTCTCTTCTTCCATATCATCGGTCTCATTTTCCCTGTCATTAATGTCAGTGGAAGCAATATAGGAAAATGTACCTTGTGATGATGAAGATTCATCCTCGCTATCATCCTCATATTCCTCCTCATCATGGCTTTCGTCTCCACCGTCATTGTTAGCAATAAAACATTTATCACTAGTGGAGAACAAACCTGTCGACGAGGTGGATTCATCGTTTGGGTGCCATCGTTCTTGTTCTTCTCCCTTTGAATGGTTAGTATCACAAGTAATGTAGGGAGTAGGAGCATCACAGTTTGCCATAGAATATTTTTCTTTAATTCTATTCCATAAATCATGAGCATCAACAATTAAATTATTACCACTACTCATGATGGCAAAATAAGCACCTCTAGAAAGAGAATCAACTAAGATGCTGCAAGCACGATGATTGAGAGAAAAACATCTTAGTTCATCATTAGAGGGATTTTTACTAATATCAGATGGAAAAATACTTCTCCTAAAGATCTGTCTCAAATCAGGATCAACACTCATGAAAGCATTATAAATAGAGACAGACCAAGATTTGTAATTAGAGCCATCGCCTAAAAGAAGTTCTACAGTTACCTCTTGTGACGACATCGTTATCTCCGGACGGTTAAGCCCACACTGGAGAGGCCTAGCTCTGATACCAATTGAAAGTTCCCTTTGACCCGGGAACAGGATCTGGATGTCGCCTAGAGGGGGGGGTGAATAGGCGAACTAAACTTATTACTTTAAAACTTAAATTCTTACTCTACTCGAAGACTTAGTACGCAGTGGAGTGAGAAGACTCTTCGAGTAGGTTGCAGCGGAATGGAAGATCCTGTCTCAATATGTCCTGCACTTCAAATCAAGCTTGTAACACAGATAAGTATTGAAGTACAGATATAAAAACGAGTAAGGCAGAGAGTCAGGATAGAACAGAGCACACAGACACAAGGGTTTATCCCGAGGTTCGGCCAAGCCTGAAATGCTTGCCTAGTCCTCGTTGGAGTTAGCCACACCTGGGCTTGGAGTCTATTTCAACTCCTTCCTCCGTTTGCTCAGATCTGTCAATATGACAGATAGAGCCTTTCACTATTGAGTGGGGTTACAACAGAACCGCGGCTGCTTACAAACTTCTTGGCAGCACTCCGGCAGAGTAACGATACGCTCAAGACCTTGCTCTAGCTCTAAGCAGCACTTCTCCTTTCTCTTAAGGCTTATAGCTGTGCCTTCTACACAAACTATAGAGTTACACACACGAGGGAGAGTGAGAATTGATTCGAATGATGTCTACACTTGTTGGCTGCACTTGTCATTTCCTTGAGGCGCCTAGGGGTCCCTTTTATAGGCACAAGGGGCCTAGGAGCCGTTGGAAGCAATCCAGGAAAGCAAATCTTGCCTTCTGTCGGGTGGTGCACCGGACAGTCCGGTGCACACCGGACACTGTCCGGTGCCCGATTTCTTTCCTTCTATGGCGAAGCCGACCGTTGTAGATGCGGGAGCCGTTGGCGCACCGGACATGTCCGGTGCACACCGGACAGTCCGGTGCCTCCATCTAGCCGTTGGCTCGGCCACGTGTCCCGCGTAGATTGCGCGGTCGACCGTTGGCCCGGCCGACCATTGGCTCACCGGACAGTCCGGTGCACACCGGACAGTCCGGTGAATTATAGCCGTACGTCGCCGGTGAATTCCCGAGAGCGGCCAGTTCGCTAAAGTTCAGCCTGGCGCACCGGACACTGTCCGGTGCACCACCGGACACTGTCCGGTGCACCACCGGACACTGTCCGGTGCACCACCGGACAGTCCGGTGTGCCAGACTGAGCTGCCTTGGCTGTACATAGCCAAGCCCTTTGCACCTCTCTTCTTTTCTTCTTCTTTCTGTTTCTAACACTTAGACAAGTATATTAGTCCACAAAACCAATGTACTAAGTATAGAAACATACCTTCTCTTAAACATTAAATCTATAGCATTCCACATGCTTGAGCTTTGATGTTGGACTCATAAATCATCAAGTTGGCTTGACTTGATCTAGATTGACATTTCTTAGCTCCAACATCCTGCAAAGGTCACATAGAACATCTCCAAACATAGGAACAACCCAAACTAAAGATCAAGATGAACTTAGCTCTTTTGGGCTGCTTCCAGTTCTGGTTTTGACACTTGTTCTCCTTCTAGTGACCTTGATCTCCTTCTTAGAGCTTGATCTTGAGCCTTATGACTTACACCACATGACTGTAGCTTTTACCTCATTGGTTGTAAGTCACGTCCTTATGTAGTGATCCTTGATGTGTCGTAGCTGTTCTCAACTCGATCACCCTTGACTTTGCAAGCCTTCTTCTTCACCCTTGGCTTTGGGTTCCTCAGTCTCCTTGACCTTCTCCCGTGCACTTGGTACCTCGAAGCTCTTCTTGCCTCAGTCCTTGGCTTGATCAGTTGTCTCCGAGCTACTTACCCGAGTATCACTTTTGCAATGTCCATCTTTCTTGTGATGTCCATCATGTATCCATAATCCAGTTCTTGGACCATCACATTTGTTCACTTGTGTTGAACCCTGTCAGCTTTACACTAAGCACCTGTTCAACACTTAACACACTTGTTAGTCCTTTAATTGAGTTGTCATCCAAACACCAAAACCACAAGAGAGCTTTCAGGAATAATTGGACACGGCCTAAAAGCTTCTCTTTGTGCCCTCCAAATCACTAGGTCTACTTGAGTGTTTGGGACTACTTCAAGTTATAACTTAATAGTCGATTTGTAGCTTATAATACAAATTTAAATAGTTTAAAAATATTTTTAATCTAAATAATAAACACAATAACTTATCTAAATGTCTATAAAGGATTATAACTTTTGCTTCATGATTTTTGGAGCACCTAATAATCTACTCCACTAATAACTCTAGTATTTTTTAGAGCTGAAATCGTGTCAAACAAGGTTTAGTATTTATCCAAAGCTTCAGGCAATGGAGAGAGACACCACCTCACCAGCTAGCTAGATTTTGCTATATGTTCATCAATGGTGAGATCCAGCTAACCTCTACCCGAACAGCTTCGGTCGTTTTTTTCACTAAACGGTACCTTTTCGGTTTATTCTAGATGTGTTTGATAGAGATGCACTTTAGACTAGGGATGGCAACGGGGAATTCCCCACCGGGGAATATCTCCCCATCCCCGTCCCCGCGACGAAAAAACTTCCCCACGGGGATCCCCACGAAGGCTTGCGGGGAACATTTCTTCTCCATCCCCGTTTCACGCGAGGATAAATCCCCAACGGGGATCCCCATCCCCGTTTAAATTACATTTAAGACATACATACTTTGCTATTAATGTTAAACTAGTTGTGTGCCCGTGCGTTGCGACGGGAACATATAATACCATTGATAACTTATGTACGTTGGGATGAGCATCGACATATATCTGACCGGATCTTCTTCTTCCTTGGGGATCTGGAGAAAAGCCTGTTCGGATGCCAAACATGTTGAGACCTGATCATGTGCTGCCCTTGTATCTCTGATCATGATCAGCACACTGTTCGACGCTTGTATGAGTCTTGTTAATTTGCATGCCTCGTGCATAGTCTATCAACCATCAATTCATTATAGTATACAGAATTCGTGTGAGTTGTGACAAACATTATCAAATTCATATAAATTATTTTAAAGAATCAATATAGAGTTTTATATGATAGAGAAATACATGTGGATTAAAAATGCTAAACAAAAGATCTAAAATATAACAGTTCGATCAAGTTGCATAAGATGTACAATTTTCCAATTGCTTCTGCATTTGAAAGTCCACCTTTCTATGTTATCTTTGCTATTTCTGACTTAATAGAATCCAAATAGTATTGAACACTAAAAAAACTACAAAATGAGATGGAGTTGTGTTGAGTGAAAAACATATGTATGTAGCATTTGGAATAAAAGAATACACTTTAAGTATTCAAGTACCAGATAATGGCAGACAAGGGATTAATTCCACAGAGCAAAGTACAAAATCCATGACAAGATATTTCATAATAGATTTAAAAAAGGAAGGCTTTTGCTTAAAATATGAGGCCTTAATCTCAAAATGTGTATATGTGATATTGAACGGGTCACCACCAATGCCTACACAAGTTGACTGCCCCAAACCTACAGCTGTTGTTTGAAACACTCGTCAACAGAAATCAGACATGCATTAACCAAACATAGTCAGGTGCTCGTGCGTTGCCACGACTCACAAATTATTAATCTTTATTTTTGCATAATTTTAGATTTTTACCGTTTAAATGTGGGAGAGGAGAGAGAGGTTAATGGAATAGTAGAGATAAGATTTATAAGAAATAGGGATCTGCACCAAGAACATAAACACAAATTAATTAGCATATTCTTGCCCCCTCAAGTTAAAATCATGCATCAATAGTACGACAACAATACAAATCCGGTGTGCATACTACATAACAGGAATGTAGGCATTACCTTAATTAAAAAAGTAATGTGCTAGTATTAGTAGTACCTTCTAGGGTTGAGTCTTCCTCAACACCCTTGTATGCCCACTGGCATGATGTAATGTTGTTCTCAGACGCATATCTTGTGATATTTATTTATAACCAGTCAAAAACTCAGAGAGTAATCTTACTTTACGAAGGATTTGAAACATAAAGAAAATTATGAAAATTACTGTATTAATCAACGAAAAAACACTCGATGCAACAACATACAAAGATCAATTAAATGCCCAAGCACAAAAAATCTGAATGTGAAGCAAAGCATATATACATATCTGGACATACAGTCTGGTTCTTGCCGCATGCTTCCCAGCTGGACACTTATCCGACCATTCTCTGTGCTACCGAGCGAATAAAGGTCTGAATAATTAACATTTAGCTTCTCTCTTTCTCTCTATCTATAGAAAACTCTTATCCTAGTTCCATATCATTATGTTTTTCTTCAGTGTGTCATGTAACCGGCTACGCTGTCTCCATAGAAGTCGTCTTTAGTCGGCTAGATGATGCTGGCGTTCCAAACCGGGCAATTAGTGAACAAAACAGAGCATGCCCTAACATCCAGGTTCCTATAGATGTCAAGATCATGACTGATGATGTCCAGTATTTGACGTACGTACATAGTGTAAAACAGTCTTCCTTGCGTACCAGTGGAAGTCGACGGTGTTCCCTCCTTTGTCGGAGTGAAGTGGTTATGGAGTACAGGTAGTAGTTGTGTTAGCAGTCAGTAGCATGAGCGATCAGCCACATTGTTGATCTGATCAAACACACCAAATAGAGCACATCAAACCTTGCTTGCAGTTTGTACTACCTAGTGTATGTCTCTGATGAAGTGCGAGAGGAACATGAGCGCTTGTGTTATATTATCTGCACTGCAGAAAAGCAACGTTCATGACTGTTAATGACAAATTGTCCAAAACTTTGCAGAATTGGAGCATGCATATACGAGTAGCAGAGTAGCGACATTACATTATGGGGGATAAGATCTCCCATAGGTGGGGAGCTGGGAGGTATAGTTGTTGATGGCGCCCACGATACATAGGCCCTTGACACCATCCTTGTCCTTATAGTCCCCTGACCAAACAGAAAAAACGACGCATGACGACCATGAGCACAAGATTGCGTGTCAGATTCATCTTGGAACGAGGGGCGTGGTCGCTTACCGTCGTAGTTGTAGGTGTAGAGGAAGTAAGAAGAATTCGTTAATTACTGTTATAGAGAATAAAATGAAGTAGATGGCTTAATCTAGGATGGCGAATGTCATTATCATAAGGCATATCCACTATGCTGCAAGCCTGGAACCTTTTATTCACGTAAAGTAAGCATGTGATGTCAACTCCGTCATGCTAGCTTCATACAAGTTACACACACTCAAAGAAGTTGCCAGGAAACCAACATTTTTGTCTCTTGTATCTATTCTTGCACTGGGGGCAGCATTGGTTCCCCTCGCGCTCATACTCATAGCATGGGCGGCAGACAGGGAAGGCACACTCATTGCAGGCAACAAAGACATCGCCAGTGGCAGAAACACCTATAGAGTCACCACAAATTTGGCAGACCTGCCCATTCGCACTCTTTGTGGGCTTAGCCTGCATTAGCGAGATAACGACAAAGTCAGCACATATGCAATCAGAAATTCAGCATTAGAGGACACCTCAGTGACTCATGCACTTTACTGGTGAGCAACAGACTATAAAAATCAACCTGCGATCAAGTGTCTATTAGTCTTGAAGTCGAGGCTAAGATCAAAATGCCAGGAAGGTAATTTTGAATTTACATAAGATGAACTAATTCAATGGTGTAGTAGTCATAAACAAAGGCACGCAGCAGCAGGGCAAAGAAGGATCTAATTCATCGTCGGTCCATGGTAATTATGACAAGGAATTGTTGAGGCATGGGTAAACACAGGGATCTAAACAATCTAAGGCTCCATTTCACTGGATCTCCAAGACAGCGAAACATGAACAGTATATCATTACCTATTGCCGATTTGGCAACTGTTCGAAGAATTGGACCGAGCACGAACAGTTCAGAAATTGCCAGGAGGACATGTCTGATCTGTGACTTACACGGCGCAACGGAAGCATCGCTGAAATGGACAGGCAAAATCTACGAGCAAAGAAACACAGAAGCGACCACATTTGAGGGGCGAACCCCAAGCGTTAGACTAAAGACTAACACCTCAGCCCAGATCCAGCGATAGACGCGCGCGCACGACATGAGCCGCTAGAAACTGAATCTGAAGCAGGCAGCGAGGGCGGCACTGGATTGGCTGGATGTACCGGGCCCGGCGCATCGCCGTCATGGCGGATCATGACGAACTCGTTGCGGTTGTGCGAGCCTGCCACCATCCCCATTTTGATCAGCAAACCACACCAGCAAGCGCCCATGAGAAGACGGGTCGCGGCCGGTCAGACCCACCGCTCCTGCACCGGTTGGGAAATCAAAGTCGCGGTCGGATCTGGGCGAGCAGGGTGCGAATCCGGGCATGGCGGCGACAGTGGCGAGGAGATCTGGGGAGGAGCGGGCGGGATAAAGGCGGTGGCGCTCGTGCCCCTCCGGTCTCGCTTTGGGCTAGTTCGGGGCGGCTGTAGGGTTCCACGGGTCGCGCTAGGTGGGCGTGCGACATGCATCGGGCGGGCGGGATTGCGGCGTGCGGGCGGTAGGGCGGGCGAGAGGGCGGTTCGCCATGGTCGCGGCGGGATTTGCGGGCTTGCGGTGTGCGGGCGGGAGGACGGTTCGCCTTGGTCGCGGCGGGGTTTGCAGGTTTGCGGCGTGCAGGTGGGCGAGCGTAGGGAGGCGGGGGCAGTCTATAATTTCTTAATAGTTAGTAGAGATTACTGTTTCTATATGCCTATATCAATCATAGCTGAATGTCCGTGCGTTGCAACGGGAATATATAATACCAGTATACTACGATAACTTATATACAAAATATGTGTTATGCCGTTATGAGAAAATGTTTCATAATCAATTTGTGATTCTGACCATACATAAATTTTGTTATTTATAATCTGTCTGTTTCACCACTACATTGCAACCATCAGTATCATGCAGACTTCGATATATGTCACGATTTGCATGGTCTCATTATTAGAGAGCACGTTTCACACATACCGGAAGAAATTTCCTCGTACATCGTTAGTCATCGGACACGTACCACCATACGCTTTTGCTTAAACAAAAAGGTAAGTGTGTGTTTGCAAGACTAATGGTCAAACATCGTATAACCATAAAGTTAGAATACTATATTAATATATTAAATAAATTAATCCAATAGACATAGATTAACTCAATTAACATAGGATAAATAAATATCTAATTATAAAAGTATGAAACATGGTATAATCAATGTTGTTACTGTGTAGTAAATATTCATACGAGACTAACACAACTGGAACAATTCAATTTGGAATTAAAATGGGGAAGTTACGAATTTCCAAAGTTTCTATGTATTTGATATAGGATTAATTAGGAAATCAATTTTATTGTTGTTTTCATGACAAAATAGAGGTATTATGTGATAAAAAATAATATTATAGAATTATAGAAATTGGAATGAACTCATTTGGATTTAATATGAAATTTCCATGAATTAAATGGGTTTCTGCAATTATTTTTAAACTAAAAATTAATTGCTAAACTCCTTTTCCCTATTTTCTTTATTTCCTGGACTGCGTCCCAAATTTCAGAAAGATCAGGGGTCAAGCTATAAATGTTTTTCTAGACTCAGTGAGCATACAGAGTGGACGGCGGGTTAAACACAAAAGACGTCTTAGTTGAAGTTGTACGCAATTCAACAAGAGTCACGTTGGCTAGAGGGTGGAAGGCTAGACATTTTGCTCAATAGATCCAAGGTTCGATCCCTGAGCAGCCTGCACGCGGAACGGGAGAGGGCAGAACGGCAGACTACTATTACCTTCTTAATAAGTAGTATATAGATATTGTCACTTATATACATTGTCAGATATAAGAAATCATTATGCATACATCAAAATGAACACATTTGTACAATTAGTGGTCTCTTGATAAGGTAATTATTTATTTTTGTCGTTAACTAGTACACAAAAACATAGTCACGTGCAAGTTTAACGGGTCCCCGCGGGGAACGAGGATGGAGAATGCTTCCCCGTCCCCATCCCTGTTTACCCGTCGGGGGATAAATTTTCTCCGTTTATATCCCCGTGGGGGAAGTTTCTTCCCCATCCCCATCCCCTAATGGAGGAATTCCCCGCGGGGAATCGGGGATCGGGTCCCCGTTGCCATCTCTACTTTAGACGTGCTTCTTGTGGCGTTGTGCGTCATGAGGTCACCGACCTATTGGTTCTAGAAGTACAGGGACCAAATGGTCCCTCCACCCAAAAGATAGTGTAAGATTTAGAGGCTGTTTGAACTACCCATTTTTCAAGAAACTGGTATAGAAACTGAGGTAATTCAAACATAACAGTTTATATCTCAGCTTATAGAAATTAAATTCACAGTTTTCTAAAAACCAAGAAGCTAATGTCTCTTAGCTAAAAAATAAAAATTAGTTTTTTAAAAAACTAGGTTGCTTCCAAACAGTATCTCTTAATGGATAAAACGATATTGTTTTCTCAACTTAAATGTACACGTTGCAATTTATTATACTACACCCATCTTTTTTATTTAACGCCAAAACGTCAAATAAAAAATGGAAGAAGTACTATATAAGAGATTTAAATGGAATAAACTTTTTTCCTTTTTAAAATAATATTCGAACATTATATACGCATGTAATAAATCTATTTTAAATTCTTATAACTCTTTCCTATGTTTATTTAATCCCTCAAATTGAAACAATTTTTGCTATTGCATGCGGAATGTCAAAACATGCGAACATTGCATCTCGTAGATTTATTTGTTTTCGGTGGGGGGAAATTACTGGACCACGGAGAGTAATAAATTACTGGACCACGGAGAGTAATAAATTACTGGATCCTAAATTTGATTGGCTCGACTTATTCAATTTTTTCAAAATAATAAAAAATTCAAAGCCAATATATTATATTGTGAACGATATTACAGTAATAATTAATAATAACTATGAGTTTTTTTGAATAAAATGAATCAATCAAGCTTGAAATAAAAAAAAGTCAAATGAATTATAAATTAAAATGGAGGGAGTTTATTTTGGTTCTCAACTATACGCAATAATAGTCAGTAGGTGTCATGACATCAGAAGCACAGGAACATTCCTCTCAGGTTCTTATCTAATTAATTAAACTGATTTTATTAATTTCCTGTTATAAGTGGAAGTGAGTTAATAGCATTTTGTTTTGCTTTAATCCTCATCACTTATACCTCAGAATAGTTGACATTCGGTTGCAAGGAAAGAACATGGAATTGCTTCCGAATCACTTCATGAGATTTTCCATTGATTTTAGTAAAAAGTTGTATACTTTAGCTCGCCTTTTTCTTACACTCATAAAAGGGGAAATGATAAAGATGCACTCAGTTACTTTGGTGAATTTCACCCTATCATGCAGTATCATTTGGTGAGCCCATGATAGTGATCATTAGACATTATTTCATTATCTTCAGCATGCTCATCCACAAGTAACCATGTGTTGAGACTAGATATATTATAATGTTTGTAGTAACAAATATATAAAATATAAAAAAACAAACAAATAATCCATGTTTCTTTCTGTCCCGTCAGATATATGAGTATAGAAAAGATAGTTTGCTTAATTTAATCATGATTATTCGATGAAAAGCGCAGTAGGTAACCGTGTGTGTAACCCTAGCAATTTTATGTAGGCAAGAACGCAAAACCAAAGAATCCACGTCATGATGAGCACGTCATCTTTGTGTTTGTACCATTCATTGGATCAATCATTGCTATCCTATGATGGTTATCGGCACGTCCCAAATCGATGGTTTTTTTAATTTCTATTACACCGTTTCAAAACAGTTATCGTTTTTAGATATCTTATTTAATTATTTATTTTATTCAAAACAATTCATATAAATACTATTTATCTTGTTGTAACTTATTTTATCATTAGAGATACTTTAATAATAGTAAATTATTTATTTTATTATTATAGAAAATAATATAAATAGTCAAACATGATATGTAAAAATTTAAAGTGTCAACTACTTAACATTCAAAAAATGAGTCTTTGTCGAGTGCCAAGTAATTTGTCAAGTGTTTTTTCGACACTCGGCAAAGAAGCCAATAATAAAACGCTCGACAAAATAAAACACTCAGCAAATATTTTCTTTGCCGAGTGTTTTCTTTTTACACTAGACAAATACAATTTTCAAATCACATTTTGAAATAGTAAATTGATCTAAATGAAAAAGGTTTTGACTATAAAGTTGTATAACTCATTAAGATGTACAACTTTTATTTTCGTCATTTCTTCATATGACAAAGTAAAAATAAATTTGTTCACAAAACTTACATATGTCTATATGTCTTATAGCTTATGAAAATAAAAGTAAGATGTATAAGATTTATGAACAATGTTTGAACCGCTATGTTAGATAAGCAAATGACAAATCAACCAAAATAAACTTTGTAGACCTTGAGAAGGTATAGAGTTTTGTAGTTTCAACTTTTTGATTTGAAGTCATCTTGTCAACCAAAACTACGTTTGTATTCTAAATTTTTTAAATTTGAATTTGCCAAATGACCTCGGATGAAAAAACCACCAGAATGAAAGTTGTAGGTCTTAAAAACTTATGAAACTTTGTAGTTAACAACCTTTTGATTTGAAATCATTTGATTATGCAAAACTATATTTGAAATCAAAATTTGAGTTTTTCAAATAACCTCGGATGAAAACCACCAAAATGAAAATTGTAGGTCTGGAAAAGTTATTTAACTTTATAGTTGACAACTTTAAATTTGAAATCATCTTATCATATAAAAATACGTTTGAAGTTTTGAAATTTAAAATTCAAATTTTGTAAATGATCTCGGATGAAAAAACTATTATAATGGAAGTTGTAGGTCTCAAAGATTTATGTAAGTTTCTAATTAACAACTTTTTCTTGAATTCATTTGGTGTCTCAAATAATCAATTTACTCTCGGTTTGTTATAATATGTGGGGAAGAAAAATGTAATATAGATAGAAGTGATATAGTGGGTGGCAGGGCCGTGCCTGAGGCAGGGCGTGAGGGGCGGCCGACCTAGGCTCCAAACAAATCATCGAGCGAGGCGCCACCTCCACACCCGAGGTGCAACCCGTTGCCTTCGAAGCAACGGAAGATAAGAAAGAAGAGTCTACATCAAGTAGGCTCCCCATCGACGCCTCCAAGCTCGACAATGAGGAGATGGCGCTCATCATCAAAAGTTTCTGTCAAATCCTCAAGCAAAGGAGGGGGAAGGACTACAAGCCCCGCTCCAAGAAAGTTCGCTACAAGTGTGGTAAGTCCGGTCTTTTTATTGCTAAATGTCCATTATCTAGTGATAATGACAGGGGTGACGACAAGAAGGGAAAGAGGAGGGAAAAGAAGAGATACTACAAGAAGAAGGGCGGCGATGCCCATGTTTGCCGGGAGTGGGACTCCAATGAGAGCTCCACCGACTCCTCCTCCGACGAGGACGCCGCAAACATCGCTGTCAACAAGGGTCTCCTCTTCCCCAACGTCGGCCACAAGTGCCTCATGGCAAAGGACGGCAAAAAGAAGGTAAAATCTAGAGCCTCCACTAAATATGCAACATCTAGTGATGAGGAGAACTCTAGTGATGATGAGGATAACTTGCTTGCCCTTTTTGCCAACCTAAACATGCAACAAAAGGAAAAATTGAATGAATTAATAGGTGCTATTAATGAGAAGGATGAACTCTTGAATAGCCAAGAGGACTTTCTTATTAAAGAAAACAAGAAGCATGTTAAGGTTAAAAATGCTTATGCCCAGAAAGTAGAAAAATGTGAAAATTTGACTAGTGAGCTAAGCACTTGCCATGATATTATCTCAATCCTTAGAAATGAAAATGCAAAATTAATTGCTAAGGTTGAGAAGTTAGATGTTTGTGATGATTCAATTGTTAGTCTTAGAAATGATAATGCTAGTTTGATTACTAAGATTGACAAGTTGAATGCATCACTCTCTAGCCTTAAAATTGAGAATGAAAAATTAATTGCTAAGGCTAAAGACTTAAATGTTTGCAATATTTCTATTTCCAATCTTAGAGATGAGAATGCTATTTTACATGCTAAGATTGATGAATTAAATGCTTGCAAACCCTCTACATCTTGCACTAGATGTAGAGATGTTAATGTTGATGCTATCCATGATCACATTGCTATGATTAAACAACAAAATGATCATATAGCAAAATTAGATGCTAAAATTGCCGAGCATGAATTAGAGAATGAAAATTTTAAATTTGCTCGTAGTATGCTATATAGTGGGAGACGCCCTGGCATTAAGGATGGCATTGGATTCCAACACGGAGACAATGTCAAGCTTAATGCCCCTAAGAAATTGTCTAACTTTGTTAAGGGAAAAGCTCCCATGGCTCAGGATAACGAGGGCTATATTTTATATCCTATTGGTTATCCCGAGCACAAAATTAGGAGAATTCATGCTAGGAAACCTCATAATGTTTCACATCATGCTTTTATGTATAAAAATGAGGCTTCTAGCTCTAGGCAATCAACCCATGTTAAATTGCCTAAAAAGAAATCTCCTATTGCATCAAATGAACCCAATGTTTCATTTAAGACTTTTGATGCTTCTTATGTGCTTACTAACAAATCAGGCAAAGTAGTTGCCAAATATGTTGGGGGCAAACAGAAGGGCTCCAAGACTTGTGTTTGGGTACCCAAGGTGCTTGTTTCTAATGTCAAAGCACCCAAGACCGTTTGGGTACCTAAGAACAAGGCCTAAACTTGTTTTGTAGGTTTATGCATCCGGGGGCTCAAGTTGGATCATTAATAGCGGGTGCACAAACCACATGACTAGGGAGAAAAGGATGTTCTCCTCCTACGAGAAAAATGATGATCCCCAAAGAGCTATCACATTCGGGGATGGAAATCAAGGTTTGGTCAAAGGACTTGGTAAAATTGCTATATCACCTGATCATTCAATTTCCAATGTTTTTCTTGTAGATTCTTTAGATTACAATTTGCTTTCTGTTTCTCAATTATGCAAAATGGTTACAACTGTCTTTTTACGGATATAGGTGTTATTGTCTTTAGAAGAAGTGATGATTCAGTAGCATTTAATGGAGTATTAGAGGGCCAGCTATACTTAGTTGATTTTAATAGAGCTGAACTCGATACTTGCTTAATTGCTAAGACTAACATGGGTTGGCTCTGGCACCACCGACTAGCCCACGTTGGAATGAAGAATCTTCACAAGCTTCTAAAGGGAGAACACATTTTGGGACTAACAAATGTTCATTTTGAGAAAGACAAGGTTTGTAGCGCATGTCAAGCAGGGAACCAAGTTGGTGTTCATCATCCACACAAGAACATCATGACAACTGACAGGCCTCTTGAGCTACTCCACATGGATCTATTCGGCTCGATAGCTTACATAAGCATCGGTGGGAGTAAGTACTGTCTAGTTATTGTCGATGACTATTCTCGCTTCACTTGGGTATTCTTTTTGCAGGAAAAATCACAAACCCAAGAAACCTTAAAGGGATTCTTGAGACGGGCTCAAAATGAGTTCGGATTGAGGATCAAAAAGATTAGAAGCGACAACGGGACGGAGTTCAAGAACTCTCAAATAGAAGGCTTTCTTGAGGACGAGGGCATCTAGCTTGAGTTCTCTTCTTCCTACACACCTCAACAAAACAGTGTAGTGGAGAGGAAGAATAGAACTCTACTTGACATGGTGAGGACCATGCTTGATGAGTACAAAACTTCGGACCGGTTTTGGGCGGAAGCAATCAACATCGCTTGCTACGCCATCAACTGCCTCTACCTTCACCGAATCCTCAAGAAGACATCCTATGAACTCCTCATCGGTAAAAAGCCAAATGTTTCATATTTTAGAGTCTTTGGTAGCAAATGTTTTATTCTTGTTAAAAGAGGTAGAAAATCTAAATTTGTTCCTAAGGCTATAGAAGGCTTTTTACTAGGATATGATTCAAATACAAGGGCATATAGAGTCTTTAACAAGTCCACTAGACTAGTTGAAGTTTCTTGTGACATTGTCTTTGATGAGACTAACGGCTCTCAAGTAGAGCAAGTTGATCTTGATGAGTTAGATGATGAAGAGGCTCCATGCGTCGCGCTAAGGAACATGTCCATTGGGGATGTTGAAAGGGAAATGTGCCCTTGGGCTATTTCTAAGTGTTTTGGTGATTTAGTGCCCAACACAAGTGCCTAAGTGTAAAATGGTGGACAAAGTACAAATCAAGTATAAAGGTATGTTTCTCAGACTTAGTACATTGTTTTAGAGACTAATGTATTGTGTCTAAGTGCTGGAAACAGGAGAAAACAAATTGGAGAGAGATAGCTTTGTTTTAGCCAAAGCCAGCTCTGTCTGGGTGCACCGGACTGTCCGGTCGTGCACCGGACAGTGTCCGGTGCGCCAGGCTGGCTCAGGCGAACTTACTGCTCTCGGGAAGGAATTAAAGGCGTACGGCTATAATTCACCGGACTGTCCGGTGTGCACCGGACTGTCCGGTGAGCCAACGGTCGGCTGCGCGAGACACGTGGCCGAGCCAATGGTCGGGAGGGGGCACCGGACTGTCCGGTGTGCACCGGACAGTGTCCGGTGCGCCAACGGCTCAAAGGCGCCAACGGTCGGCTTCGCCAATTAAGGAAGGAAATCCACACCGGACAGTGTCCGGTGGTGCACCGGACTGTCCGGTGCACCAGGCGACAGAAGGCAAGAATTGCCTTCCTGGAATGCACTCAACGGCTCCTAGCTGCCTTGGGGCTATAAAAGGGACCCCTAGGCGCATGGAGGAGGACACCAAGCATTCCTTGAGCACTCTTGATCACTCACACTCCATTCTTGCGCACTTGTTCAACATTCTAGTGATTTGAGCTCCGTTCTAGTGTGCTAGTCTTCTGAGCTTAAGTCTGGGTCTTGTGTGTGCGTATTTGCTGTGATCTTTGTGTCTTGTGTGAGTTGCTAATCCCTCCCTTACTCCATGCTTCTTTGTGAACATCTTTGTAAGGGCGAGAGACTCCAAGTTGTGGAGATTCCTCGCAAACGGGATATAGAAAAGAAAAGCAAACACCGTGGTATTCAAGTGGGTCTTTGGACCACTTGAGAGGGGTTGATTGCAACCCTCGTCCGTTGGGACGCCACAACGTGGAAGTAGGCAAGTGTTATACTTGGCCGAACCACGGGATAAACCACTGCGTCCACCTGCGTTGATTCTCTTGTGGTTATTGTGTTTCGCTAAGACTCTTCTCTAGCTACTTGGCAATATTGTACTAACGCTTAACCAAGTTTTTGTGGCATTAAGTTCAAGTTTTACAGGATCACCTATTCACCCCCCCTCTAGGTGCTCTCAATTGGTATCAGAGCCGTTCTCTTCAAGAAAGGGACTAACCGCCCGAAGAGATGGATCCTAAGGGCAAGGGGATTGTGATCAATGATAAGGAGAAGGAGTCCTTCGTCAACGAGCCAAAAGATGACAAGCCTACCGACTCAGGCTCGGGGCACAAACGAAGAGATGGGAAGAAGAAGAAGACAAGGCGCATCAAGGATATCGTCTACTACGACGACAGCGATGAGTCCTCTTCTTCCCAAAAGGACAACGATGACAACGACTACGACAAAAGAAAGACGGTTAATTCGAACTTTTCTTTCGATTACTCTCGTATTCCGCATAGCTCAAATGCACATTTGCTTTTTATCCCTCTTGATAAACCTCCACACTTTGATGGGGAGGACTACGGATTTTGGAGTCACAAAATGCGTAGTCACCTATTCTCTCTCCATCCAAGTATATGGGAGATTGTTGAGAATGGAATGAAATTTGATAGCTCGGATAGTCCTGTATTTAATGAACAGATTCATAAAAATGCACAAGCTACTACTGTGATGTTAGCCTCTTTGTGCAGGGACGAGTATCATAAGGTGAGCGGCTTGGACAATGCCATGCAGATCTGGGACACCCTAAAGATCTCTCATGAGGGGAACGACGTCACCTTGCTCACCAAGATGGAGTTAGTAGAGGGCGAGCTCGGGAGATTTGCAATGATAAGGGGCGAGGAGCCAACCCAAACATATAACCGGCTCAAGACCCTCATCAACAAAATAAGGAGCTACGGAAGCACGCGATGGACGGACCACGACGTCGTTCGCCTAATGCTAAGGTCCTTTACTGTACTTGATCCACATCTGGTGAACAATATTCGTGAAAATCCTAGGTACACCAAGATGTCGCCCGAAGAAGTTCTTGGGAAGTTTGTGAGCGGGCGAATGATGATCAAGGAGGCGAGATACGTGGACGACGCATTGAATGGTCCAATCAATGAGCCTCAACCCTTTGCTCTCAAGGCAACAAGAAGCAAGGAGGCGCTACCTAGCAAGGTGGCACAAGTTGAGGCGGCAGGGCTAAATGATGAAGAGATGGCTCTCATCATCAAGTGCTTCAAGACGGCGCTAAAGGGTCACAAGGGGCAGCCAAGCAAGACCAAGACAAAGGGGAAGCGCTCATGCTTCAAGTGTGGTAAGATTGGTCATTTTATCGCTAACTGCCTCGATAATGATAGTGACCAGGAACAGGGGAACAAGAGGGAGAAGAAGAAGGCATACAAAAAGGCTAAGGGCAAGGCACACCTTGGCAAGGAGTGGGACTCGGATAGTTCGTCATCCGACTCCGACAATGAAGGACTCACCGCCACCGCCTTCAACAAGTCATCCCTCTTCCCCAACAAGCATCACACATGCCTCATGGCGAAGGAGAAGAAGGTATGTACTCGAAACAATGCCACTTATGATTCTTCTAGTGATGATGAGTCTAGTGATGAAGAAATAGATTACTCTAGTCTGTTCAAGGGATTGGATAGAACTAAAATAGATAAGATTAATGAATTGATTGATGCCTTGAATGAAAAGAATAAACTTTTAGAGAAACAAGAGGACCTTTTATATGAAGAGCATGACAAATTTGTAGAGGCACAAAAATCTCATGCTTTAGAAGTTAAAAGAAATGAAATGCTTTCTTGTGAACTATCTTCTTGCCATGAGACAATTTCTAGCTTAAGGAGCATAAATGATGATTTAAATGCTAAGTTAGTTATAGCTAGTAAATCTAACTCTTGTGTAGAACATGTTATGATTTGCAATAGGTGTAAAGATTTTGACATTGATGCTTGTAGTGAACACCTAGTTTCAATTTCCAAATTGAATGATGAATTAGCTAGTCTTAATGCCCAACTTAAGACTAGCAAGAATGAATTTGACAAGCTAAAATTTGCAAGGGATGCCTACACAATTGGTAGACACCCCTCAATTAAGGATGGACTTGGCTTCAAGAGGGAAGCCAAGGACTTAACAAGCCATAAGGCTCCCATCTCCACCAAGGAGAAAGGGAAGGCCCCTTGGCTAGTAGTGCTAAAAAGAACCATGCTTTTATGTACCATGATAGAAGACAGTCTTATAGGAGTTGTAATGCTTATGATGCCTTTGACTCTCATGCCATGTTTGCTTCTGGTTCTTCCTATATGCATGGTAGAGATATGCCTAGGAAAAATATTCATCATGTGCCTAGAAAGAATATTGTTCATGTTCCCAGGAAAGTTATGAATGGACCTTCTACAATATATCATGCTTTAAATGCTTCCTTTGCTATTTGTAGAAAGGATAGAAAGATAGTTGCTAGAAAATTAGGGGCAAAATGCAAGGGAGACAAAACTTGCATTTGGGTCCCTAAGGTTATTTGTACTAACCTTGTAGGACCCAACATGAGTTGGGTACCTAAGACCCAAGCCTAAATTTGCCTTGCAGGTTTATGCATCCGGGGGTTCAAGCTGGATTATCGACAGCGGATGCACAAACCATATGACGGGGGAGAAGAAGATGTTCACCTCCTACGTCAAAAACAAGGATTCCCAAGATTCAATAATATTCGGTGATGGGAATCAAGGCAAGGTAAGAGGGTTAGGTAAAATTGCTATTTCATCCGAGCACTCTATATCTAATGTGTTTTTAGTTGAGTCTCTTGGATATAATTTGTTATCTGTTAGTCAATTATGCAATATGGGATATAATTGTCTATTCACAAATGTAGATGTGTCTGTCTTTAGAAGAAGTGATGGTTCATTAGCTTTTAAGGGTGTATTAGACGACAAACTTTATTTAGTTGATTTTGCAAAAGAGGAGGCCAGTCTAGATGCATGCTTAATTGCTAAGACTAGCATGGGCTGGCTGTGGCATCGCCGCTTAGCACATGTGGGGATGAAGAACCTTCACAAGCTTCTAAAGGGAGAACACGTGATAGGTTTAACTAATGTGCAATTCGAAAAAGATAGACCTTGTGTAGCTTGTCAAGCAGGCAAACAGGTGGGAAGCTCTCATCACACCAAAAATGTGATGACCACATCAAGACCTTTGGAGATGCTTCACATGGACCTCTTCAGACCCGTCGCCTATCTAAGTATAGGAGGAAGTAAGTATGGTCTTGTTATAGTTGATGACTTTTTCCGCTTCACTTGGGTATTCTTTTTGCAGGATAAATCTGAAACCCAAGGGACCCTCAAGCGCTTCCTAAGGAGAGCTCAAAACGAGTTTGAGCTCAAGGTGAAAAAGATAAGGAGCGATAATGGGTCCGAGTTCAAGAACCTTCAAGTGGAGGAGTACCTTGAGGAGGAAGGGATCAAGCACGAGTTCTCCGCTCCCTACACACCACAGCAAAATGGTGTGGTAGAGAGGAAGAACAGGACGCTTATAGACATGGCGAGGACGATGCTTGGAGAGTTCAAGACCCCCGAGCGCTTTTGGTCGGAAGCCGTAAACACGGCTTGCCACGCCATCAACAGGGTCTACCTTCATCGCCTCCTCAAGAAGACGTCGTATGAGCTACTAACCGGTAACAAACCCAATGTTTCGTATTTTCGAGTTTTTGGGAGTAAATGCTACATTCTAGTGAAGAAGGGTAGAAATTCCAAATTTGCTCCCAAAGCCGTAGAAGGGTTTTTGTTAGGTTATGACTCAAATACAAAGGCGTATAGAGTCTTCAACAAATCATCGGGTTTGGTTGAAGTCTCTAGCGACATTGTATTTGATGAAACTAATGGCTCTCCAAGAGAGCAAGTTGTTGATTTTGATGATGTAGATAAAGAAGAAGTTCCAACGGCCGCAATACGCACCATGGCGATTGGAGATGTGCGGCCACAGGAACAAGATGAACGAGATCAACCTTCTTCCTCAACAATGGTGCAACCCCCAACTCAAGATGATGAACAAGAGGCGTGTGATCAAGGGGGAGCACAAGATGATCATGAAATGGAGGAAGAAATGCAACCCGCACCTCCAACCCAAGTTCGAGCGATGATTCAAAGGGATCATCCCGTCGACCAAATTTTGGGTGATATTAGCAAGGGAGTAACTACTCGGTCTCGATTAGTTAATTTTTGTGAGCATTACTCCTTTGTCTCTTCTATTGAGCCTTTCAGGGTAGAAGAGGCCTTGCTAGATCCGGACTGGGTGTTGGCCATGCAGGAGGAGCTCAACAACTTCAAAAGAAATGAAGTATGGACACTGGTGCCTCGTCCCAAGCAAAATGTTGTGGGAACCAAGTGGGTGTTTCGCAACAAACAAGACGAGCATGGGGTGGTGACAAGGAATAAGGCACGACTTGTGGCAAAAGGTTATGCCCAAGTCGCAGGTTTGGACTTTGAGGAGACTTTTGCTCCTGTGGCCAGGCTAGAGTCCATTCGTATCTTGCTAGCATATGTCGCTCACCATTCCTTCAGGTTGTTCCAAATGGATGTGAAGAGCGCTTTCCTCAACGGGCCAATCAAGGAGGAGGTGTACGTGGAGCAACCCCCTGGCTTCGAGGATGAACGGTACCCCGACCACGTGTGTAAGCTCTCTAAGGCGCTCTATGGACTTAAGCAAGCCCCAAGAGCATGGTATGAATGCCTTAGAGACTTTCTAATTGCTAATGCTTTCAAGGTCGGGAAAGCCGATCCAACTCTTTTCACTAAGACATGTGATGGTGATCTGTTTGTATGCCAAATTTATGTCGATGACATAATATTTGGTTCTACTAATCAAAAGTCTTGTGAAGAGTTTAGCAGGGTGATGACTCAAAAGTTTGAGATGTCGATGATGGGCGAGTTAAGCTACTTCCTTGGGTTCCAAGTGAAGCAACTCAAGGATGGGACCTTCATCTCTCAAACCAAGTACACGCAAGACTTGATCAAGCGGTTTGGGATGAAGGACGCCAAACCCGCAAAGACTCCAATGGGAACCGACGGACACACCGACCTCAACAAAGGAGGTAAGTCCGTTGATCAAAAGGCATACCGGTCTATGATAAGGTCTTTACTTTATTTATGTGCAAGTAGACCGGATATTATGCTTAGCATATGCATGTGTGATAGATTTCAATCTGATCCAAGGGATTGTCACTTAGTGGCGGTAAAGCGAATTCTTAGATATTTAGTCGCTACGCCTTGCTTCGGGATCTGGTATCCAAAGGGGTCTACCTTTGACTTGATTGGATATTCAGACTCCGACTATGCTGGATGTAAGGTCGATAGGAAGAGTACATCGGGGACGTGTCAATTCTTAGGAAGGTCCCTGGTGTCATGGAGTTCTAAGAAACAAACTTCCGTTGCCCTATCCACCGCTGAGGCCGAGTACGTTGCCGCAGGACAATGTTGCGCGCAACTACTTTGGATGAGGCAAACCCTCAGGGACTTTGGCTACAATTTGAGCAAAGTCCCACTCCTATGTGATAATGAGAGTGCTATCCGCATGGCGGATAATCCTGTTGCACACAGCCGCACAAAGCACATAGACATTCGGCATCACTTTTTGAGAGACCACCAGCAAAAGGGAGATATCGAAGTGTTTCATGTTAGCTCCGAGAACCAGCTAGCCGATATCTTTACCAAGCCTTTAGATGAGCAGACCTTTTGCAAGTTGCGTAGTGAGCTAAATGTCTTAGATTCGCGGAACTTAGATTGATTTATAGCATATATGTGTTTATGCATTTGATCATGTTCCTTATGCATTTTGTTGCTTATTTATGGTGCTCAAGTTGTACAAACACTCCCCGGACCTCACAAGTCCTTTTGCAAGTGATGCACATATTTAGGGGGAGATGTGTTACAACTTGACCCTTTGAGACTAACCATATGCTTGAGTTTGCCTGATCTAGTCTCAAGGGTGGATTGAAAGGGAAAGGTGGACTTGGACCTTGCAAGACTTCCACTGCACTCCGATGAGAGAGTAACTAACTCCAAGTTCATCTCCATGCTCTTATTGCCTTTTTACTCTAAGTTGAAGATTTTGGTGAGGCAATGGGGTTCAAGGGCCGAAGTTGATCCCGTTTTGGTGCTTGATGCCAAAGGGGGAGAAAATAAGGCCAAAGCAATAAATGGATCAGCTACCACTTGTGAATTTTGAAAAATAGTAGAGTTAGAGTTTTTGTTTGTCAAAATACTCTTAATTGCCTTATTGTCAAAAGTTGGTCTCTTGTGGGGGGAGAAGGTTTAATTATGAAAAAAGGGAGTTTTTGAAATCGTTGATCAATTTCTCTTAGAACATCTCTCTTTATGTTTCAACATGTGTGTTTGACTTAGAGATAGGAAATTGAGTTTGATTTGCAAAAACAAACAAAGTGGTGGCAAAGAATGATCCGTATATGCCAAATTTGATTCAAAACAAATTTGAGTTCTTATTTGAATTGATTTTGTACTTGTTCTACTTACTTTATGTTGTGTTGGCATTAATCACCAAAAAGGGGGAGATTGAAAGGGAAATGTGCCCTTGGGCTATTTCTAAGTGTTTTGGTGATTTAGTGCCCAACACAAGTGCCTAAGTGTAAAATGGTGGACAAAGTACAAATCAAGTATAAAGGTATGTTTCTCAGACTTAGTACATTGTTTTAGAGACTAATGTATTGTGTCTAAGTGCTGGAAACAGGAGAAAACAAATTGGAGAGAGATAGCTTTGTTTCAGCCAAAGCCAGCTCTGTCTGGGTGCACCGGACTGTCCGGTGGTGCACCGGACAGTGTCCGGTGCGCCAGGCTGGCTCAGGCGAACTTGCTGCTCTCGGGAAGGAATTAAAGGCGTGCGACTATAATTCACCGGACTGTCCGGTGTGCACCGGACTGTCCGGTGAGCCAACGGTCGGTCGGGCCAACGGTCGGCTGCGCGAGACACGTGGCCAAGCCAACGGTCGGGAGGGGGCACCGGACTGTCCGGTGTGCACCGGACAGTGTTCGGTGCGCCAACGGCTCCAAGGCACCAACGGTCGGCTTCGCCAATTAAGGAAGGAAATCCGCACCGGACTGTCCGGTGCACCAGGCGACAGAAGGCAAGAATTGCCTTCCTAGAATGCACTCAACGGCTCCTAGCTGCCTTGGGGCTATAAAAGGGACCCCTAGGCGCATGGAGGAGGACACCAAGCATTCCTTGAGCACTCTTGATCACTCACACTCCATTCTTGCGCACTTGTTCGGCATTCTAGTGATTTGAGCTCCGTTCTAGTGTGCTAGTCTTCTGAGCTTAAGTCTGGGTCTTGTGTGTGCGTATTTGCTGTGATCTTTGTGTCTTGTGTGAGTTGCTAATCCCTCCCTTACTCCGTGCTTCTTTGTGAACATCTTTGTAAGGGCGAGAGACTCCAAGTTGTGGAGATTCCTCGCAAACGGGATATAGAAAAGAAAAGCAAACACCGTGGTATTCAAGTGGGTCTTTGGACCACTTGAGAGGGGTTGATTGCAACCCTCGTCCGTTGGGACGCCACAACGTGGAAGTAGGCAAGTGTTATACTTGGCCGAACCACGGGATAAACCACTGCGTCTACCTGTGTTGATTCTCTTGTGGTTATTGTGTTTCGCTAAGACTCTTCTCTAGCTACTTGGCAATACTGTACTAACGCTTAACCAAGTTTTTGTGGCATTAAGTTCAAGTTTTACAGGATCACCTATTCACCCCCCCCTCTAGGTGCTCTCAGATGTGTGTCCTAAGGAATCCGAAGAGCCTCCACAAGCACAAGATCAACCTTCATCTTCCATACAAGCATCTCCACCAACCCAAGATGAGGATCAAACTCAAGATGGTGAGAATGAAGATCAAGAAGAGCCACCTCAAGAGGAGGACAATGATCAAGGGGGAGATGTCAATGATCAAGATAAGGAAGATGATGAGGGTCCAAGACCGCCACACCCAAGAGTCCACCAAGCGATACAACGAGATCACCCCGTGAACTCCATCCTCGACGATATTCATAAGGGGGTAACCACTCGATCTCGTGTCGCTCATTTTTGTGAACATTACTCTTTTGTGTCTTCTATTGAGCCATACAGGGTGGAAGACGCATTAAGAGACTCGGATTGGGTGTTGGCAATGCAAGAGGAACTCAACATCTTCACGAGGAATGAGGTATGACATCTTGTTCCACGTCCTAATCAAAATGTTGTAGGAACCAAGTGGGTCTTCCACAACAAACAAGATGAGCATGGTGTGGTTACAAGGAACAAAGCCCGACTTGTGGCCAAGGGATATTCATAAGTTGAAGGTTTGGATTTCGGTGAAACCTATGCACCCGTAGCTAGGCTTGAGTCAATTCGTATATTACTTGCCTATGCTACTTACCATGGCTTTAAGCTTTACCAAATGGACGTGAAAAGTGCCTTCCTCCCGGCTTTGAAGATAATGAGTACCCTAACCATGTGTATAAACTCTCTAAGGCGCTTTATGGGCTCAAGCAAGCCCCAAGAGCATGGTATGAATGTCTAAGAGATTTTCTTATCACTAATGGCTTCAAAGTCGGCAAAGCCGATCCTACTCTCTTTACTAAAACAATTGCAAATGATTTGTTTGTATGCCAAATTTATGTTGATGATATCATATTTGGGTCTACTAACAAATCTACTTGTGAAGAGTTTAGTAGGATCATGATTCAAAAATTCGAGATGTCAATGATGGGGGAGTTGAAGTATTTCTTAGGATTTCAAGTAAAGCAACTCCAAGAGGGCACCTTCATCAGCCAAACGAAGTACATTCAAGATATATTCACCAAGTTTGGAATGAA
The DNA here is from genome assembly GCF_902167145.1 of Zea mays. Taxonomy (NCBI): domain Eukaryota; kingdom Viridiplantae; phylum Streptophyta; class Magnoliopsida; order Poales; family Poaceae; genus Zea; species Zea mays. The sequence goes on from NC_050096.1 coordinate 29,663,474, forward strand.
GGATGCCAAGCCCATCAAGACACCCATGGGAACCAATGGACATCTCGACCTCGACACGGGAGGTAAATCCGTAGATCAAAAGGTATACCGGTCGATGATAGGATCTTTACTCTATTTATGTGCATCACGACCGGATATTATGCTTTCCGTATGCATGTGTGCAAGATTCCAAGCCGATCCTAAGGAAGTTCACCTTAGGGCCGTGAAAAGAATCTTGAGATATTTAGTTCATACACCTAAGTTTGGTCTTTGGTACCCCAAGGGATCCACTTTTGATTTAGTAGGTTATTCAGATGCTGATTGGGCAGGGTGTAAAATTGATAGAAAGAGCACATCAGGGACTTGTCAGTTCTTGGGAAGATCCCTGGTGTCGTGGGCTTCAAAGAAACAAAATTCAGTCGCTCTTTCTACCGCCGAAGCCGAGTATATTGCCGCAGGCCATTGTTGTGCGCAACTGCTTTGGATGAGGCAAACCCTTAGGGACTATGGATACAAATTAACCAAAGTCCCTCTCCTATGTGATAATGAGAGTGCAATCCGCATGGCGAATAATCCCGTTGAGCACAGCCGCACTAAGCACATAGCCATTCGTTATCACTTTTTGAGGGATCACCAACAAAGGGGGATATCGAGATTGCTTATGTTAGCACCAAAGAACAATTAGCCGATATCTTTACCAAACCATTAGATGAGAAAACTTTTACCAAACTTAGGAATGAGCTAAACATTCTTGATTCTAGGAACTTTGATTGATTCCTTGCACACATAGCTTATTTATACCTTTGATCATATCTCTTTCATGTCCTATGACTAATGTGTTTTTCAAGTGCATTTCATGCTAAGTCATAGATTGAAAGGGAAATGGAGTCTTCGGCGAAGACAAGGCTTCCACTCCACTCCATCGTATTACTTACCCTTCACCGTCACTCCACATCGCTCTCCACTTTGGTATAATCCTTCACTCATATATTGTTTGCCAAAGGGGGAGAAACTCTAAAAGGGCTCATATTTCACTCACAAAGTATCCGTTTTTGGCGATTCATGCCAAAGGGGGAGAAAGTATTAGTCCAAAGCAAAAGGACCGCACCACCACCAATTTTAAAAAGTGTTTAAATGCAGTCTTTTGATTGGTATTAAAAAAGTTTTTCAATTGGTATCTTATTTTTTATATAATTTCAAATTAGTATGACCTCTTTCAAAATTAATATCTAAAACCCTCTTGAATACTAAGAGGAGAATTTCATTGAGGGGGAGTTTTGTTTAGTCAAAGAAAAAACATTTGAAACAGGGGGAGAAAATTTCAAATCTTGAAAATGCTTCTCGAAATCTTACTCATATACCTTTGACCATTTGCAAAAAGACTTTGAAAAAAATTCCAAAACATTTGCAAAAACAAAACAAGTGGTGCAAGCATGGTCCAAAATGTTAAAATAAAGAAAGCAATCCATGCATATCTTATGAAAGTATAAATTGGTTTAATTCCAAGCAACCTTTGCACTTAACTTATGCAAACTAGTTCAATTCCGCACTTATATATTTGCTTTGGTTTGTGTTGGCATCAATCACCAAAAAGGGGGAGATTGAAAGGGAAATAGGGTCAAACCTTTTCCTAAATAATTTTGATGGTTGAATTGCCCAACACAAATAATTGGACTAACTAGTTTGCTCTAGATTATAAGTTCTACAGGTGCCAAAGGTTCAACACAAACCAATAAAAAGTCCAAGATTGGGTTCAAAAGAAAGGAGCAAAAGAAAACCGAAGGTTGCCCTGGTCTGGCGCACCGGACAGTGTCCGGTGCACCAGGGTGGATCAACTCCAACTCGCTAGCTTCGGGTTTTTGGGGAGCCACTCCGCTATAATTCACCGGACTGTCCGGTGTGCCAAGCGGAGCAACGGTCGCCAGCGCAACGGTCAAGTTCAATGGTCGACTGACAACGCTACAGTGTGTGGACAGAGCGTGCAGAGTCAGAGCAGCGCCAGAAGGCGCACCGGACAGTGAACAGTGATTGTCCAGTGCACCACCGGACTGTCCGATGGCCCCACATGTCAGAGCTCCAACGGTCGAACCCTAACGGTTGGGTGACGTGGCTGACGCACCGGACTGTCCGGTGCGTCCATCGACAGCAGCCTTCCCCAACGGCCACTTTGGTGGTTGGCGCTATAAATACCCCCAACCACCACACTTCAAGGCATCCAAGTTTTTCAGCCAACACATTTAATACAAGAGCTAGTGCATTCAATACAATTAGATTGAATCAAAGCCTCTCTAAGTCCCAATTCCACTCAAAGCAATTAGTGACTAGAAGAGAGAGTTTTGCCCGTGTTCTTTGAGCTCTTGCGCTTGGATCGCTTTTCTTCTTACCCATTTCTTGTTCCCAAGACATTTGTAATCAAAGCAAGAGACACTAATTGTGTGGTGGTCCTTGTGGGGACTAAGTGTCCCGATTGGTTGAGGAGAAAAGCTCACTCGGTCTAGGTGACCGTTTGAGAGAGGGAAAGGGTTGAAAGAGACCCGGTCTTTGTGACCACCTCAATGGGGAGTAGGTTTGCAAGAACCGAACCTCGGTAAAACAAATCATCGTGTCACACTCTTCATTTGCTTGTGATTTGTTTTTCGCCCTCTCTTTCGGACTCACTTTTATTTCTAACGCTAACCTCGGCTTGTAGTGGTGCTTAAAGTTTATAAATTTCAGATTTGCCTATTCACCCCCTCTAGGCGACTTTCAGTTCTAGTGGGGAACTCTACGCCCGGTAGCCAACGTGCAACTAGAGGTGGTGAATGAGGCGCATGGGTGCCACTAAGTGGACAGAGGGAGACAATTGGTTGTGGAAGAGCCGATACCAAGGGTCACTAGTACAAAGAAGTCTTATAGAGGTGGTTCGTAACTTATTGCCACTTTCATTTTTCAGAACCACCAACATTACGGTTTAATAAAAATGGTTATGTTCACATGCGGTTAAGTTAAGAAAGCTGTTAGTAAAATTCTTTTTCAGAAAATAGACTAGGTTTTAGAAAAGAAAAAAAGTATGTTTAACCCATCGGAAGTCACGACATTTTCCACACAAAATTCACACGACTACATGGCTGATGGGATTCGAACCTCCAACATCACCCTCACATGTAGTCTCCTCTACAACCACCCATCACTCATTTGTGTCTAGATTATAGTTTTGTTATCCATATATTATAACTAACCGAGTGTAAATTCCCTAACTATACAAAAGGTCTTCCTCACTCTCAAGTGGATGCTTAAACTCTTGAAGGAGCAAAACACCTTAAGAAATTTAGTGGGGGTATAAATAACCCCCTGTTAGAACCCTACTCAGCAATGTTGGAGGCAATGGACATATGTACTGCCAACTTTTCCACTACATTGGACATGTTGGTGGCACCCAAAATCTAGTTTTCTAAACTAGTTATTGTATGTCATATTTGGTGCAAGCTCTAATGCATAGTTTACATAGGCTCTAAGTATCCTATCCGATGGAATACTAGACATGTTAGGTTAGTACTTGGTCAATCTAGACAATTTACATGCTCTCTAGGTGAGGTGTACAATGCTTTATTCAATGACACAACATACACGCAAGTGAGTGTAAACTATCTAGGAACACTTCTGCAAGCTCTTTGTGTGCCCTATCTGGTGCACCGTACCTGATGCACAATGGACATGTCGGTCCATGGCTAAAACTACATAGGACACCCTCATATCCGATGAAGCACTGGACACATCTGTTGCTATTGTAGACTATCCAAATGTCTTGTTTAATTGCTTTTCATGTCAGGTTTTCACTCAATCTTTTTGTGAGCTCTTGGATTTACCAAGATCTAGTTTTCATAAGTGTGCATCACCACACCTAACTAGACTCACCTAGGTCATGTTACCCATCTCATCTCCCCCTTTATAGTATAACTCAACGGAAATAAAGGCCATGTCCATACTCTAAGTGTCCAACAACTTCATTGACACTTAGAACTAGCTTATCCTTAAGCTTTTTGTACATTCCTTTAAAATGACTATTCATCCCCATCAACAAGGGCATGAATACCTCATAAACCCAATCATCCTGCATAATTGTGACCTAAGTCACCTTGTTTCTACAAATCACATGTTAGTCAAATAATCTTACATCGTCATTAATCACCAAAACCAAACTAGGACCTAGATGTTTTCAATATTCTCCTTTTTGGTGATTGATGACAACCTATCTTAAATATGAAGGAAATAGTTGACGTTCTATAAAATAAACATTGTTTATATGAACTTTTAGCGCTAAAATAAGAGATGTTATATGAAAGTTCATATAATCAAAGTTCATAAACCTATATCATGTGAGAGAAAGGTTACGATCATATACATGAAATAATAAGCTTATTTGTAATAAATATGAAGTAAGGAATTCAAAACAAGCATATGTGACATGTTATAAGATATGAATTAGAAATAGTACATGTCACAACATGACAACCATATACGATAACATAAAGCTTATAATACAAACCAAGAGCAAAATTAAGTGCATATGAAAGTATCACACACAAAAATCATATGAAAGAACCAAATATGAATCACTCATAGCTCCCCTCTTTCACTCAACTCACACATACTCTCCACTACCCCCCTTTTGCATCAAGCGCCAAAATGGCTCCAAACCTAAGGGTCCTAAGGATGAGAAATTGCAATCGTGCAAAGAAATGGAGGGTGGGTGTGAAATCAAACTGAATTAGTAGGGTATGCTCATCTAATGAAGCAATTGTTTGTCTAGAAGGATGTGTTTGTGCCTTAGGTGCTGATAAACTAGCCGGAGGAACATAAGGGATTTGTGGGGGTCTAATGAGGCCATTGAGGAAGGTAAGGTCTCGGTACTCCAAGTAACAGGTGCTTTTGAAGATGGAGGCTTTGCACTAAAGTTATGTAAACCATATGTGGAGCCCTAGTAACCTGATTGGTGGACGTTGTTGAAATAGGTGACACAATAACAATTATCACTAAGATGAACGATGTTTGAAGTGTAATGATTGGAATTACCTCAGACACCCCATCAAAACATATAGTCTGATCTAGAACGGGTGAGATATGCTAGTAGGGACTCTAGCCCAAGAGTTCTCGAGACTATATTACTAGGGCCATTGGAGTCTAAAGTGTAGGCTAAGGAGCCATATTAACTAGCAATGGTGGGACTACTACTCTAGACTATTGGAACAGGTTGTGACAATAGACCATGTTTTGAGTGTGATCTGCCAACAACTATCGCTAGAAATTGATCATGTCTGACCTGATAGTCTCAAATAGTGTTAGCATCATATCTATCTGCCTATGTTAGGCCTCATTCTATCGGTGTTGCTCCTCATGCTGCTTAGCATCACATCTTAGTTCATCATCTATTATCCTCTGCTACTGAGTGGCTATCTGCTACTGCTCTATGGCAAGCTACTGCTATTGTATCATATGCTTGAGGGAAGATAGATGATCATTTATGGTGGTAAGCACTAGAGGTGGAGGAACTGTGCTAGATTCACCCGTCTTAGAGTTATGTTGTATCGGTGGAGGTGCAAGAGGTGACAATGGTGGTACTATGTTATCCTCATATGAGCTATCATCAATGGCATATCTCTACTCAAATAATTATTCAAGGTCCAACTGCTTGACCTAGCTCACAGACTGCCTTGTCCTACTTCTACTCTTGCCTAAGTTACCATACCCTCAGGAGGAGTTGTCAAGTGTCATGGCCCACTATGGATGGTTAATCAGTAGTGAGAAGATGTAAGACAGGTAGTGAGCAGACGAAAGATGATGGCAAGACTTAATACCATCCAAGATAATGCCCTAAATCTCATAGATCATGTAGTCCACAATGTCAAACTCTATATGAGAGGTGAGAGCACCAACAAAGCATTATTGTATGTTGGTGAGAGCCTCACTGTATCCCATCCTTGGTAGCAGTGTCCTCCTCATAAATATATGAAGGGTCCATGCAACTAGTGTAAAGTCTACTAGAGCACGACATGATACCTCATCAAATGGTGATCTAAAAAAGGTGCAACATGTGTAGTAGGAGGCACATCACCACCATGAGGGCATCTAGGTGGGTTAGCTGTCTCATAGCAAAGAATATATATATATATATATATGTGTGTGTGTGTGTGTGTGTGTGATGCTAGAAACCCAAACGACTCATGGATATTTATAGTATAAGGTCTATAATTTGAGCTCTCAAAATGAAACTGAAGCCACTCATGGCTAGGGTTAGTCTAGATGCTAGCAAGAAAACTCTGATCCATGTATATAAGAGAACTAGTAAGTAGTTGAGCAAGTCAATGAAAATATGACAAATGCTACTCTATCTCAACCAACTAACTCAATCAATATGCAGAAGCTGATGGTCTTGTGGTCCTTAGGTGCTATCCTCTTAGGTAACTAAGCTCTATGGAAGGACTCTTGTATAGTAGTATTGAAAAAAATACTTTGGCACTATGGTCCGTCTACTCTGGTAGTCACTGGACAATGAAACATGCCTAAAATGATGAACCCTGTTAGATGTAGCCCTATGAAGGTCCAACAGTAAGGGGGTCATCTGAGACCTTATCCACCTCAAACTCACCCCTCTCTCAGATAGGTGGTTGTGGTGGCGGTGAAGTAGTCCTCTATTGTGCCTAAGGCTAACCCTCTAAATAGTAAACAGGGACACAAGGATGTGTCGATTGTTAAACTAGTATAGCATCTTCTGGTGGTGACTAGGCGGAGGTGCATCTAAACCTATCCGAATGGAACTACCTCTCCCAACCCTCTTACTTCACGCTATGGTGGTTGCTACAACAATCATCTCCTACTAATTGCGATCAAGCCTATTGTGCTTCTCGTGCATCAACTCGATAATTATGCTCTTGCCCTTATTGTTCCTAGAAGTATGTAATGACTCTTGCTATTTGTCCCCACCTAATGGAGGTGGTCCAAGTCTCTTGGTCTAGCCATAGTAGTTATCTAATTGACTAACCGCCGAAGCACTAACCAACTATAATGACTAAACTAACAGAAAATTCATCACTAAAACTCACTTCTCTGACCACCAACCATCTATGGATTGTCTAGTGACTACTGAATTTACCCTGCCACAGTGAACCTTTTGAGCCTTGGCCTCATCCTATAATCATGGGATTGTCTATGAGTTTAACAATTCCTAACATGATGTACAATAAAGTCAAAAGAATCTACATAATAAATATAGTCTAATGGTATTATATTCCTTTTTAGAGCAAAGCAATTTGATATAGGAGAGGAGAAAAGAGTGTCTTTTCTACATCTCATGTGACTATGAAGAGCAAAAGCAAAAAGGTACATGCCACATAAACTGAATCACTAACTAGAGGCAATGATAGAAGCGAGTGAGGATCAAAATGTGAATTGAGAATTAATAACAACCATAGACTAGAAATCACCACAGCATGAGGATAAGATGATCAAATGCCAAGACATGAAGTCAAAGGGCAAAATTGGAGGATTTGGGGGCTCTCAAGTAGTATAGTGTATGGTAGTAGAGGTTTAAAGAGCCACAAATCCTAATTGAGTTAGGAACCCTAAAATAATTATTAAAGAGTAAAATTAGAGTTTGGCTTGAGGCCCACAGTGGAATCAAAGGGAAGGAATTTACACAAAAATGAAAACCTTGGGTTTGCAATGTGGAAACAATTGTCTGCATAATAGTAAGGATGCACGAATGGGCATAGGGGTGTGAAGGATGACATAAGCATAGAGCAAAACTTAGGTTAGGTGGCATAGGGAGCATTGTGCAACATGCATCGTAGAGGTAGCACACTGCATAACAAGGCGCAAGTGTAGGCGAGTGGTGTGAGGCATCAAGGAAATGTATCTTGACAAGTGAGAGCATAGTGCAACGAGGCAGGTGGTGTGCGAGAAGGATCTCTTGAGGGAGGAAAGAACGATGTATCGCATTTTTCGAAGGAGCTGACAAGCGGAATTTGTTAGCATGACCCACATGTTTGAGAACTTAATGTGCACTACACCCAAACAACGAATATGTCTAAAGGACCATTAGACACAACACCACATATATGAATAGTACGCACCATTCAGGAAACCCTAGGCACCAAACACATCTAGTGAAAACACTAGTCATGTCTGGTGCACACCATGTGCAACTGTGGTTTTAGGATGAAATAAGTACCCAACCTTCAATTAACATGTCTAGTGAGGCATATGGTGATTTGTTCGGTGCACAAAAAATGTAAAAAAATAATTTCTCATGGACATTTCTCTAAACCAAATCTCAATATTTTTAATATGGACATAAACATTGGTATAGATTGATATTAGCAACCTCTCTTAAACACTGAGATTTTTAAGATCTGCCTTAGGATAAATAGTTTTTAAGAAAATAAGCAATGAGAGATGAACTTATGGTTATTCCAATAGAAGTTACGAGACATATTGAGCATTTAATACTCCCCTATATGTAATATTCACAAGTATTTTCCAAAAAATCAATAAGATAAATGATAAAATAACATACATGCATAAGTTATAAATAAATGAAGGTTAAACCTAGTTGCTTGTCTCAAGCTTCTTCACACGCTTTTGGGCAGTTATCGTTGCTAGGTTAGACAAGCTATATATGCAAATCATAATTTAAACATGTATGTATTACATTGCAATGCAAATTTGACAATATAAGCTTATGATTATGTGAAGTTGCTAAGATCAAGTATAAAAATGGATTTCCTAGTGGCATTGTGAAAATATCTACTAAATGATCATCCATCCTTACTGCTTCTAGTGATATATACCTTCTTTATCTACATAATCTATAAGGAAATGATTATAGATGTCAATGTGCTTGGTGTGAGAATTTTGTACTAGATTATTTGTATGTTTTATGTCACTCTCATTGTTACACAAAAGAGATACCTTTTCTAGCGCTATATTATACCCTAGAAGGATTTGTTTCATATATAAAACTTATGTGCAACAAGTACCCACAGCTATGTATTCCGCTTCGATGGTTGACAAGGCAACACTGTTTTATTTCTTTGAACTCTATGATACTAGTGATCTATCGAGCATATTCTAGAGGTATTTGTCTTTCGATTTTGCATCCAACATAATCTGAGTCAAAATAACCAAGAAGTTCAAAACTACCTCATTTGGCATACTAAAGCCCAATGCCTAGTGTGTGCTTTAGGTACATAAGGATTCTTTTATGGCACTTAAGTGAGCTTCCGTAGGATTAGCTTAAAATCTAGCACATATACAAATACTAAACATGATGTCAGGTCTAGTAATCATAGAATGATGTAGAGTTTGATCAATCGAGTTGTCTTCATCATCTAGGCCGAGACATCCATTTTATGACATTGGGGTTTTGATTGGCTTAAAATCATCAATCTTTAACCTCTTGAGCAAGTCTTTGGTATACTCGTCTTGTCAGATGAAGTTGCCTTCTTTTATTTACTTGACTAGAAAGCTAAGAAAGAATGTAAACTCGCTAATCATCGATATCTCGACCAACTTCAACATCAACTCACCAAATTCCTTACAATGCCCTTCATTTATCGAGCCAACGGTTATATCTTCAACATAAACTTGACAATCAAAGATATAACCATGGTATATCTTGGTAAACGGTGTGGTGTTGACTGCCCTAATCTTGAAGCCCTTCTTAATAAAAAGCCATGAGGATGCTCATACCATGACCTTAGAGCTTGATTTAGGCCATATAGTGCCTTGAACAACCTATAAACATAATTAGGATGTCTAAGTTCTTCAAACATGGAAGGTTGGTCAACATATACGAGTTCACTTATGAAACTATTTAAGAATGCACTTTTTACATCCATTTGAAATAATTTAGTGTCATGGTTGGATGCATATATACGTAGCATATCGTCATTGGATTGACACTATGGTACTAAGGGTACCAGAGAATATGTCTACAAAGTAATCACATCGGAGCCTTAACACACAAATTTGTATAGAGAGGCTTAGGTCACAGTATACATCATTGGAGAGCTTAAGCCAAGCTCACTCTACCTGTTTCTAAGTGTCTTTCTTGACCTATGCTATGTTTGGTTTCTAATTCCTGGTTGAGATCCTAGGGTTTGAGTTTTGTGTTGTTCGTGTTGGGCTTGTCGAGCCTTTTAAACTCCCCCTTTCTTGCTATGCTTCCTCTTTTATATTCAAGGGAGAGGTAGGACTTACATATATGCTCTACCTATAGATCGTACTTATCATCGGGCGAATTGTCCCCATCCTGTCATGGTCTTGTATGAACACAATTGTAGATTTTATACATTTATACCTTGCAGGTATGCAAAATGCATGTTCGGCATGCACCAGTGTTACTCGTTCCTGTTGAGACCTTTTGAGGCACTCCTCAGAGTGAGGACGAGTGCCTTAAGGCCTTGTTCGTTTGTGCCGGATTGGTGGGTCGGAATAATTCCGAGCCGGATTGCTTCTTTAATTTACATATACTTTGATTAGGCCTTGTTCGTTTGTGCCGGATTGGTGGATCAGAACGATTCCTAACCGGATTGCTTCTCTAATTTATATAAACTTTGATTAGCTGGAACGATTCCGGGTGCAATCCGACCCAAACGAACAAGCCCTTAGCTGGAACGATTCCGGTTGCAATCCGACGTAAACGAACAAGGCCTAATGGAGCACACACATGGTTACAAGTACGATACACATACAATATAGTGATATCAGGAGCTATATAGCCAAAGTCTGGTTACAACAAGCTTGCAGCTCACTCATATAGTAGTTGACTGGTCTATGATATATCCATCCTTCTCTTCGACAATTTTTTTTTGGTTGATTAGCTGGCTATAAACTTAGTGTACTCCACCTCAGAGATCGATGACAGATGTTGCCAAGGCAGTAAGGCTATCCAGTGTTGTGGGGGACATTGGACTAGTAGTTTCAAATTATTGAAGGTGCGGGAATGAACTGTGACCTCACCACTATATTCTCTTCCAGATCAAGTAGAAAATGGAATACTTTTTGGGCGTGTCCTCTATGATTCTTTCACCGTTTGTGCACCAATAATTCTGTGGGTAAGGTGTTCTGTTTTCTTATATGTGTGCACGGGTACTGATTGCACTAGCTGCATATATATATATATATATATATATATATATATATATATATATATATATATATATATATATATATATATATATATATATATATATATATATATATATATATATATAGGCTTTTTTTCAAGCAGTATTGTCCCTCTTGTTTGTCCATTCTCGTGATTGGACTAGGGTGATCTAGCAGCTCAACTAATCCGAAGCTTTGTTAATTCAGTTGGTGATTGTCATGAGCGACCTCATGTATCCAGCTCTCTCTTAGACTGTAGTAGGTTTTATATATAGATATTAGCACCCATATATAACGTGTAAATATATCTTGCTTTGCATATACATTATGTCTCCATCTGTGCTTCTCTACAAGCTTCTGAACGAACCACGCGTTCGTCGTAGCGGCTCTTATCTAGTTCAATCTTAGCCGCAAGTTGCTGCCGACTATTCGGTTTCCCACTAAACAAAAAAGCACTGCACAGCTAGCTAATGATGTAATCTCCAGCGAGAGAGATTGTGTCGTTGACGACACCTGGCAAAAAGGGCAGATTAATTATTATCTCTGCTACTATCTCAAGCAGCTAGCGCGCGCACTGTGGAAATCTGCTCATGCGTGGGAACGAAATCGCCACATTCTTCCCAGGTCAAGAAGGATTATTCCCTGCGATGATGATAAGGCGTCATCAGGATCGGTTTTTTCCATGTGCTCAAAGCGGTCTGTAAGATTAGTCGCAGGCGCGGCGCAGCAGCCACACAGAAAAAAGGGCCCCCCTGAGCCCTAAGGAATCCTATGCCCGCCAAGGAATGATCTTCAGACACACCATGATGAGCAGTGAGAAAGAAACTTTGGTTTCCTGTCTATCATAGGGGGAAAAAAGATATCAACAGTTTATTAGCATCTCTCTATGGCCTACAAAGCATGTTCTGGCTCTCAGGAAAAAAAAAACCTGAAAATACTCCTCTGCAACATAATTAAGGGAGCGTTTGAATGCGCTAGAACTAATAGTTAGTTGGCTAAAAATTGCTAGTAAAATTAGCTAGCTAACAAATAACTACGTAACTATTAACTAAATTACTAAAAATAGTTAATAGTCAAACTATTAGTTAGTGTGTTTAGATGTCTCCACTAATTTTAATCACTAACTATTTGCTTTAGTGCATTCAAACACCAGCTAAGGCTAAGCTTTCAGTTCATCTTCTTGCAACACCTGTGTGAGTCCTCCCTTTTTCTGAATTTCTTTACGGTGTAAAACACACGCCGCCGGGGTGCGAACAAACCTACCTAGCAGACTAGCTAGCAGATTGTTTTATTGTCCACAGGTTCTTGGTGTCTCGCGGGAGGTAAGCACGCAAATGATTGATAATAGCAACCTGGGATCACGTCGAGATCTTTTGTTTGCTTTCTGTCCCGTTGAATTGGCCTCTTACGTTCGTGGGGCTGGGATAAATTAAACCACACGGAGGAAGTTCCATGGGCGCAACAACTCAATGATAAGAAAATAAACCGGCCAATCATTTGGTCATGCATGCAATGCAAAGCGCCGGTAACTAACATACACATATAATTGTGCCGCCCATATGGCCCCCCTCTCGAGAGGGACTTAGGGATATGTATACCCGGCCCTCTTGTGTTTGTTTGGGCTGGATTTGTTAGGCCAGAACCAATAATATAGCCAGTAAAAGAATTCGTCTCGCAAATTAAAGCAGCGACCGACGACGCATGCATGAGCCGGGAACAAGATCTCGCAATATATTATTGGGGCATTATCCGGTGAACCGATCCATAAGTCAAATGGGGCCGGGGTGTTCATCGCAATGAGCAGGGCTCTCTCTAGCTGCTAGTCGCCCTTTTAATTAGAAAGGCTATGCGTTTGACTCGAGCTAGCCTAGCTTAGCTATGACGAGGTGGATGGACATCATTAGGCGTAGCTAAGCTAGAGGGACAGGACAGGCTTCTCGTTCGTCCAGTGGTTAATTGGCATCAGCCTGCTGGGTTTATTGTATAGAAAATCAGAAGGGCGTGAGATATATATATAGGATAAGTAATCTGGATATGCGTTTAGTGTCGCGTGGCTAAGTGGCTAGCTACTTGGGAGGGTTTCGCGTTCCTGACGTGCAATAGCAATCCGAAACCAAGGACGACAAAGACATGGCGGCCAACAACAATACAACTGGAATAGCATACGCTTCCACATCGCAGTGTGTTGGGTTGCCTGATCTTATGAAAGTTAGTTTCAAAGAACACTCGACGTGCGTACGTAGCTTAAACAGCAAGTAGGCAGGCATATATATATATATATATATATATATATATATATATATATATATATATATATATATATATATATATATATATATATATATATATATATACATACATGCATGTATGTTGCCTTCTGGCGCGTGTCAACCGAATTAAGAGAGGGAGTTTTAATGTACTAAGCTAACAATTAGAAGCTGCATGCTTTTAGCAAATTAGCTAAATAGTTAGCTAGCTAATTTCACTAGCAATTTTTTTACTGACCAACTATTATGTCTAGCGTATTCAAACACCCTCTAAAAGCGACCTGGCATTTCTGTCACCAGCCGTTGATTTGAAACCCTCTCTTGTGTACGTACAAGGACAGCTGACCGAAACATCCCGGAACGATAATGATTGCAGCAAGTCACAGGATTAGCACTGATGGATCATCGTATCGTTACTAGGAGGGGGTAGAGAGAGAGAGAGCTGTTGCGTGCGTGACGACCCAATCTTAACCATCCCCTGACTGAAACCACAGGCCTCTGTCTCTGACTCTCTCTCTCTCTCGTGCGCGAGTCGTCTCGTCACGTATACACTGATGAAACTTGCCGTGCCGGAACAGTTTGCGTACTTGCCGAACGAAACATCATCTGCCTGCTGCTGGGGCTGGGCTGGTGCAGATCAAGTGAATGCATAATAATAGCTTTGCCTAGCTTGAAGCGGAAGCCGAGAAAGAGAGCGAGCTGAGCAAGCGATTTGTTGTCGATTGGTCGGGCGGGCGGAAAAGGGCAGCGTGGTCAGCCAGCGACATCACCATGGCAGCTGAGAAAGTTCGTGAGCGGCCTCGCTCGCGCGCGGCGCCATCTTCCGGAAGGAAACAAGAAAGGCAGGCGGAGGCACCCGCAGCGCCAGCGCCACCGGCCGGCCTGAAGAGTGACCACCCCACACCGATTCGGCCGGGACATGATTGAAAATTCCGACCAAGCCACGGAACCAACGCGTCATGTCTGTCACTCGTACCCCGGCCTGGATGATGATGATGATGATGAGCGATCGGTGTTCGATTAGTTGGGTTATTATCCGCGCGGCAGGTGACGCTGTCATGGCCGGGACGTGTCGGCTCGGGAGAGAGGGGGAGGCGAAGGGATATGCAAAACAATGAGCAGTATTTCCTTTGATATTGGAAGGGATGAGCAGAGCAGGCGGAGGGGACGACGTCATCTGCGCCTACCTAAACACTACTAGTAAATTGGCCGGAGGGACGAGCGTGGCCGAATCCATCGCCTCGCCCTCGCCCTCGTGCGCGTCGCCGCCTGATTGATTGCCTACGGCCAAATGGTTGCTGTGTGGTGGCGCTTGCTTCCCCTTTTGTGTTCGGTTCGGGTGCAGAGTTCGGTCAGCACTCAGCACCTTTGTTAGTTTTTAGCCGGCAGGTTTCGAGAGGCCTTTTGACCAGACGATGGCATATAGCTTGCTAGAGCCTAATACAGCCCGCGCCGCTATGGCCTACTATGGTAAGTACAAAGTGAGTCGGCATCAGCGGCCGCGGAACCCTCCACATCTGTGTATGCCAGCCCAGCCCAGACCAGCCCAAGCCGGCGCTGGGCTCCCCGTGGCACACGACGTGTGGCTCCTGGCCCGTGAGGAACTGAAGATGTACTTTGCTGGGTTAATCCTCTCAGCGAGATTGAAAATGATAAACGGCCTCGTTCGGCAGGCAAAACCCGGTTCTAGACCAGAAATCCTTGGATCCGGCCCTTTCACTCATCCAGGGTGTGTAACTAATCCAGCTACACTGCTTTTAAGCAGACAATTTTTATTTGTCCGGTAGCAAACTTCAGTTCAAATCAATTTCAGCCGTACACAGTGTCACAAACAAATCTCGGAAATTGGTACACCGAAAAAGAAAAAACTATTTCATGCATCAATCTGAGCTTGTAATACCCATGTCCAGCTCTAAGCATAAACCCATTCCGTCTCTGTATCACGTACATCATACATAGAGTTAAACATAATTTAAATAACTTGTTTAAAAGCAGTTTTTAGGTCGTCAGAGCGCTAGCTGAGTGGAAGATAAAGGCAGAAATATCATACGTGATAAAGACATCTCATTTCTTAGCCAAATCAAAGTTAATTCTTGATCTGCTTCACATATATATATCTCTCTGTTATCTTTGTTTTTTTTGGTGAAGATTGAATATGTTTTTGTCTTCCCCAATTTGGTCACTTCTTCCATTATGTTCAAACCTGATATGCACCTTTTGATGAATAAATCATCACTTTGACCTGCCTCTTTTTCTCTTGACCTCCCCAGTTTAGTCACTTTAATCTGTGCCCGTGCTTTATTTTATCTACATGCATATCGCAAGTAACAGCGTACATGCGTCAAATAGGGATGGACGATGGAGGGAGTAGCCGGTAATGGTCCAATATCTAATTTCGAATGTTTTTTTTTCTCAACAATCGCTCAAAATAATGATTTTAGGCCCTCAAAACAAAAAGAGGCAAACAGTCTGATGGTGTGTTTGGTTTGACTTTTGGCTTTGGCTTTGGAAGCAGCTTTTTCTAAAAGCCGACTTTTCTCGTAGTGCAAATCTGAAAGCACTTCTAGACCTGCTTTTAGTGGATTTTCGGATGGAACTGTGAAAACATATATCGAAAAAATTTTAACGAGTTTTAGTGATTTCAACCAAATGATTTTTAGCTTTTTAGTGATTTTCACAGCTCACACAGCCTACAGCAACTTTTTCACGGTCACAGCTCAACCAAACAAACCCTAAGCCACAGCCAAAACTTCTATCCAGTTTCTAACATGAAACTTACCAACCTTTTAACCATATTTATAGAGAACTTCTAAAATCTATCGTATTAAATAGATGTGTAATCAGAACATAATTATTTCATGATTTAGTTCCGTTGTAGATTTGTGACTTTTAAATGTACTCTAATCAACGTCAGAGAAGTTGAAACTTTTAAATGTACTCTAATCAACGTCAGAGAAGTTGAAGATAAAGTTAAACACATAGGAAAACAATAAACGAAGAGATTATTCTTCTCCCTGACGCGCCTAAACAAGCTCCTGAACTCTGCAACGGCAAAACTTTGGAGCGATTGGCCAACGGCAAAACTTTGGAGCGACTGGCCAGCTCAACAATGGTTCCATTTATGCATATATCATTTCAGTCTGTACAGATTATCACAGGCTGCAGGACACTAAAAGAAGAATCGAAACGTCTCAGTATCAGAAACTGCATCTATCCTTTGTGTTGGACTGTTGGTTAATGTAAGAACAGCGCGCCAAACCCCCTATAAGCCCTTGACAGAAACTTGAATCAACAGAAACAGAAGTGAACCTCCTCATCTCTACTGAGCACTACTACAGACAGCTCGAGTAGAAATCAAGGAGATAATGATGTCGCACCGCGCACTAGAAATTTAGCATCGTCGAAGTTTCTTGGCCACGGTTTTCAGCACTTCGTCTCCGACGTAATTGCGGAGGAACTGGATGAACTGGTCTTTCTTAATCTGACCCATCTGCAGGGAAGAAAGATTGTGTTAGTGAAAGTTTTCAGGCTGCTGCTGCGCTGTTCCTTAGTACAAGTAGTGCATTATTATGATCAACCACACTGGCACTCAATTTGGCATGTCCAAGCAATCAATTTATGCTCTTTTTTCAGAATTGTAAAGTTGTTTGCAATTGCTCTTCAAGTAGCAACGCAAATTCTGCATATTTTCCCGATGACAGCTAAATATGCGCATGCAATGACAGTTGCCAGCAGACAAAACGGTAGATCGAATATAATGTAAAGGAAGTAGGGAAATTTGTCAACAAAATACTAGAGTTTGTCAACTAAATACTAGAGTCCTTCCAACTTGCACGTATACTACTAACAAGCTGTGTGGAAATTACTATCACCAATTTACCTTGAAGTTTTTGTATGACTCCTGCAATAGATCACACTTGTCTGGCACGATCTGCTGGATCTCTGCAAGAAGCGTCGGGAACATGTCGCGAGCCACTGGTGCCGGCTTCTTCAGCTTTGAAGTCGCTTCTGATGATTCTGAAACCGAAAGTTCATCAAATCATGAAACACCATCCAATGGCAACCACAGTACCATCTTCGTCAAATTCAGAGAACAAGCTAACCTCGCATCTGTTGCAGCTTGGAGCACTTGAAGCTGACCACGTATTCCGGGAGGATCCTCGTGTTCATATCCATGTTCCACACAACGTACCACTGTGGATTCTCCAGCTTATCCACGGCGCTGTCGTAGCTGCGGCTGCTGGGGCAGAACTGCGAAGATCCTGCCGGGACAGCCTCCGGCCGGCCCATCAGCACGCGGCACAGCACGATGTGCGCCTCGTCGCTCCCGTCTGCCTTGGCCAGCATGGCACTGAAACAGAAACGATTTCAAATAGATCGTTAGGCTTGTATATATGATGAGCTGCTAAACCGGGTCACACATTGTTGAGATGAAGTTAACTGGAACGATCAGAGATCATTTCTGTTGTTTCCCAGTTCTCTACTTCACAGCTATACTTCGTATATATATTTTGTTTATTTTTTATATACAAATGCAAAAATGCTCGGGTTAGCAAGAAATTCATTTTAATACGAAGCAACATAACAGTGTCTTCGTGATTAAGCAATCAAAATCACTGTAAATTATTTTATTGGGAATGGCGAAGAAACAAGGAATTGATTAAGACTTTGGCAAGATATATCCCTCCTATATTATATAAGTTAAATTATGATAAAAAGTTAGAGCAACTCCAGCGGTTCTCTAAAAGACTTCCTAAATTAATAATTTAGGTAGTTAACATAAAAACTATTATCCAACAGTTCTCTAAATGAACTTTCTAAATTTAACAACTTGTCATCTAACCTCATTTTCTCTCTACATTTGGCAATCATTTAACAACTCCCTAAACAAAAATGTTGACTGCATTATATAGTTTTTGTGACTTATTTTTTATGTGGATAAATACAAAACAAAATTACAACCTATATTTAGAGAACTATTGGAGAACTCACATTTTTTTACTCCAAAAGCCATTTAGCAACTTTTTAAATCTGTGATTTAGAGAGCTAAAATTTACATAACTATTGGAGTTGCTCTTAGAAGGGTAAAATATTATTTTGGTATCATAAATAAGTTAAAATAAACTATCAAATACTAACTTATTTTATTTTATTCGTAGTCATAAACAAATATTTTACTCTCTTACTTTTTCACCATAATCTAACTTATGAAATAAACACATCTAGGGCATGTTTGTTTAGGGTTTAAGATCTGAGCAGATTATAATCCCAAATAAAAACAACAGGAATATATGGCAAAAAGACTATGAACTTCGCTCTAGTTTGATATATTTACCAATCAGCGGGCTAGATAGAAGAGGAACTATGTGCAAGATTCTTACAAATTCACCCGGCAAAATCGATGCAGCTTCATATATATATATATGCAAGTAAAAGAAATGGGAATCTTGGCAACTAGGCAAATTATACTACAACTCAGCTCGGGATCGATCAAAATTGCGAAGTCCAGATTTATCTGAATCGGAATGCCAAAACCAGCTCAGAACTCACCTCGTGTAAGGGCACTGCGCCGGCGAAAGATGAACGCCGTCGCCGTGCTTGCGCGCGCCCAGCCTTGGCGCGTTGTTCCTCACGAATCCTCGCTCGACGACGGCGGCCACGTCGTCCTCCGAGGCGCCGTACCATGCGAACTTGGCGGTGCCGGTGGCTGTGCAGCGCGCGTAGGCGAGGCGCTGCCCCTGTTCCCGGAACGCCACGGTCCTCGCGCCGGGCGCGATCTTGCGCACCTCCGTGATCGCCGCGCCGCGTTGCGCCATCCCATAGCTGAGGAATAGCTTGCTGACGACCTGGTAGTACATGTCGTTCTCCTCGAGCCTCACCGCCGCGTTCTCCCATGCCTTCATCTTCTTGGCGTCCACGCCGTGTCTCTCCCCTGAGCGCACGTCCACGCCCGAGGATGACTCGGCCTCGTCCTCCGCCGGCTCGTCGTCCCTCTTGCGCTTCCTCCCTCCGCAGTCGGGCGCCGGGAAGAAGCAGTCCCCGCGGTCGTCGATCCACGCCAGCCCGGTCTCCTCGCCGGTGACCTCGTCGATCCTGATCATGCGGAGGAAGTCGAACAGGTACGCCTTGCCCCCGTACGAAGCATCGGCCATCGCCCTCCTCTCCTGGAACGCCTGGCGCAGCTGCGGCACCGCCTCTCCGGTGATACCGATCCACTTGCCGTCCTCATAACAGAGGAACCTCGCCGGCGCGCCGCTCCGCATGAACTCCCGCCAACCCCGCAGAAGCGTCGACGTGCCGTCGGCAGCAGCAACCGCAGGCCGCATGTTCGCCGCCTTCACGTCGTCGGATGACAAATCCATCGCGCTTGGCGCCGAGTCCGGCCGGTCTGCTGCGGTGCCTGTCGTGTACTATCAGGACTCAGGGGCTCGGATCAGGCGTCCGGCCGGTGATGGAGCGGGAATTATATAGGTTTCAGGATTTTGGAGGACGGTCTCGTGAGGGGCACGTTTGAGACGACGTTGGCGAGGACGTCGGTTCGGAAGGTGCTCTTTATTTCGATCTGCCTCCAGCTCTCCACTCCACCCAGGCGGCGCCTCCCTCAGCCCCTGACTGTTTCGGGGGATATGAGATATGACTTGGTAGAGAAGTCTAGAAATGTCCAGTTTAGCCTCGCAACCGTTTTGCCGGAAGATCTGCTGTGTGGAGCAGTTTTGCATGATGTGAACACGGATGTTACCGGTGGTCTTTGGTTTTCTCGATTAAATTTTAGTATGTACCGTATCTAATGTTTAGATATCAATTACAAATATTAAATATAATTTAATTATAAAAAATAGTTATATTTGTGAAGATTAAATAGAGACAGATTTATTAAATCTAACTAATTTATAATTAATGTTTATTATAGCATTATACGGGTAAATCATTGACTAATTGGATTTAATAGATTTGTCTTGCCTTTGTAATTAGTTTTAGGGTTTGTTTGGATCCATCCGGCAAATAATTTGTCGGCTAGTTTTATCATCTTGAACTCCAAACAGGCTTGCTAATAAGTTGAATAATTGTTAGTGGGAGAGTTAACAAATTGTTTATCCATTAGTCATTTGATCTTGCTAATATGTGATAATATATTCGATAAAATATCAGCGTACAAGGCGGTTGTATGGTTGGTTGCACATGCAAAAGACAGGCTTCGCACGTGACGCAAGACGGTGGAACTGTCGGTTGATTTCGAATAAATGCATGCGAGGACGACCATTAAAATTGATACTTATAGTAGTAGAGATATAGATAAAGATATGATTATTTATTTGGTATTTTTTTAAAAAATATTTTGAATGGTGTATATCATTTTTCTTGTATCAATATTAAAATCATTTTGTAATTAGTAATTAGTGGTAAAAATAAGTTTTAAATGGTTTAAATGGATATCTATATTAGCATTTCCAGTGAATACAAGCTCAGATAATTTGGATTTCCAGGCACTCACATAGTCACATATCCATCCGTACGAAAACATTCCGGGCGTTGTACTCCAACCGCCTGTGACATGACCTGGCAGTACCGGATTTGCCCTGGCTGGCCTGAGACTGATCAGTTGAGCGGCCCTGCGGCCGTGTTTGCTTGCATGTCAGGTTTGGGTTTGGGTTTGGGTTCGTCGCACGAAACGGCGCGCTCCTTTCACTCCGGATCCCCTGCAGCCAGACGCCACCACGAGCGCCTGGGCAGTTTTTCCTTGACGCGGAAGGCTCTCCGCGCCGCGCGACTGCTTCTTGAGACGCAAGCACATCCATGTGACGAGGCTTCCGTGGGGCGCCGCCGCGCCGCGGTCAGTGCCTGGTAGAGCAGAAGCTGACCTTGTGCCCTCGCGTTGCCCCTCTCTCTCTGAGTAGGAGTACTTGGATACGAATTTGCTAGCTCTGCTCCGTGGTGGTCAAGCTATTTCATCGGCGAGCTTCTGGTCGCGTGCGTACCAGTTGTACTAATGCCTCGTTATCGTGGCCCAGCACATGTGAGCGATGGTCATCAACTTGTTGCCGGCTGCCTGCCTTATCATCAATGAAAACGATTATTAACTTGCTTTTTTCTTCCTCGCCCACCTGCAAGTTGGGAGTGCTAGGAGTAGTACCACGGAAAACTGAGCTGCATACTCGATCCGGCCGTAGCTGATTGCGATGAGGCCGCGACCAATCCTGGGAACGAGCCCTGCAAGGTGTGCATCTCCCGTGTTCCATTTCCATCCACGATCCACCACCTACCTGCGCGGGCGCGGCTAGCGTGCAGTGTTCCAGCCTCTCGGGAGGCTGCATGGCGCGGCAAGCAGATATTTCATATTTGTTGCTATTCTTATCGGGTTCGTTCTATCCATTCGCCGTGGGATATTTTGGAGACCTCGTGACGCAAGCCCTGCTTGCTTCTACACTCGATCCCTTCATTTTTTTTTTATTAAAGGAAAAGGAAGCAAAAACTTGGCGCGTCAACGCGCGTGGTACACCGTACACTACGCAAGGCACAAATCAGGGGGCGGGGCGGAGGGGGATATACCAGCGGAGCACCCTTCAGTTTTGTACGGCGGAAACTGGATGAAATCCCAGGTCGGCCGTCGGCGACCTAGCTAGGGTAGTTGTTTAACAACAAGTCCACTGCAAACCGACCGCGCGATCCTCTCAGTCTCGAACTCTCGATCAACCGTCCAGTCCACGCGCGCACGACGCACACGCCGGCCTTCATAGACTGGTGGCAGCCTGCTGGCCCATGTATAGCTCGGACGGACGTGGCACAAACTTAGGGCCTAAGCTAACCCTACATCCATTAATACGATTGAGTCCGTATATTTAATTATAGTATTTTTGCGAATTATTTTAAGATTATTATTAATTAAGCATATACACCTCAATACCTCATTATCATGGCACGCCTATGATGCCCTTGCACCAATACTATGGGGGTGTTTGGTTCTGTGGACTAAAGTTTAGCCCGTGTCACATCAAGCGTTTGACTTTCAAATAGAAGTATGAAATATAGACTCAACCAACTGTACTAGATTCGTCTCACTTTTTAATCTTCGGCTGAGAAAATAGTTTTATAATCCGACTACATTTAATAACCCGAACGAAGGTTCAAACATTCGATGTGATAGGGGCTAAATTTTAGCAGGGGCAAACCAAACACCCTCTATAAAACCACTTCTTCCGTCCACAAATGTTTGTCGCCATGGTATTCGTGTTGCTAAAACTTTCTTAAGTTTAACTAGTTTTATAAAAAAAATATTAGCTATATTGGTATCTCCAAATAATTTTACTAAAAAATTAATTTAAATATCTATCTAATGATACTAATTATATACTATAAATACTAACACTTTCTTATGTATATTTGATCAAAGTTAAGAACGGTTGACTCATATAAAAGATAAGAACGACCAATATTTTTGGACCGGGGGAGTAACAATTACCAACTTAAATTAGCTAGGGGAGTATAGAATGGATAAGCTAATAGGCCAACTAATTATTAGCTACACCCCAACTAACCGTTCGTTCACTATCTCAAGCCAGCTAATTTCATCTAATAGATGGTTAAAGTATAAAATACCCCCCACTACCCACCATATATACCCCATTCTTTCTGGAACTCATCCTCGCAAGCAAAGGAGCTGTCGCCACCACCGCTGCACGCCTGCACAGGTAAGCCAGGTAATTTGAAATTTTGAATTCATTTCAATTTTCTAGAATATTCGTACAAGTAACCATGTTATGTTGCTAAATATGACTTAAAGCATAGAAGGGAGCCAGGGGTAGTAAGAACAATTAGTTCGTAAGAATAATCTATTAGCTAGCTAGCTATTCTAGCTAATAACTTATTAACTAACTAATTAACTATTAGTTATAGAGATTTGGAACATGATCTAAGGCCCTATATAGAATCTCTTGGCTAATTATTTGCCAGTAGATAATAATTAGCCAAGGTATGTTTGGAATCTTGACTAATATATGTATAAAATATAGTAAACAGTCTGTTTTACCCACAAACAATTAGCTAGTAGATAAAGAAACGTAACCAACAAGTGTAGGGATTGTCTTTTTTTCTCTTTTTACGATATATTAGTACCTATTAGTAAGATCATAGAGCTAATGAGCAACAATTTGTCAACCCTCTTCCAACAACTAGCCAATTTATTTGAAGCCCAATATGCTAAAATTAGCCAACAAATTAAATAGTTCGTCAGATGGATCCAAATAGGTCCTAACTAGTGAAAACTAAGTGGCCACAAAATCATGGTCATATAGATATGTAGACGTGATTCCAACACCATAACAATTATATCTAGAGAAGATAGCTTAATTACTTGCTCCGTCCACATGAACTAATAAATAAGTAAATAATAAACTCTACAGTTTTAGATTGTCTCCAATAAAATCATCTATATTCATCATTTATATCTTTTTTTACAGTCCAATCTAAAAGATTCTCTCCTTTATATCTTGTTTCTCTCTAACATCGCCTTCTAAATCTTCCTCTATATGAAAATATCTATATTAGAGGTATATTTTATTTTAAAATTTTGCGCATACCCAATTTTCATACCTTCAAATATTTTATACTTCAGTTTTATTTGATCTATTATTTAAACTAGGATTTATACATATTTTAGTTTTATTTGATCAGTTATTTAAAATATTAAAATGAATGGAGGAGAGATGAGATAATCTACGTATAGAGAACGGAGATACGTCTATTATATTTAGATGGCGCCGTTTGAGAGGAAATAGGAGGGATCTCCCCTATATTTAGAGAGGAGCCTTCATAGAAGCTAGTCTTATGTTGACAATCTGTAGGCACACTCATGGATATATATTATACACGTGTTGAATTGTTCAAAGATTTAAGTCTGTTTCTAGCAGCTATCTTATTTCATTTCCCATTTTATTCTTTATTTCAATTTTTTACTTTAAAGTGAAACAGTGTAATCTACAGTGTAAATCCTCTAACTTACGTATGGACAGCCTAATGTGCAGGATCCATGCTCGAATTGTAGCTTTAATTTCCCTCGGATCAGATTCGGTTTTGGTTCCTAGGTAAACCTTTTTTTTTTGTTGCTTCCCTGGACTTTACTTTGCCTCAAAGCAAAGAACAACGGCCCGACCTACGCTGCAAGGGGGAACAAACAAATCAGGCGAATTCTGCCAGATGCGCGTTCCACTTCTCTGGAATTTGCACAGGCACCGTTGGTGACACCCTCTCTTTTCTCAAAAACGATAGCTCGGGGTGCGACCATTTTGCACTGACGAAAAATAAAAGATGAAAGGGATAAATGAGCAACTATTTTCGTTGACATCTGGAACTTATCTGAATTAGCATATTCCATTACATTTCCAAAAAAAGAAAACCTTAGCCTCCAAGTTAGGAAGTGTTTGGTTCTTTTAGTCACCCTTCTAAACTTTAGTGACTAAACTTTAATCCCTAGGAATCTTATTTGGAAGTTCTATATTTGATACTTTAGTAACTAAAAATGACTAAATTTTAGGAGTTGGAAACCAAACACGGTACCCCCTTAAGTATAAGCTCACAAAGCAAGCTTGGTATTGATTTCTATGTTAAGGTAAGGATAAATGCTTTATTTTGTATTAGGTAAGACAATAACGATTATTATTTTTTTAGCCGGTTACGAGGGAGAGGATCTCTCACCCAGAAGATTTCATTAATCATCCGTCATGATGGAGAGTCATGATGGAGAGGAATTACAATAGTTACATGGATCATTTCGCAGCAAAGCAAGGTGGGGTAGGGAGGATAAACTTTAATAGAGATTACAACAAAGCTATACACCGAAGATGTTGCACCAGACCTCCATCTGCCTTCGTTTGAATGGCTAGCAATACGATTTCGAGCATGTTAAAAGTAGGAAACATAAGATATAAGTTAAAAAAGATTGGCCAAATTTACTGATTTAGCTACTCTCTAAAATAAATTTTACAAAAAAGAGTAGTAAACTAGTCCAACAGGCTCTATAACTTCAGAATCTGTATAGCGAATGAAGTAGACTATCTACAAATAGAGAACGAATGTGTAAGGATAGAGAGCTACTAAATTTAAAGAGTCATTTACATAATCTATTAAATATGTATTTCTTCTAATTAACAGCTAAATTAGCTTTACAAAACGACTTGGCTAGGTTTTTGGAGTTGCTCTTATCTCGACCATTTACCCATACACCTACCTACATCCCAAAGAGCATAAATTTTATTTTCAATAAGTAGCCATAAAGTACGGATCTACTTCGCACGCAATATCACAAGAATCTGAAGAGGTGACTGGTGCAGAAAAGGGATTAGGAAGGGTGGATTGCAGGGAGCAGGACTAAAGACGGGCAGGGAAACGCTAGCTGCGCTTCTTTTTCCGGTATTTATGTGATGGAAGGGGCGTTGGCATGGTCAGAATTCCACCTAGTTGAACCTTTTGACGCAACCCTTCTGTTTTCCTTTGCGATCATCGGACCCCGCCGCTGCGTCACTAAGCAAAGCACACACATCACTATGCGGACAACAATTAAGGTTTTATTTTGCATGTGCATGGGAGTCACTAAGCAAAAAGGTGCGGTTCACTACGAGAACGACTACCAAAGCCTAACTAGCTGTCCTTCAGTTTTGATTTGTCCATGTACAGGGCACCGCGCACTGTTACTTCGTATATGCGTGCTAGTTGGTAGCCCAGCTGATTTGACACCAGACACTTTCATAGTTTCATTCCACTCAGGCGTGGTTATTAGAGGTTTGTGTCATGGATGTAGATTACGGAGATCCAAAATTGTACAAATTTAAAGCGGGGAAATTTAATATGATTTTGTTATGTTTCTAGCAGGCCTTTTTTGATCGTACGTCATGAACTCATGATGCTTAAAAAAAATCGATTTGTCATCTTTTTCTTTTATTTTATGCAAAAAGGGCAAAGGTAATATATACACGTACGTCGTAGCCACGTAGGGGTGATATGGAAAATTTGGATGCATAGCTATCGTATCCAAAATATGCAAAACTGATACCGAGATTGTTTATGCGTTAAGGAACGCATACAAAACTGATACCGAGATTGTTTATGCGTTAAGGAACGCATTTCGGTCCACTTAGTATATGTATTAATAAGACTAGTCACTTGTCGCTCTATATGCATGAAAGTTTCTCAAAAGCATGAGCTTACGTAGCAGAAGCATCCTATTCCGTGAACCTTTCCACTTGGAGGCTAAGTAGTGTTCAACCATGGCTCATGATTTGGTATCAGTTAGGGTTTTTTAGAGAAAGATTTGCTACTGCACTTGTCCACCTTTCTGTTGAATACACTTGGCCCATCCTTTTTCTTCTTTGTCTTTCTGGTATCTAGAAAGGTGAAAGAAAGAAAATTAGAATCTTTATCTTCATGCAGCATTAGCCCCAAAGAAAGGAATCAAGGAACCATCGAATATGGGCCCACAAAAGTATAAAACGGAGGAATAATGTAGCTGTGAAAATTCTCAAATGTATATGCTGGTTCACTACCGGAATCCGAGGCTTTGCCGAGTGTCGGCCTCTTTGCCGAGTGCCTTTTGTCGGGCACTCGGCAAAGAAGGCTTTGCCGAGAGCCGCACTCGATAAAGTTAGGCTCCCTGGCACTCGGCAAACCTCTTTGCCGAGTGCCCGAGAAAAAATACTCGGCAAAGAAGCCTTTGCCGATGTACTGTTTGCCGAGCCTTCTTTGCCGAGTGCGACACTCGGCAAAGCCTTTGTCGAGTGTTTTTGGGCTTTACCGAGTGCTTCAGGCACTCGGCAAAGCGCCCGTTTCCGGTAGTGGTTACGCAACTTCTTTGTATATAGATACATATAATGTCTGGCTATATCCCTTCCTTTGCTCATTAACGGCCAAAATAAATAAAATAAAAATGGGTATTCTTTGTTGTGATTTTAAAGAAATAAGTTACATGCTTCCAACACATTTAAATAAATTTAAATATTCTATTTTTGAATAAAACAACCAGATTACTCAGAATAAAGCCATATGTAAATGAAATGAGAAAGAACAAGAGTATTTTCAATGTTTGCATATAGGGAAAAATACTTAAGTTCATATTAACATTTAATATAACGAGTAGATGAAGAAGGTGGATTAACAAGATAACATGATTGCTATATATTATCCTCAAAATAGCGGGTTACTGATGTAGACAAGCCTCTAACATTGCATGGTGTTCAAAGATCCTTGACTAACATAATTATGACTAACATAATTAGAGATGACAATGGGGAATTCCTCGTCAGAGAATAGCTTCCCATCATTGTTCCTACAACTAAAAAGTTTCATCGTAGGGCCCACCGCTCGTTGCCGCTCACACCTCACGCGGTTGCAACCGCTGCTAGGCCCCGAAATCGTAATCCCTAGGGGTATGGGGTGTTTTTATAGATGCCTGGACCTGGTTTGACTCAACCGGATGGCGAGTCTGGCCAGAGCTTCCTCTAGCTATTGGAACTCTAGGTCTTTATATATAGCAGTAGAGAGCCCAAGAATGAGGTCACGGTTAACAACAACCAGAACATCATGCATCAGACTTTCTGTTTGCACCGGCAGCAAAAATAGCACATGAACACCTTCACACCAGCAGATGCACGACCTCCAATCACCATTGGTAGATGGCACACTACAATACACTCTCCCAATCCACTACAATATAGGGCTTCATATCGATGAATGGCACCACCACGCGATGGAAAGGAAGAGGACGAGGATCATGTCATCATGGAAAACTTGCGGTTAGTCGTCTGGGCAGCCACCACATGAGGAGTCAGGAGGTGCGCTGCTGCTATGATTGTCCCTCCTAATTGAGACTCCAGTTAGGAGTTCTAAGTGTGCCACCTAGTTTGACCTGTAACTCGAGAGGGTGTGTTGTTGGTGGGGAATCGCTTTGTAAATGCACAACAACATATTAAAAATTAAATTCTGGCCAGATTGCGTGGATCAGTCTGTGATGGCTACATTGTTAGGCTACCTTGAGCCGATTGTCATCTTTTCTGTGTTGGTAATAAATAAATATAAGTAATCATGCATTGAAAACGAACGACAAGAGAAATAAACATACTTAAAGCATGTTTGAGCTGATTATTTATCCCGAGCGACGCATGCTACGTGCATAGCCAAAAGCATAGCACAGGCCAAAAAGTCACCACCAAATCTAGGGCCAGATAAATGATAATACATTAATAGAAACATCCTAGGTATAATCTACAACATGTAGCATGCTGACGACCCTAGGAACATCAATGGTTGTAAACTGATGATCATGTACACGAGCATGGATCAGGACCTCCAAAGAAGTCCATCTAGAATAAATAATGCCACTAAAACATGTAAGGTTGGGCGTCATATGTGTATCAATCTATCCTGTTGCCGCATGCACATGTTGCAACTACATGTCATGGAGTGTAGCAACTTAATGATAGATACACATCTAGTCGTGTAAAATTAATCTAAAACATGCAACTTGACAGTAAAAGTAGATTTAAATTACATAGGACAACTAGTCGATCTTGCCAATAACAACACCTAGTAAAAGATCTATCGGGGTAAGATGGTAATACCATCCTACTCTAATGCAATCTACTAGAGACCACATCAGAGCAGCTTGACACTTACCTTGGAAAACCCTTATGAGGGGTGGCAATGCGTCGAACAGATGAAAAGCAAATGTTACTTAGGTAAATGAATGCCTTCTGATTACCATTGTCATGAACTGTACATTTTATAGTCCTTGGACTTGAAGTGATAAACACTCCCTAACCGATTCTAATCTAATTGAGTCCTATTTAAAATACATGGTTCATGGGGCCCATCCTTCTACCTAGGTCGAATAGCTCTCTATTGTTTGATACCATCGGGCAAACGATTGCACTAATCTGGTCAAGATTTGATGCTAACACATGCCCCCTAGCTTCGGTAAAATCTACTTATAGTACAACTATTTTTTTGCCTTGTGAAAAAACTTACGCATCGCCTCAGCGGTCAATGTGTATTTTATTGTTAGTCGACTTTACATTACACAAACTCCCCTTGGCGCCTCTACTCCACTGTTTCCACTTTCGGACCGTTTTTCTCCTCTAAGTAATACTAGTTTGCCCTAGGATCATCGCCAGGTAGAGAAACCTCATTTCGGATCATGGCATGCAATTCTTCATCTTCTATGGTGAGCAACTCTCTTTCCTTTTCGGATGCATCCTCTATCTTCTCATTCTGATCTGAATCTCCTGCTTCTCCTCACTATTCTCTTTCTTTATATCCTTTGCCACCTTCTCTTCCCAAAGACATCAGTATTTGGGATTTCACCATCTATACAGACTCTAAGGCATCCGACATGAACTAACAAATGTCGATGAGGAGGAGGGTGAGCCAATCAGTTAATCTAGATTCCTCTTGCACGGTCCCCTCATTTCTTCGAATGAGGCGAATCAATGGAGCTAGGACGGTGACACCGTCGTTGACACTTAGGAGGAGGACATCAGCTCCTCCGATGAAAAAGAAGAGGCGCATTGGCACATCTGCATAATTTAGGGCTTATAATCTCCCAGTACTTCATGTAATACTTATGTATTTTTATAATCTCCCAGTACTTATGTATTTTTATAAATCCAAATATTTGGGTATTACAGCTAGTTAGCTTGTGTAGCTAAGTAGTTTTGCTTACACTTTATGTAGCTAAGAGCAACTCCAACAAAGGTGCTAAAATGGGTCTTATCTTAAATTTAAGGGTTTAGGACTAAGAAATAGCTTCAGGAAAAGTTCTAATTTTTAAATTTTATGCAAATCTATATAGGACTGCAACCTCGGGGTTCTAAATATACAACCCCACACAAGAGGTCCTATCCTGCTATCTCAACTGTCGAACCCTTCGTGAATCTTCATCCCCTTCATTGATGGGTTGTCTGTGCGTGGCCGGTGCACATAAGCAAGGCGGGAACGAGGGAATCGAAATGGGAAGTTGCTAAACACTGGTTTTAAGGTCTGGTCAATATTTTTTGTGAATCCTTAAAGAAATCAAATCACATTCATATACATAATTTAGGGCTCAGGTTTAAGGTTTTTCTTGGAGTTGCTCTAAGTAGTGATACTACTCTATTTTAGTTTGTAGAGCTAGTGCGGCTTACTTCATGTTTGCTCACTAGTATATGTAGGAGTTCTCTTCTGCTTGCTTTACTAGTTGTATATGTTTATCTGTTCTAACCAATTAAAATTATGTAAGTGAGCTCTACTAGCTTAAAATCAATCTTCGTTGCTTGGACTTATAATAAAGATATATATATAGTCTTAGCTATATCAAATAGTCTAATTTTACATTTATTTTGCTTAGCCAACAAACGACTATTTTACCGTACTTTAGCGGGCTCCTAGGACCTATTAGATACTCTAGTTTTTTTTCATAAGTTAAGAGCAACTCCAACATGTCATAAAAGTAAAACTCTTAAAACATAAAAATTAGGATCTTCTAAGTATTTAACCAAAAAAAGAGTAATCTCTACTACTACATAAGTCAGTAGTGTAGACGTCCACATTTTCTTTGGTGCACGGTTCTGCCTTTGCATCGCATTCTGCCTTTCTGCGCGACGCGAGCCCACAAACCAGTCCCCCGCTCCGGCAGCCCGCGTGCCCCGCTCCCCCAGCCGCGGGAGCAGCGCCAGCTTCCATCCATGGCTGCCCGCGCGCCCGGCTCCCCTTTCCTTGCGCGACGCGAGATCGGCGAGATTGCCCACAAATCGCGGGACGGCGTGGCAGCCTTGCCCCGCTCCCCCAACAACGTCGGCTTCCCCCGCGCCCCGCTCCCCCTTTCCTTGTGCGACGCGAGCCCACAAATTGCGCCAATCCATGGCAGCCCGCGTGCCCCGCTCCCCCAGCCGCGTCCCGCTCCCCCCGCATCCGCATAGGTCCATTCCCCCACCCCCGTCGTCGCTCCGTCTCGTCCACAACCACCCCCTTCTTCGCCCACACTCTGCGACCGCCCCGCATAGGTCCATTCCCCCACCCCGTCGTCGCGATGCTCGGAATACTGTCGGGGCCGATGCCCGTGCTCCACGCCTCCCTGGGCGCCCTCGCCCTTTCGCTCCTGCCCGCATGCCCCTTCCGCTGCTCCACCTCCGTCGGGCCCTCTCTGCCCGCGTCTCGACCGCCACCGACGGCGTCGAGGGCAGTCCCGACCCTGTCCGCGTCCACAGGGACTGGAATGGCAAGACGATGTTGGGCCCCGGGATGGGCACGCAGCCGGGCAGGCGCACCGGCTCGGCAAGGTCCCGAAACTCGCCGGGCATGAAGGAGGCCTGCTCGGGGAGGTGGAGGACAAGTGAGAGCGCATGGAGGTTCATGGGCATGAAGAGGCACCGTGCGGTCACGCTGGCGTCATGTGCAGCGGTGAAGAAGGTTATCCCGAACTGGTCGGTCACGAACGCGACGAGGCGGGTGGTGTCGCGGAGCTCCACGAGCAGGCCCGCGAGCATCGAGAGTGAGCGCGTGCACTCCTAGGTCATGAGCGTTGAAAGGGAATTAGGCTTACACCTAGTTCCTATATAATTTTGGTGGTTGAATTGCCCAACACAAATCTTTGGACTAACTAGTTTGCCCAAGTGTATAGATTATACAGATGTAAAAGGTTCACACTCAGCCAATAAAAAGACCAAGTTTGGATTCAATAAAGGAGCAAAGGGGCAACCGAGGGCACCCCTGGTCTGGCGCACCGGACTGTCCGGTGTGCCACCGGACAGTGAACAGTACCTGTCCGGTGCACCAGGGGACTCAGACTCCAACCCTTCGCCCTCGGGAATTCGTGGAGGCCGGCGCGCTATAATTCACCGGACTGTCCGGTGTGCACCGGACATGTCCGGTGCTCCAAGGAAGCTCGGCCTCCTGAACTCGCCAGCCTCGGGTTCGCGCGGCAGCCGCTCCGCTATAATTCACCGGACTGTCCGGTGTGCACCGGACTGTCCGGTGTGCCAGCGGAGCAACGGCTCCCTGCGGCGCCAACGGCTCCCTGCGGTGCATTAAAGGCGCGCGCAGCACGCGCAGAAGTCAGAATCGCCCATACCGGTGCACCGGACATCAAACAGTACATGTCCGGTGTGCACCGGACACCCAGGCGGGCCCACAAGTCAGAAGCTCCAACGGTCAGAATCCAACGGCAACGATGACGTGGCAGGGGCACCGGACTGTCCGGTGTGCACCGGACTGTCCGGTGCGCCATCGAACAGAAGCCTCCAGCCAACGGTCAAGTTTGGTGGTTGGGGCTATAAATACCCCAACCACCCCTCATTCATAGCCATCCAAGTTTTCCCACTTCTCAACCACTTACAAGAGCTAGGCATTCAATTCTAGACACATTCAAAGAGATCAAATCCTCTCCAATTCCACACAAAACCCTAGTGACTAGAGAGAGTGATTTGCCGTGTTCTTTTGAGCTCTTGCGCTTGGATCGCATTCTTTCTTTCTCTTTTGCTCTTGTGATCAACACTCAATTGTAACCGAGGCAAGAGGCACCGATTGTGTGGTGGCCCTTGCGGGGAAGTTTTGTTCCCGGTTGATTGAGAAGAAGGAAAGCTCACTCGGTCCGAGGGACCGTTTGAGAGAGGGAAGGGTTGAAAGAGACCCGGCCTTTGTGGCCTCCTCAACGGGGAGTAGGTTTGCAAGAACCGAACCTCGGTAAAACAAATCCACGTGTCACTCTCCTTATTTGCTTGCGATTTGTTTTGCGCCCTCTCTTGCGGACTCATTTATTATTACTAACGCTAACCCCGGCTTGTAGTTGTGATTATTTTTGTAAATTTCAGTTTCGCCCTATTCACCCCCCCCCCTCTAGGCGACTATCAATTGGTATCAAAGCCCGGTGCTTCATTAGAGCCTAACCGCTCGAAGTGATGTCGGGAGATCACGCCAAGAAGGAGATGGAGACCGGCGACGACAAGCCCACTACAAGCCAAGGGAGCACTTCATCTTCATCGGAAGAGTCCCGCACCAAGAGAAGAGAGAAGAAGAAGAAATCCTCCAAGCGGAAGGAGAAAAGATCTTCCTCTTCTCACCATAAGGAGAAGAAGGAAAAATCTTCTCACAAGCCGCATCGGAGTGGGGACAAGCACAAAAGGATGAGGAAGGTGGTCTTCTACGAGACCGACACTTCATCGACCTCCACCTCCGGCTCCGACGCGGCGTCCGTCACTTCTAAACGCCAAGAGCGTAAGAAGTATAGTAAGATCCCCCTACGCTACCCTCGCATTCCTAAACATACACCTTTACTTTCCGTCCCATTAGGCAAACCACCAACTTTTAATGGTGAAGATTATGCTATGTGGAGTAATTTGATGCGATTTCATCTAACCTCTCTCCACAAAAGATTATGGGATGTTATTGAGTATGGTGTACAGGTACCATCCGTAGGGGATGAGGACTACGACACGGACGAAGTGGCCCAAATCGAGCACTTCAACTCTCAAGCCACAACCATTCTCCTTGCCTCTTTAAGCAAGGAGGAATACAACAAAGTACAAGGGTTGAAGAACGCCAAGGAGATTTGGGACCTACTCAAGACGGCGCATGAGGGTGATGAACTCACCAAGATCACCAAGCGGGAAACGATCGAGGGGGAGCTCGGTCGCTTCCGTCTTCGCCAAGGGGAGGAGCCACAAGACATGTACAACCGGCTCAAGACCTTGGTGAACCAAGTGCGCAACCTCGGGAGCACAAAATGGGATGACCACGAAGTGGTTAAGGTTATTCTGAGAGCCCTTATTTTCCTTAACCCTACTCAAGTACAATTAATTCGTGGCAATCCTAGATATACACAAATGACCCCCGAGGAAGTCATCGGGAATTTTGTTAGTTTTGAATGCATGATTAAGGGCTCCAAGAAGATCAACGAGCTTGATGAGCCTTCCACATCCGAGGCGCAACCCGTGGCCTTCAAGGCAACGGAGGAGGAGTCTACACCAAGTAGACAACCAATTGACCCCTCCAAGCTCGACAACGAGGAGATGGCCCTAATCATCAAAAGCTTCCGGCAAATCCTCAAGCAACGGAAGGGGAAGGACTACAAATCCCGTTCCAAGAAGGTTTGCTACAAGTGTGGTAAGCCCGGTCACTTTATTGCTAAATGTCCATTATCAAGTGACAGTGACAGGGACAACGACAAGAAGGGCAAGAGGAAGGAGAAGAAGAAGTACTACAAGAAGAAGGGCGGCGATGCCCATGTTTGTCGGGAGTGGGACTCCGACGAAAGCTCAAGCGACTCCTCCGACGACGAGGACGCCGCCAACATCGCCGTCACCAAAGGCCTCCTCTTCCCCAACGTCGGCCACAAGTGCCTCATGGCCAAGGACGGCAAAAAGAAGGTAAAATCAAAGTCCTCCACTAAATATGAAACATCTAGTGATGAGGATGATAAAAATGAGGAGGATAACTTGCGTATTCTTTTTGCCAACCTTAACATGGAACAAAAGGAAAAATTAAATGAGCTAATTAGTGCTATCCATGAAAAGGATGATCTCTTGGACTCCCAAGAGGATTTCCTAATCAAGGAAAACAAGAAACATGTTAAGGTTAAAAATGCTTATGCTCTAGAAAGAGAAAAATGTGAAAAATTATCTAGTGAGCTAAGCACTTGCCATGAGATTTTAGACAACCTTAGAAATGAAAATGCTAATTTGTTGGCTAAGGTTGATTCTCATGTTTGCATTGATCCTAGAAATGATAATGTTGATTCGCTTGCTAGGATTGATGAATTGAATGCTTTCATCGCTAGCCTTAGAAATGAGAATGAGAAATTAATTGCTAAGGCTAAGGATTTTGATGTTTGCAATACTACTATTTCTGACCTTAGAACTAAGAATGATTTGTTGCATGCTAAGGTTATTGAATTAAAATCTTGCAAACCCTCTACATCTAATATTGAGCATGTGTCCATTTGCACTAGATGTAGAGATATTAATGTTGATGCTATCCATGATCACCTTGCCTTAATTAAAAAACAAAATGATCACATAGCACAACTTAGTGCTAAAATTAGAGAGCATGACTTAGAAAATGAAAAATTTAAATTGGCTAGAAGCATGCTCTATAATGGGAGACGCCCGGGCATTAAGGACGGCATTGGCTTTCAAAAGGGAGACAATGTCAAAATTAATGCCCCTCCTAAGAACTTGTCTAACTTTGTTAAGGGCAAGGCTCCCATGCCTCAGGATAACGGGGGTTACATTTTGTACCCTGCCGGGTATCCTGAAAATAAGATTAAGAAAATTCATTCTAGGAAGTCTCACTCTGGCCCTAATTATGCTTTTATGTATAAGGGTGAGACATCTAGATCTAGGCAACCAACCCATGCCAAGTTGCCTAGAAAGAAAACTATTAATGCATCAAATAATCATGCCATTTCATTCAAAGCTTTTGATGCATCTTATGTGTTGACTAGCAAATCTGGCAAGGTAGTTGCCAAAATTGTTGGGGGCAAACACACGGGCTCCAAGACGTGTGTTTGGGTACCCAAAGTTCTTGTATCTAATGCTAAAGGACCCAAAACCGTTTGGGTACCTAAAACAAAGAACTAAACTTGTTTTGTAGGTTTATGCATCCGGGGGCACAAGTTGGATACTCGACAGCGGGTGCACAAACCACATGACCGGGGAGAAAAGGATGTTCTCCTCATATGAGAAAAACCAGGATCCCCAACGAGCTATCACATTCGGGGATGGAAATCAAGGTTTGGTCAAAGGTTTGGGTAAAATTGCTATATCTCCTGACCATTCTATTTCCAATGTTTTTCTTGTAGAATCATTAGATTACAACTTGCTTTCTGTTTCCCAATTATGTCAAATGGGCTACAACTGTCTTTTTACTGATATAGGTGTCACTGTCTTTAGAAGAAGTGATGATTCAATAGCATTTAAGGGTGTGTTAGAGGGTCAGCTATACTTAGTAGATTTTGATAGAGCTGAGCTCGACACATGTTTAATTGCTAAGACTAACATGGGTTGGCTCTGGCACCGCCGACTAGCCCATGTTGGGATGAAGAATCTTCATAAGCTTCTAAAGGGAGAGCACATTTTAGGACTAACCAATGTTCATTTTGAGAAAGACAGGATTTGTAGCGCATGCCAAGCAGGGAAGCAAGTTGGCACTCATCATCCACACAAGAACATAATGACGACTGACAGGCCACTGGAGCTCCTACACATGGATCTATTCGGCCCGATCGCTTACATAAGCATCGGCGGGAGTAAGTACTGTCTAGTTATTGTGGATGATTATCCTCGCTTCACTTGGGTATTCTTTTTACAGGAAAAATCTCAAACCCAAGAGACCTTAAAGGGATTCTTGAGACGAGCTCAAAATGAGTTCGGCTTAAGGATCAAGAAAATAAGAAGCGACAATGGGACGGAGTTCAAGAACTCTCAAATTGAAAGCTTCCTTGAGGAGGAGGGCATCAAGCATGAGTTCTCTTCTCCCTACACGCCACAACAAAATGGTGTAGTGGAGAGGAAGAATCGAACTCTATTGGACATGGCAAGAACCATGCTTGATGAGTACAAGACACCGGACCGGTTTTGGGCCGAAGCGGTCAACACAGCCTGCTACGCCATCAACCGGTTATATCTTCACCGAATCCTCAAGAAGACATCATATGAACTCCTAACCGATAAAAAGCCCAATATTTCATATTTTAGAGTTTTTGGTAGCAAATGCTTCATTCTTATTAAAAGAGGTAGAAAATCAAAATTTGCTCCTAAAACTGTAGAAGGCTTTTTACTTGGTTATGACTCAAACACAAGGGCATATAGGGTCTTTAACAAGTCCACTGGACTAGTTGAAGTCTCTTGTGACGTTGTGTTTGATGAAACTAACGGCTCTCAAGTAGAGCAAGTTGATCTTGATGAGATAGGTGAAGAACAGGCTCCATGCATCGCGCTAAGGAACATGTCCATCGGGGATGTGTGTCCTAAGGAATCCGAAGAGCCTCCAAGTACACAAGATCAACCATCCTCCTCCATGCAAGCATCTCCACCAACTCAAAATGAGGATGAGGCTCAAAATGATGAAGAGCAAAATCAAGAAGACGAGCCACCTCAAGATGATAGCAATGATCAAGGGGGAGATACAAATGATCAAGAAAAGGAGGATGAGGAAGAACCAAGACCGCCACACCCAAGAGTCCACCAAGCAATCCAACGAGATCACCCCGTCGACACCATCCTCGGCGACATTCATAAGGGGGTAACTACACGATCTCGGGTTGCTCATTTTTGTGAACATTACTCTTTTGTTTCCTCTATTGAGCCACACAGGATAGAGGAAGCTCTCCAAGATTCGGATTGGGTGGTGGCGATGCAAGAGGAGCTCAACAATTTCACGAGAAACGAGGTATGGCATTTAGTTCCACGTCCTAACCAAAATGTTGTAGGAACCAAATGGGTCTTCCGCAACAAGCAAGATGAGCATGGTGTGGTGACAAGGAACAAAGCTCGACTCGTGGCCAAAGGGTATTCACAAGTCGAAGGTTTGGATTTTGGTGAAACCTATGCACCCGTAGCTAGGCTTGAGTCAATTCGAATATTATTGGCCTATGCTACTTACCATGGCTTTAAGCTCTATCAAATGGACGTGAAAAGTGCTTTCC
Source organism: Zea mays (assembly GCF_902167145.1). Lineage (NCBI taxonomy): Eukaryota > Viridiplantae > Streptophyta > Magnoliopsida > Poales > Poaceae > Zea > Zea mays. The sequence goes on from NC_050096.1 coordinate 29,701,523, forward strand.
TCAACGGACCAATCAAGGAAGAGGTCTATGTTGAGCAACCTCCCGGCTTTGAAGACAGTAAGTATCCTAACCATGTCTATAGGCTCTCTAAGGCGCTTTATGGGCTCAAGCAAGCCCCAAGAGCATGGTATGAATGCCTAAGAGATTTCCTTATTGCTAATGGCTTCAAAGTTGGCAAGGCCGATCCTACACTCTTTACTAAAACTCTTGAAAATGACTTGTTTGTATGCCAAATTTATGTTGATGATATTATATTTGGGTCTACTAACGAGTCTACATGTGAAGAGTTTAGTAGGATCATGACACAGAAATTCGAGATGTCGATGATGGGGGAGTTGAAGTATTTTCTAGGATTCCAAGTCAAGCAACTCCAAGAGGGCACCTTCATTAGCCAAACGAAGTACACTCAAGACATTCTTGCTAAGTTTGGGATGAAGGATGCCAAACCCATCAAGACACCCATGGGAACTAATGGGCATCTCGACCTCGACACGGGAGGTAAGTCCGTGGATCAAAAGGTATACCGGTCAATGATTGGTTCATTGCTTTATTTATGTGCATCTCGACCGGATATTATGCTTTCCGTTTGCATGTGTGCAAGATTCCAATCCGACCCTAAGGAATCACACCTTACGGCCGTAAAACGAATCTTGAGATATTTGGCTTATACTCCTAAGTTTGGGCTTTGGTACCCTAGGGGATCCACATTTGATTTAATTGGTTATTCGGATGCTGATTGGGCGGGGTGCAAAATCAATAGGAACAGCACATCGGGGACTTGCCAGTTCTTGGGAAGATCCTTGGTGTCATGGGCTTCAAAGAAGCAAAATTCGGTCGCTCTTTCCACCGCCGAAGCCGAGTACATTGCCGCAGGACATTGTTGCGCGCAATTGCTTTGGATGAGGCAAACCCTGCGGGACTACGGTTACAAATTAACCAAAGTCCCTTTGCTATGTGATAATGAGAGTGCAATCAAAATGGCCGACAATCCCGTCGAGCATAGCCGCACTAAGCACATAGCCATTCGGTATCATTTTCTTAGGGATCACCAACAAAAGGGGGATATCGAGATTTCTTACATTAATACTAAAGATCAATTAGCCGATATCTTTACCAAGCCACTTGATGAACAATCTTTTACCAGACTTAGGCATGAGCTCAATATTCTTGATTCTAGAAATTTCTTTTGCTAAGCTTCCACACATAGCTCATTTGAATACCTTTGATCATATCTCTTTTATATGCTATGACTAATGTGTTTTCAAGTCTATTTCAAACCAAGTCATAGGTATATTGAAAGGGAATTGGAGTCTTCGGCGAAGACAAAGGCTTCCACTCCGTAACTCATGCTTCGCCATCACTCCGAGCAACTCTCTATTCCTTGGGGAGAAATGAGCATCAAAGAAAAGGATTTCATCCTTGGGGGAGAGAGCAAAAGCTCAAAAGCAAAAGGACCGGACTTCATCTTTGGTATAATCTTAACTCACTTATTTATGACCAAAGGGGAAGATGGCTCTCCAAAGGCTCTAATGATTCCGTTTTTGGCGATTCATGCCAAAAAGGGGGAGAAATGAGCCCAAAGCAAAAGGACACCACCACCACCAAATTCAAAAACTTAGTGCTTTCCAAAAGTCTTTATCATTTGGTATTCTATTGTGTTCAAAAGGGGGAGAAAGTAGTATTTCAAAAATGGTATATCAAAACCCTCTTGAACACTAAGAGGTGGATCTCTTTTAGGGGGAGTTTTGTTTAGTCAAAGGAAAAGCATTTGAAACAGGGGGAGGAAATTTCAAATCTTGAAAATGCTTTTGCAAACTCTTATTTATTTACCTTTGACTATTTGCAAAAGATCTATGAAAAGGATTTACAAAAGGTTTTGCAAAAACAAAACAAGTGGTGCAAACGTGGTCCAAAATGTTATATAAGAAAGAAACATTCCTTGCATATCTTGTAAGTAGTTTTATTGGCTCAATTCCAAGCAACCTTTACACTTACATTATGCAAACTAGTTCAATTATGCACTTCTATATTTGCTTTGGTTTGTGTTGGCATCAATCACCAAAAAGGGGGAGATTGAAAGGGAATTAGGCTTACACCTAGTTCCTATATAATTTTGGTGGTTGAATTGCCCAACACAAATCTTTGGACTAACTAGTTTGCCCAAGTGTATAGATTATACAGATGTAAAAGGTTCACACTCAGCCAATAAAAAGACCAAGTTTGGATTCAATAAAGGAGCAAAGGGGCAACCGAGGGCACCCCTGGTCTGGCGCACCGGACTGTCCGGTGTGCCACCGGACAGTGAACAGTACCTGTCCGGTGCACCAGGGGACTCAGACTCCAACCCTTCGCCCTCGGGAATTCGTGGAGGCCGGCGCGCTATAATTCACCGGACTGTCCGGTGTGCACCGGACATGTCCGGTGCTCCAAGGAAGCTCGGCCTCCTGAACTCGCCAGCCTCGGGTTCGCGCGGCAGCCGCTCCGCTATAATTCACCGGACTGTCCGGTGTGCACCGGACTGTCCGGTGTGCCAGCGGAGCAACGGCTCCCTGCGGCGCCAACGGCTCCCTGCGGTGCATTAAATGCGCGCGCAGCGCGCGCAGAAGTCAGAATCGCCCATACCGGTGCACCGGACATCAAACAGTACATGTCCGGTGTGCACCGGACACCCAGGCGGGCCCACAAGTCAGAAGCTCCAACGGTCAGAATCCAACGGCAACGATGACGTGGCAGGGGCACCGGACTGTCCGGTGTGCACCGGACTGTCCGGTGCGCCATCGAACAGAAGCCTCCAGCCAACGGTCAAGTTTGGTGGTTGGGGCTATAAATACCCCAACCACCCCTCATTCATAGCCATCCAAGTTTTCCCACTTCTCAACCACTTACAAGAGCTAGGCATTCAATTCTAGACACATTCAAAGAGATCAAATCCTCTCCAATTCCACACAAAACCCTAGTGACTAGAGAGAGTGATTTGCCGTGTTCTTTTGAGCTCTTGCGCTTGGATCGCATTCTTTCTTTCTCTTTTGCTCTTGTGATCAACACTCAATTGTAACCGAGGCAAGAGGCACCGATTGTGTGGTGGCCCTTGCGGGGAAGTTTTGTTCCCGGTTGATTGAGAAGAAGGAAAGCTCACTCGGTCCGAGGGACCGTTTGAGAGAGGGAAGGGTTGAAAGAGACCCGGCCTTTGTGGCCTCCTCAACGGGGAGTAGGTTTGCAAGAACCGAACCTCGGTAAAACAAATCCACGTGTCACTCTCCTTATTTGCTTGCGATTTGTTTTGCGCCCTCTCTTGCGGACTCATTTATTATTACTAACGCTAACCCCGGCTTGTAGTTGTGATTATTTTTGTAAATTTCAGTTTCGCCCTATTCACCCCCCCTCTAGGCGACTATCAAGCGTCTCGAAGGCGGCGATGCGGGGCAGGTCGGAGTCTCGGAGAGGTCGACAGGCGGCATCACCCACGAGGTGACGGACGGCGGCAACGACGCGAGAACTGTTTATTCTGATGTCAGTGATACTAGCACCGCATTTACCAATCCATTCCCTTCCCTGGGAAACAACAGGTATCTGTTACAAATAATTCTTAACATGTGTAGTCTATCATTTCATTGTTTTCTATTTTCTTGCAGTGAAATTTGGTTCGCATGTCTAAAGATGTTACAGTTTCATTTATATTTTGTTTTAATTTCACTTATGTAGGAGTTGCTGGGGACTATTGGATTAAGTGGCACAGCCTGATCTATTGAGCTTGGCCCTTACCTGCATCACTCTATTAAATTTCTTTTGAGCATGGTGGTCTTTGAAGCATGACAATGGCTGCTGTTAGGTTTGGTAAGTTTGATGCCTTTGGATAGACCTGCACTCTTTCAATTCGTCAAGTTACAAATACTTGCAGGAATCGACCCTTGTAAATTCTTTCAAGAAAAGTTCCTACACAAATACCAACCTATCACAGTTCTATTCAATTCAACACCAACTCGCGCTGCGTGGCCGACGCCGCGGACGCAAAGTTGATGAGCATGGTCGGGATGTCGCGCCGCACCGCCAGGAGCTTGGCCAGCTCCGCCAGCGGGATCAGGTGGCCCAACCCTGGCGTGGCCAGCATGGTCACGTGCAAAGGCCCGGGCTTCTTGCTCGATCTAGGATTCCCGGTGTTGATCTAGAGGGGCCTTTTCTGAGTGGTTCTTCTCACGGCGGCGGGTTGCCTTCTGCTCACAGTCACCATGCCATAGAGTTTTGCTTGCAAGTGTGGTGCGTTTTGTACGCGTGCAGAGGATTGCTGTTTGTGTAGTCACACTTTGATTTTATTGTTTGTCTATATAGCATGGCCGGAAATCCAATGATTTGTGGTAATAATTCTAGAGATAACTACTCTCACTTGACCAACTCTCTTATCCATCGATGATCTGAAAAGTCAGATCTCTTTCCATTGTTCAAATTTGGGATATTAATTCTCGAGTGTCGATTCACTTTGTTTCCTTTTGTGAACAGGTTCTGGACCTCGTCGGGAATGCTATCATGAACAATAATAAGACATGCATCATATTGCTATGTCTATGGTTATTGTTTTTTTAGTTTTGCTCTTTTGGGTTCTTTCGGGTGGGGTAAAAGTGTGGATTCATGTGCACATTTTTTGTTTTGGGGGAATTTATATTTTTTAACCATGAAAGGTGAGAAGGTTGATTATGACAACGGTAGGGACTGTCTGAGCAACCATATTGATAATAATTCTGATTAGTTTTTTCTAAGAATCGTTAAAATCAGCAAGTTCTTTTAGGATCTTTGAATACTTTTGGTTCACGAACTAACAATTTATCTTCAGGTTCCTGTTCTGGAGACTCCTAAGAGCACCTCCAAGAGGCGACCAAAATGCATCCCAAAACCTAATTGTCGGCTTAGAATCGAAACTAACTGGACCTTTCCGTGTTCTCTTCTGTAGCAATGGAGCACACAACCAACAGTATGCAGTTCTTTATCTCAACCTTCAACTAAGTTGTGCCCTGAGAATTATTTTGTTACGTTAATGGGAAGAACAGTTATTTTTTCCCTTACAACACAAAGGGGAAGATAGATAAAATGCATATAAGTTCTATAGAAGGATGAGCTAGAGCTAACTCAACGTCAGCTAGAACTGTTGATAAGGTGTTCCCTGGAAACTTGTGTGTTCCTGGCAACCTTTAAGCATCTGTAGAATCACTTATCATTTGTTTTCCTAGCAACATGTGTGTTCATTTGTACCTGTATCCCTATTGTCTGATACTGAATCAACAGAGGGGGAGGGGCTGGGGAAATGAGTCAGTCGAACAGCCTTCGGTGGCCCAATACAGTTTGTTGTAGCCCAGTTTTTAGTTTTAAAAATTTTCAGGGAAGTTATTAACATTCTGGTGTAGGTTTACATCTTTTTAGGAATTTTTTTCTAACAGCCCCCAATCACAAGTTTTGGCGAATAATTTTTAAGGGAACTTTTGGAGTTGCTCTAATGGCCATGTTTTTTAGAGTAATGCTATTGCACGCTATGGTATATATATCCATGCTTTCCAATTTAATTATTTCTTGTTTTTTCGCTGCTGACGACATGTCTCTGTTTCTTTTCAGTTGCTCGCTTGAAGGATGACAACCCTCTTTTGGGGTCTTCCCGTATTGAACAAGTGGCTGATTTATCGAGTGTGTGTAGACTGAGGAAACAACTATCTCTCTCTACACCTTTAAAGCGTGATTTTTGTTGAAAAAATGGAGGATGCTAGGATCAAATCGTGGTCGTTTGGATCAGAGTGCCCATCCTCTACCTCTGTAGCTCATGTTTCTTTGTGTTATACAAAAGATAGATCGGTCAAATATTTCATTTAAGTAAGGTGTACTTGTATGATATATAAATACCGTTGTAACGCACGGGCAACTAACTAGTACTCCAATAATTCCCAATAATTTTCCTAAAAACCTTCTTAATGTGGGCTTTCTCGTAGGTGTTTTTTTGTGGAGGTCGTTGCAGTTGTACTGGGTCGAGGGCTTCTCTCTGTCAGGAAAAAAGGTGCAGCATTGTGCCATACTTTGCCTCCAACGAATGACAGGACGGAGGGATACAGCCATACAGGCCTACAGCTATATCGCAGGAGGCCGCCGCAGCACTGCAACACGCCTTGAAGACGGAGATGCATCTAGATGACAGGCCCCGAAAGGAGCACCCCCAGCAGCCTCACTCTCGACGATGCGGCATTGCGCGGGAAAAGTAATAAAATTGTGTTGATTGGGAGCTACTGTCGGCGGCGCAAATTTAAGCAGGAAAGAGGTCGTTTTACGCGTGCGACAGGATTGGGATCCGGTCTAGAGAGTGATTGGAGCTCTATTTTCTTTTTTCCCCTATATTGTTATGAATCAATACTACACAAAGTAGATCAAACATAGAGAAGACACAAATTTAACGTGGAAATCCATTCCAAAGCGAAGGGAAAAAAACCACGAACGCCAGCCAATAACAATATCACGATTTTTCGGGTGGTTACAGATCACAGGAGATTTACAATAAGGTTGGTGACGGACCTCTGCTTCGTTCGTCAACTTGGTCTTCTTCTTCAGAATTTGGATCACAAACTCAATATATATCATCCAATATATATCATGATTTAGGAATACGATATTGAGACTTGTTGGAGTTACTCTAAGCAGCCCTAATTCTCGTCGCGTGTAAAGTGGAGCGAAAAGAGGATGGGACGAGACCCGCATCCGTGCCTTTCTTGGGAGCAGCCCAGCCCAATAACATATCTACGGACGGGGACAACGTACCCAGCAGTATTTGCTAGGTCTCGCCTCTGCCAGTAGTCTGCCGTGGCCTCGCCCACAAACTAATCCTACGGCCCACGGAACCAGTCAGTCCTCTCTCCTTCCGGCTTCCGCTGCTCTTCTTTCTTTCCTGGCATCTTGGAGACGGCGGCGAGACGAGGAGAGGACTGGAACTGGACCATGGCTGCCTCTTCGGCTCTCAGGGTACGCGCGCGGGCATGCATGCGCAGCAAAATTTCACCGTTTTGCTCCATCGTCAGTATTTCCTCTTTAACCTGTGCTTACACTGGCGCTGGAATAACGCAGCTAATCCTGGGCTCCTCGTCGGCGTCGCGTCGCCAGATTCTGTCCGAGATGGGATACAAGTTCACGCTTATTGTTGTTTTTTTTTGCGCCCTATCGTTTGAGATGTTTGCTTTAGTAATTTCTTCTCCCGCACCTTTCAGTTCATTCATTTTCTTTTTTCTCCGGGGGCTTTAGAGTGCGGATATCGATGAGAAAGCGATCAGAAAGGAGAACCCAGAGGAACTGGTGGTCGCCTTGGCTCATGCGAAAGTAATTCCTTCTTTTCTTTCTTCATGAACTGGATTATGCTGCCCCTTCCCTTTTTTGGTGGTTGCTTTTCATGATTATACATAAAATGATATTTGGGGGTTTTAGGGGATGGGACTGTGGGACTGGAGCTGGCACAGCAAGCCAACAATTATATATACTGGTATTTTGTAATTACGGTTGGTAGGCACCTAGGCATAGCGCATAGCTCTTATCTTTTGTCAAAGTAACAAGGGTCTTTACTGTTAGAATCTGTTATTTAGTTGTCGTAGTTCTTACTAACATTTTCCCTTTGTTAGTTATGTCAGAGTTTAGATAATGGTTGATTTAAGTCAGTTGCAATTGGATTAACCGGTTTGCTTAGTCTATTTTGTTTACATAATGGTTGATTTAAGTCAGTTGCAATTGGATAACCGATTTGCTTAGTCTATTTTGTCAATGTTATAGGCAGACGCTATTCTGGAGAAGATGCAGAACAATGGGATGATGAAAGAGATTCTTGATTCTCAAGATACTACTCTGATGATAACTGCTGATCAGGTATGCAGCCTTCATTTTTTCTGGCATGCTTTGCTTGATAATCTTTCATGAGCTGTGTACTTATCTACAATCAAAATGTATGGATGTGTCCAGAAACCATCATTCTTGCTGCATTTGAATGACGTGAAATCGTGGCATTCTACCATAGTATTTACAGAGCTAGTGCCCGAGTAATTTTTTAGGTGCAGCACTGCAGCTGTGGGAACATGCTTGTGTGCTAGACTCTTGAATATATGTTTACTTAGCCACTTTTGTAGTTTAGTCAGGATATTTGTGGAGCTAAAGGATAGTAATACCTGTCAACCTTGGATTAGAGAGAGCCATTAGTCCTTAGGAGTTGGTAGAATATATATAGGCACAACTAATATGGGCCATTATGGGTCTTAACACCCCCCTTCAAACGTAAGGTGGAAGCGGAGGATCTGAAGCATTGAGTTTGAATAAGTTGAGACGATGTTGTTCTCTTGTTTGTGCTTTTGTGAAGAAGTCTGCAACTTGCATTTCCGAGGGCTCACGGTCGTTGCTGGACAGCAGACCGCCTAGCAAAGAAAGGACTGCCTCACCCTCAATTTTGTCCCCTCTGTGATCAAGAGGAAGAGACGCTAAACCATTTGTAAGTCTCCTGCGTTTTCTCACGGGAAGTCTGGTTTCAGATTATGAAATCTGTCGGGTTGCAGCACCTTGCTCCTAACCTTGAGAGCTCTTCCTTTGAGGATTGGTGGGAAGGAGTTGTCGCAGTTCCTGCTGATCCAGCATACAAGGGGCTGCACAAGGGCTTGAATTCTTTGATCATACTTGGTGCTTGGGCCATCTGGAATCACCACAACCGTTGTGTATTTAATGGTGTGCAGTCTAGTTCCAGCATGGTCATCAATTGGGTCAAGGAGGAGTCTCACATCTGGTGTAGGGTTGGAGCCAGTGATTTATCTAGCATCCTTATGCTCCAGTGAACCAGTCGGTAATCTTTATTTTAGAGTCTCCATGGTCACGGGTCTAGATGTCTTTTGTTGTTATTTTTCTACCTATAATTCAGTGTATGTGGGTTTGTGTGGAGTTGTATGAGGTTTATTTTGCCTCACCTATTCTTCTTAATATAATGATACACAGCTCTCCTGCGTTTTCGGAAAAAAATATGTTTTGTAAGTTCATGTTTCACAGGATCATTTGCAATTTGAATGGCTCCAGTGCTATCACACAGAAGAGGTGTAGGAGTATCACAAGAGACACCAAGATCAACCAATAACCATCGTAGCCATATAATCTCGACAGTAGTGGTAGCAAGAGCTCGAAGTTCTGCTTCTGCACTAGATCTTGATACAACAACTTGCTTCTTTGATTTCCATGCAATAGGAGAGGAACTAAGGAAAATACAATAACCTGTAATAGAGCAGCGATCAGTGCGATCACTTGCCCAAGTGGCATCAGAGTAGGCATGAAGCCGAAGAGGAATATTACAATCAAGCCTCGAGATGTGGTTCCCCGTAAGTATCTTAATACACGAAGCAAGTGACCATAATGGTCTGAAGTAGGCGCAGAAACAAGCTGACTCAATATATGAACATCATGTGCAATATCCGGTCGAGTGATAGTGAGATAGACTAGACTGCCGACTATATACCGATATCTGGATGGGTCTTGTAGTGGTGAACCATCATCCGGACAAAGTTGTAAGTGAATATCCATGGGTGTTGCAGCTGTACAATCATCAGTCAGACCAGAGCGAGCAATAAGTTCTTGTATGTATTTAGACTGTGATAGATAACCCTTTGTAGATTGTAGTACCTCAATACCCATGAAATGTCCAAGAGGGCCTACATTAGACATCTTAAACTACTCACTAAGATGTTGTTTGACTTGAGAAATATGTTCTGGATCATCATCCGTAATGAGCATGTCATCAACATATTATAGGAGCAAGGTGCGCCCTCGTGAAGAGGAATAAAGAAATAAAGTTGGATCATGGTCACTAGGGATAAAACTAGTAGCCCTTATGACAGCGACGAACCTTTGAAACCAAGCACGAGGGGCCTGTTTCAATGCATATAAAGCTTTACGCAGACGACCGACATGTCTGGAAGGAATATCACCTCCTGGTGGTGGATGCATATAAACTTCCTCGTGTAAATCACCATGAAGAAATGCATTTTTGACATCCATCTGAGAGATAGTCCATGAACAAGATGCTGCAACAACAATCAAAGTACTAATTGTGGTCATTTGTGCAACCGATGCAAAGGTTTCATCATAATCTACTCCCTGAGTCTGTTGAAAACCTTTGACCACAAGACAAGCTTTATATAGCTCAACTAAACCATTAGATTTGGTCTTAATCTTAAAGACCCATTTACATGTTATAGGGACTGCATGTGATTGTAAAGGAACAAGATCCCAAGTACCCGTTCGATCAAGAGCATCCAACTCTTCTTGCATACCAAGCCGCCATTCATGAATACCAGAAGCTTTTTGATAATTAGATGGTTCAACAGTTACATCAACAACACTAGGAAATCCATAGCAATCTGGAGGTTCAATTGTACTACAATCACGAAGATGATATCCCTGGTGATTTGGTAACGCATCAACAAACTGTGACCCATCAACAATCTATAGATCATCAGAAACATATGAAGAGTCATCATTGTTAGTACAAACATCAACAACATGTTTGCCATCAGGACTGGCCATGGGACTAGTGCAAGGACGACAAATGTAGGTTTTGGTAACTGGTGGTTTTGAAGCGAAGTGGGAAGTGGGTGTTGAGGTAGAATGACTTGTAATGGGAATGAGAACCTCATGTGAGGATGTGGTAGACGATGGTGTAGTGGAAGATGAAGACCCAGATGGAGCATGGATGGGAGGAAGGCACATGAAAGAGGTTGACTCTGTAGAAAAAGAAGATGAATGTATAAGAGAGTTATAAAAGAAAGGTCAATTTTCATTAAAACTCACATCAGGTGAAATACGAATGCGACATGCTGAAGGGTCATAACATCTATAGCCTTTGTGCTCCGGATTATATCCAAGAAAAACGCACTCAACAGATTGAGCAGTTAATTTAGTTTGTTCACGAGAGGCTAACAACACGTAGCATGCACATCCAAAAACTCTAAGATGGTCATAGCGAGGAGTTATAAAAAGAACTTCACTAGGAGTATTCCCTGAGAGTTTTGATGATGGTTGTATACTGATGAGGTAGACAGTGCTAGACACTGCTTCACACCAAAAATGTGTGGGAACAAAAGAAGATATCAAAAGGGTGCGAGCAGTTTCTATGTTATGACGATGCTTGCGTTCAGCAACACCATTTTGAGCATGTGCACTAGTGCATGAAAGCTGAGCAAGAGTACCCTCTGAAGTTAGAAATTGTCGAAAAGAATTGGATAAATATTCACCACTAGAATCAGAGCGAAAAATCTTAATAGGAGCAGAAAACTGGGTGTGAATCATGCGAGCAAAAGACTTATAGATATAAAGCAACTCAGAACGACGTCTCATGAAATAAATCCAAGTATAACGAGAATGATCATCAACAAAAATAACATAATATTTATATCCACCTTTTGAAACCAAAGGAGCTGGGCCCCAAACATCAGAGTCAACAAGATCAAATGGTAGGAAGAAACTATAGACCACCTCCTTGTACAATGTTCCTTCTCGCGGGAATTCTGGTACCTTTTACTTAGGAAATTTGGTCTTCATTCACTTGCACCACAGCCAACTGCAAACTCCTTCCTGGAATGGTGGGAAGTGGTGGGGGGAGCAGTTATTGGACTCACAAAAAAGGGCCTTAACTCTCTCATCATTTTGGGAGCTTGGACTTTATGGAATCACCGAAATAACTGCATTTTTGATGGCTGCAATCCAAGTTTGTCCTTAAGTCTCAGAGCTGCGGATGAGGAAAGAAGAAAATGGGAAGTTGCTGGTGCAAAAGGCCTTGTTCATTTGGCTGCACCAGTGATAGAGGCTTAGGAAGTTTGAGTAGTATGTTTTTTGATCCCCTTATGGATCTTTATTTGTATGCCTGTTTCTGGCCTCCGTAAGGAGGTTTTGTCTGTAAACCATTGTTTTTTTTTCTATTTTCTTCTGCTTAATATATAATGGGGCGCAGTTCTCCTGCGCGTCTCGAGAGGAAAAAACAAGATCAAATGGTCTAGCACAATGATTACATCATACGAAGACAACGATCCAGCAACCCAAAGTTGACTGGGAGACGACGACCTAGACCTCTCACGAACTCATCACAACATCCTTCATGCGCCTCATCCTATGGTACCCGATCTTGACTTGGGGGATGTGGGTACAGCAAGGGTGAGCTCACATACATTCATCGCTCAACAAGTTGTGGGGAATAATGTGCATGAACTCGCCAAAGGTGGGAGCTCATGTGAAGTGTATGATTTACCAAAGGAGATGGTTAAAGCTGAGCATTGCTTTTAGAGTTGGTCAAAATTTTATTAGCAGTTACTAAGTATAAGTAGATACCAACCCAATTAAGTAAGAGATCGCAATAAATAATAACACCCGCGATGCAATGCATATGACAGATTAAGTTTAGTTCCATAAATTAATCATGCGAGAGTCTTGAGTTGCTCTTGACTGTGAGCACGACTGATATACCAGTTTTACACTCTGCAGAGGTTGCATCTTTACCCACAAGCCGTGTTACCCATTTGCCACGGGGTTGATCGGACCCATACACCTCTACCGAGAAAGCGAGGCAGAGTAGCACTACGAGGCCTTTCCAAAGTTCTACTAGTTCGAGAATACCCATTACAGTTTCAGGACGAAGGAAGCATAGGAATCCCTCATCCGAACTGCCATCACAGCAGTTCGACCCGAGAACCTCCCTATACTCTAGCAGTGAAGCCTCCCTGCTTGCCCCTTTTAGGTAATGTAATCTCTCCCTAGCTTTCCTAATTACTTGGCCAATGGTGTCCCATTCCACCCTTGTGGTAGCACGATTATCTCAAGTTAAGCTCCAAGTTCCAATTAACACAATGATCTTGTCATGAACAATAATTAATAACAACAATATAATTGGAACATGGTTATAGTTCAAATGTAACATTAATCCCAAAACGAAGTAGAGCAATAGCAAATCTACCCACTAGTTCATATGTTTGTAAGGTGTGGGATAAACAATACTAGGGAAACTGTCATGGGCATCATAGGGAGCGAGAGGCAACAGCCATGCTGGGATAAGGCTAGAGAATAAGATTGAGATGAGCTGGGATAAGGCTAGAGAATAAGATTGAGATGAGAGAATTGTGGAGAGTTGGTTAGCATCAGATAAGTCCAAGAAAATAGGAGTTAGTTGAGAGTTTGTAGGAGAAGTTGGTTAGCCATAGGGCTATTTATAAGTCGCATGGCAGCAGGGAATAAATCAAGCAAGATCATTATCAAACCAATCTCTCTCTCTCTTGCAATGACCCTCTCAAGCGCCTAGGGCTGCTACCCTAGAACCAAGCCTGCGACAGAGGGGTATAACCTCGCCGGAGAAGACAGCTATCCCTATGGACCGAAGGTCCATGACACCTGGTATCAGCTCCAGGTTATCCTCACCACCACCAGCCGCCCATCCCTCACCACCACCAGCCGCCGCGCCATCTGCCGCCGCAACGCCCTCCCACCCGCCCTCTCCAACTCCAGATGCATTCACTCGGCTCGAAGAGAAGTGGGATCAATTCGTTGTGATGTTCCACCGCTACAAGGAGAAGACAGAGAAGGAACTCCAAGCAGCGGTGCGGCTTCAGGCGGCAGCGCGAGGGTTCCTGGCACGCCGCCAGGTACAATCCCTTCGTAGGGAGAAGCACCTTGCTGTGGCCTCCAGGGCCACCCCATGGCCGTCATCACATGAGCAGGCCGTGGTGCGCCTGCAAGCCGCAGTACGCGGCTTCCTTGTTAGGCGGGCGGTGCGGAAGCTACACTTGTTGATCAGCTCATCGCTGCACCAACTCGCAACCTGCGCGCCCAACCACCAGGTCTCGTCTATACTTTTTGAACCCCCTGCAGAAGTCGAGATCTGGGTATGCAGCCCCCCTGCACGGCCAAAGAGGGTCGTCTCCTTCATTCGGGCAACTGCCTTGGTGCTGGACAGACCCATCATAAGAACGAGCTGGTTCCTCCTTCACCTTTCATCCAACGTGAAGTCCGCAGTTCAGCTCTTTCCTTGGGATCCAGGAGGACAGGAGGACATAGCTGCAGTTCAAATTTATATTTTAGTTCCACAATTATTTTGTATTTTCATCTTAAATAATAAAGGTAAGCCGAGATGTAAAAGGCTTAACCTTAAGTCGTGTCAGGTAAGTCTATGGCAGCTCGAGGACGAGCTGGTCCTCAAGGGAGGGGGAGATGTCATGGGCATCATAGGGAGCGAGAGGCAACAGCCAGGCTGGGATAAGGCTAGAGAATAAGATTGAGATGAGCTGGGATAAGGCTAGAGAATAAGATTGAGATGAGAGAATTGTGGAGAGTTGGTTAGCATCAGATAAGTCCAAGAAAATAGGAGTTAGTTGAGAGTTTGTAGGAGAAGTTGGTTAGCCATAGGGCTATTTATAAGTCGCATGGCAGCAGGGAATAAATCAAGCAAGATCATTATCAAACCAATCTCTCTCCCTTGCAATGACTCTCTCAAGCGCCTAGGGCTGCTACCCTAGAACCAAGCCTGCGGCAGAGGGGTATAACCTCGCCGGAGAAGACAACTATCTCCATGGACCGAAGGTCCATGACAGAAACATAATTGGAACATGAGGAAGCCTTGGATATGCTTACATTGACCTGCTTTCCATAACTTGGACATCATCATCTTGTCCTGCTTCATCTTCCAGTACATCGTCATCTAGGTACAATGTCCTAGCCCGCTTCCCATTATTCAAAGCTTCGTTCATCTCTTTAGCAATCTCTCTAGTAGTGTTAGGACACTTGACAATGTCTCCATAGCCACCAGCTACATGCTGTTTCACCCTCTTGATACCTCCTTTTATTTGTTTGGGGCACAAAGCACATTGAATCAGCTCTCGCTTTCCCGCCTCAACATAGTATGCATATTTCCATTCTGGATCATTTGACTTTGGCCTTCGTGATTGATCTTTGAGTGGGTCATAGGAGTCATTTGCCTCACTATTTGTTGCCATTGAAATTCACCGTGAGCAATATGGTTGCACAATCAGTACTCACCAATATGGTTGAGCAAATAGAGCTTGAATGATTGATTCACTGTTGGGCAATATGGTTGCACAAAATCCGTACTCACCAATATGGTCTGCTGTGGGCGCAGTGCTACAGTTCGTGGAGGGCCGATGGCGGTCTGCTGTGGTCTGATGGTTGAGGAGAGCAGCGGCTACCGGCTGGGCTGCTGTGGGCGTCAGAGAGTAGCGGCTGGCTGCCTGGCTGAGGAGAGGAGAGGAGAGAGGAGAACGACAGCTGGCTATGGCTGAGGAGAGGAGAGCAGAGCGGCGGCCGACGCAGAAGAAGAGGGCGGCGGTCGGCTGTGCCTGAGGAGAGGAGAGAGCACAGCAGAGCGGCGGCGACTGGCTGAGGGAGTGAGGGCGCCGCGTCCCAGTGCCCAGGAAAATGACCTAGAAAATGCTAAAGGCCCAGGACGGGTAGAACGTCTAAAACGCCCTAAAACACTATTTGGACGCTTAAACGTCGTTTAAACACTTGAAACGAACGTTCTACGCCCTAAACCTAAAACGTTCGGACGTTCCAACTTTTAAACACCTTTTTATGGTTAGCCATGCAGAATAAGTGTTGGACAGCTGACAGGTTGCAAAAAAGAGGTCTTCCCCATCCGGAAGCATGCCCTTTCTGTGATCAAGAGCAAGAAACAGTTCAGCATCTGTTGACTGGTTGTGTCTTCGCCAGGCAGTTTTGGCATAGCATCCTCTCCCCCTTTGGTATGGGCCACTTAACTCCAGGGCCAGAGGATACTAATTTTGCTGATTGGTGGGGACTAGTGACCATTCAGGTGCACAGAAGCAAGAGAAAGGGAGTCAACAGTGCCATTATTTTGGGAGCATGGTGCCTTTGGTTGCATAGAAACAGAGTTATTTTCGATGGAGATTTACCAACCATTGGCAAGGTGCATAGAAGCTTCGTCGACGAGCTACCCTTATGGGTGCTGGCTGGTGCCAAACACCTCGGAAGCCTTGGGCTTGCCGCTGCTCTGGGCGCAGCAGGCCCGACTTAATTTTTTCCTTGGTCGTCTTTTTGTATCTTAGTCCTATGGATAGTTTTATTTATGCTTGTTGCTGGCCACCATAGGGTGGTTTTTTTGTACTGGTCCTCTTGGACCTTAATTTCCCCTTCTTCTTAATATAATGATGCGCAGCTCTCCTGCGTTTTCCGAAAAAAACACGTTTTCTCGTTTAAACAACGTTTAAACGACGTTTTAATAACAATGATTTCAATGCAGTGTCAAATCGTATCCAAAACTCGACAAGTGCAAGCTTACGACCAATAAAAAGGTTGAAAAATGAATTTGCACTTTCAGACCTTGATGTTGTTCGAAGAATGCCTCCAAGCCAAATTTCTCTGAAATATGCCGGTATCCATGACTCACGGATGTGATACCTTCCTGTCAACCACTCATTGTTCTCCAAATGATATGTTGTTATCCAATATTGCCATCTACTCTCAAACTCTTCTATTGTTTCTGAACCCCATACACATGAGTTAATCATTTTCCTAAACTCGTCATTATTTAGAAGATGAGCATCAATTTTCTCTAGCAATTTTTTCATAATGTGCCACATGCACAACCTATGAATGGTGTTTGGAAGAACACTAGCTATAGCAGCCCTCATGCTAGCATCCTCATCAGTTACAATATATGCAGGAGCCTTCCCTCCCATAGCTTGTAGAAAATTCTGAAATAACCACATATAGCTATCAATCTTCTCATCAGCTAAGAAAGCAGCACCAAAGAAAATAGAACGCATATGATGATTGACCCCAGTGAAAGTGTCATGTTCGGGCGCGTCTACACGAGGCGCCACAAGACTCGTGATGTACGTCGAGCGCAGGAACGGGAAGCGCGACACGCAAGGGACGTACAGGGAGCAAACACAATCAGTGGCTAGGAGGAAAAGTAGGATTTGTTATTATCTGTTAGTTCCTAAAATAGGGGAGTTTGTTCAGTAATTTAGTTGGGCCATAGGCCATATATACCGTGAGACCGGATGGTGGAAATTAATTAAGAATATTGTCATCTCTATTCTATCTTCTTCCTCTCTACCCAAAGCCGGCGATCAGGGCAACACAGCATGATCGACGAGGACGGCTAGGGGGCATAACCCAGCCGGCGACAACGGACCACGACTACGATCTCCGTAGTCGGGGACCTGCTCACTTGGGCATTACAGCCCTTGACAACCTGGTATCGCGATCCAGGGCTTCCTCCTCACGCCGCTCTCCGATTCTGCCATCAGCCGCCACGCCACCCTCACCGCCAGCCACCACGCCGTCTTTGCCTACTTCCTCCGTGGCATCATACTCCGTCGAGATGGGCGACTCCGATGAACTCAAAACCACCGTGGCTGCATTAGCTGCCATCGTGAAGTCATTGCAGTCCACTGCCGAGGCCAATACCAGGGCGATCGCAGATCTGGTGGCCCAGCAGACGACGTCTTCCAACAACAGCAGGCCGCCCTTCGGCGAACCCCACACTGATCGTCCCCCACGATTCCAGAAATTGGACTTTCCCCGCTTCGATGGCAAGTCCGATCCGATGCTCTTCATCAACAAATGCGAATCATATTTCCGTCAACAACGCATCATGGCCGAAGAACGGGTGTGGATGGCCTCCTATAACCTGGAGGATGTGGCACAACTATGGTACATGCAACTCCAGGAGGATGAGCATGGCACGCCAACATGGGAGCGTTTCAAGGAGATGCTGAATCTACGGTTCGGGCCACCACTGCGGTCCGCCCCCTTGTTCGAGCTCGCCGAGTGCCGTCGCACGGGGACCGTCGAGGAATTCTCCAATCGGTTCCAAGCTCTATTGCCTCGCGCCGGGCACCTCAGCGACGAACAGAGGGTCCAACTCTACACGGGTGGCCTGCTTCCGCCTCTCAGTCATCAAGTGCGGGTACACAATCCAGCGTCTCTGGCAGCGGCCATGAGTCTGGCACGCCAGCTGGAGCTCGTCGAGTTGGACCGGCTGAGCCAGGCGTCTTCCAAGGCGGCACCGCGTGCTATACTGCCAATACCATCACAACGTCCGGCGCCGTTCCCAGCGATCACGTTGCCCACGCCCCCGGGGCCCCCTGCGAAGCCACTCGCGCTCCCTGCGCCACCTGTTTCGGGAGTGGGCAGCCAAGTAAAACGCCTGTCCACGGAGGAGCAGGCCGAACGTCGTCGACTTGGGCTCTGTTACAACTGTGATCAGCCTTATACACGAGGCCACAACCGGGTTTGCCGCCGGATATTTTATATCGGTGGCGTGGAGTTTGCTGAGGAGGAAACGACGGACGAGGCCCCCGTGTTCTCTTTACACGCGGTCGTCGGTGCACCGGCTAGCAGCACCATCCAGCTGTGTGTACGGGTGGGCGCTGCGGACTTCATCGCACTCGTAGACACGGGATCCACGCACAACTTCATTGGAGAAGAGGCCGCACGGCGCGCAGGCCTACCCATCGAGCCGTACCCGCGTCTCACGGCCACGGTGGCAAACGGGGAGCGCATCGCTTGCCTGGGCGTCATTCGGCAGGCAGCGGTCCTCATCGACAATCGCGCCTTCAACGTCGACCTGTACGTCATGCCCTTAGCAGGCTACGATGTGGTGTTGGGCACGCACTGGATGGCCACCTTGGGTGACATCGTGTGGAACATGGCCGCCCGCACCATGACATTCAAGCAGGCCGGCCAGGACATCTGTTGGCATGGCGTCGCGACACCAACCACGCCGCATCTACACGTCGCCGAGACAATTGAGCCCTTGCTGCAAGGGGTGCTCTCATCGTTCTCCGACGTCTTCGCCGAGCCGACCAATCTACCACCAGACCGCGGCCGCACCCACCGCATTGTGCTCAAGCCGGGCGCTGGTCCTGTGGCCGTCCGGCCCTATCGGTATCCAGCTGCTCACAAGGACGAGTTGGAAAGACAATGTTCAGCCATGATCGAGCAGGGCATTGTGCGGCGCAGTGACTCGGCATTCTCCTCGCCGGTCCTCCTCGTCAAGAAGGCCGATGGTTCGTGGCGGTTCTGCGTGGACTACCGCGCTCTCAACGCGCTCACGATCAAGGACGCTTTTCCAATACCGGTTGTCGACGAGCTGTTGGACGAACTCCATGGTGCCAAGTTCTTCTCCAAGCTCGACTTGCGTTCCGGGTACCATCAGGTGCGCATGCGGCCGGACGACATCCATAAGACGGCGTTCCGCACCCATGACGGACTATATGAGTTCCTCGTCATGCCATTCGGCCTCTGCAACGCCCCGGCCACATTTCAAGCACTCATGAACGACGTATTGCGGCCTTTCCTTCGTCAATTTGTACTTGTTTTCTTTGATGACATCCTCATATACAGCAAGTCTTGGGCGGATCACCTTCGCCATCTCCGCGCGGTCCTCAGCACGCTGCGCCAGCACGTCCTCTTCGTCAAGTGTTCTAAGTGTGCGTTCGGGGTTTCCTCCGTCGCGTACCTGGGACACACCATATCAGTGGAGGGCGTGGCCATGGATACCGCCAAGGTGCAGGCCATCCAGGACTGGCCGGTACCTCGCTCGGCGCGCGCAGTGCGCGGCTTCCTCGGCCTCGCGGGATACTACCGAAAATTCATCCACAACTACGGCATCATCGCGGCGCCACTTACTGTCCTCCTCAAGAAGGAGGGATTTGCGTGGGATGACAAGGCGGCCTCGGCCTTTACCGCGCTCAAGGACGCCGTCACAACGGCACCGGTGCTTGCCATGCCGGACTTCGCCAAGCCGTTCGTCGTCGAGTGCGACGCGTCGTCCCACGGGTTTGGTGCCGTCCTCATTCAGGAGGGACATCCCGTGGCATTCTTCAGCCGACCTGTGGCGCCCCGGCACCGAGCATTGGCGGCCTACGAGCGCGAGCTCGACGGCTTGGTGCAGGCGGTGCGCCACTGGCGGCCGTACCTATGGGGCCGCCGCTTCAGCGTCAAGACGGACCACAACAGCTTGAAGTATTTGCTGGACCAGCGCCTAGCCACCATTCCCCAACATCATTGGGTCGGCAAGCTGCTGGGCTTCGATTTCTCCGTTGAATACAAGCCAGGCGCAACAAATGCTGTCGCGGACGCTTTGTCCAGGCGTGACACAATAGAGGGAGAGCTGCTCGCCATGTCCACTCCACGGTTTGACTTCATCGACCAACTCCGGCAGGCCCAGCTCGAGGATCCGACCCTCGTAGCTCTCCATACTGCGATCACTTCAGGGGACCGAGCAGCACCCTGGTCCATCGTCGACGGCATGGTGCAATTCGAGGGGCGCCTGTACATTCCTCCTACCTCCCCGCTATTACAGGAGATCCTGGGGGCAGTCCATGAGGATGGTCATGAGGGTGTCCAACGTACCCTCCACCGGCTCCGACGTGATTTTCATTTTCCTCAAATGAAGCAATTGGTGCAAGAGAAAGTACGTCAATGCAGTGTCTGTCAACGTTACAAGTCGGAGCATGTGCACCCAGCAGGGCTCCTCCTACCGCTCCCAGTGCCCAATGGAGTGTGGACGGATATTGCGCTTGATTTTGTGGAGGCTCTTCCCCGTGTCCGTGGCAAGTCAGTGATTCTCACTGTGGTGGATCGGTTCAGCAAATATTGTCATTTCATTCCACTGGCACACCCTTATTCAGCTGAATCAGTTGCCCAGGCCTTCTTCAACGACATCGTTCGTCTTCACGGTGTCCCCCAATCCATGGTCTCCGATCGTGACACGGTTTTCACATCCATTTTTTGGCAAGAACTCATGCGCTTGATGGGCACTAAGCTGCGGATGACAACAACATTTCATCCTCAGTCTGATGGGCAGTCCGAGTCGGCCAACCGCGTCATCCTCATGTATCTACGCTGTCTTACGGGGGACAGACCGCGGGATTGGCTCAGATGGCTGCCGTGGGCGGAGTATCTGTTCAATACAGCCTATCAAACTTCGCTGAAAGATACTCCGTTCAGGGTGGTTTATGGGCGCGATCCGCCGACCATCCGGTCATACGAGCCGGGAGACACCAGGGTGCCAGCCGTCGCAAAGAATATGGAGGAACGCGCAGAATTTTTGGCAGACATGCGCCATCGCCTGGAACAAGCTCAAACATTTCAGAAGCGGCACTATGACCGTGGGCACCGACCGATTCACTATAAGGTGGGCGATTGGGCGCTGCTTCGTCTACGACAACGTGCTGCATCATCCCTTCCACAAGCGGTCAGTGGCAAGCTCAAGCCGCGGTTCTTCGGGCCATACCGCGTCGTCGAACTCATCAACGAAGTTGCAGTACGTCTGGAGCTTCCACCTCGTGCCCGCATCCACAATGTCTTTCATGTCGGGCTCTTGAAGAAGTTCCAGGGCACGCCGCCTAGCGAGCCGCCACAACTTCCCTTACTGCATCATGGCGCCATCGACCCAGAACCTGAGCGTGTTGTTCGCTACCGGCTCGCTCGCGGGGTCCCTCAAGCCCTCATCCAGTGGAAGGGAGCTTCGTCGGCGTCAGCCACCTGGGAGGACGTCGGGCCGCTACGCGCCAAGTTCCCTCAGTTCCAGCTCGAGGACGAGCTGGTTCTCGACGGGGAGGGAGATGTCATGTTCGGGCGCGTCTACACGAGGCGCCACAGGACTCGTGATGTACGTCGAGCGCAGGAACGGGAAGCGCGACACGCAAGGGACGTACAGGGAGCAAACACAATCAGTGGCTAGGAGGAAAAGTAGGATTTGTTATTATCTGTTAGTTCCTAAAATAGGGGAGTTTGTTCAGTAATTTAGTTGGGCCATAGGCCATATATACCGTGAGACCGGATGGTGGAAATTAATTAAGAATATTGTCATCTCTATTCTATCTTCTTCCTCTCTACCCAAAGCCGGCGATCAGGGCAACACAGCCTGATCGACGAGGACGGCTAGGGGGCATAACCCAGCCGGCGACAACGGACCACGACTACGATCTCCGTAGTCGGGGACCTGCTCACTTGGGCATTACAGCCCTTGACAGAAAGGTGCAAATTTCATGTCATATTGGTTTGTGCTGTAAGTAGTATCAAAAGATAACACATCGCCGAAATGGACATAATTCTTCCTACTAGTTGTATCAGCCCAAAACACTCGTACCAACCGACCATCATTAACTTCATATTCAAAGAAATAGTTCGGGTCCAATTCCTTCAACATATGCAAGTTGTCAATAAACATCTGAGCATCAACATCTTTGATTTTGTTCCTAAAATCACTATAGTAGTTTTGTAGATCTCTTTTTGTGCAGCCCACATACTCAAAACCTTCTGCACCAACTTGAAGTAGCCTGTATGCTTGTGAAGTGCCTATGCTTGCTTTATGGCAATTGAAAAGAGTAGTTTTTACCTGCTCACTGACACAACGATTGGATCGAAGTAAGTGGCGTTTGCTGGGTGTCACAAACTCATGGTTATGTCCCTCATGTAGACCTGTTATTTGGTACTTGCCTTCACTTGTGCGCTTAATATAAATATAAGCTTCACATCCACATCATGTCTCCCTTTTTCTGCGCATATTCCTAGAAGGATCTGTGAATTTAGTTTGTTCTTTTGATTTATATCCTGCCCTTGCACACAAAAACGCTTCCATTTAAGCACTCCATTAGAATCAAATCTCTTTTGCCCGATACGAACAGAAAAACCAGTTTCATGTGCATATTCCTTATAAAATTTCTCAACAGATTCTACATCGTCAAATGACATTCCTCTCTGGAAAGATGCAAAGTATATGTCATTAATAAAATGATGCATGATGCACTATATGAAAATTCAAACATAAATTATCACCTTAAGTATATATTTTTTTCTTTAATGGTGTCCTATATTCAACGTTCAAGTTGACTTCTCGGACGTGATCAGCATGATTGTGATCTACATTAAAACAATTTACGACATCCATCACACACGTGAACATGGACATCCATCACACACGTGAACATGCACTCGAACCTGGTAATCAGTAAAGTTTTGGCATGCCGTGTACCTTGCTCGTCGAAGCTATCTTCACGTGCGGCAGGAGCATCATCATATGATTGTACCTGGAGTTCCATGGGCATAGGCACTTGCACGAAGCTGCACTCACTTGGGATAATTGCTGCTGCATCATACTGATGAGGTTGTGGCATGGCCGACAGAACGGCTGCGACACAGATCAATCGATTCGGTCTCTGCAGCCAAGCGTTCGAGAGAACGACAGCGGCTTTGATGAGAAAAATACGGCGGCGGCTTCGGTAGAAAAATACGGTGGCTTCGTTGGTTTGTTGAATCTCACTAGGGGAGTTTTGCAAGTCTGCCGCGGTCAGCCGGTCAGGTGGGAGGATATAATTGTAAAATACTCACTCACCGTCGGATGCCTATTAAATGGTCTAGAATGGCGGCTTGCATGTTTGCACGTAGTCTGTGCTTGCACAGCATACGCTCCCATTAGAGAGCAATTAGTCCTTAGACTTGTTAGAATATATATAGGCACAACTAATATGGGCCATTATGGGCCTTAACAATATCAACCATCAAATATGTTAGGCAAAATTTGCTCCTTGCCATGCAAAACAATGCCAACTGGCTGGTGAACATCATGAAAACGAATGTTTTCTGGGCAACACGGCTCAGTGGATATTTTCTTGTGGACACTACCTCGAATAAAATATGGTGTCCAGAAAGCGAAGAATTTTTATTCTAAATAAATATCACTGCTGCCCATTTTGGTGACTTGTTCTCAAATGCTTTGGTCCTGAGAGAAGGTAAAAAGTACAAGCGTGATGCAAAAGCCAATGCCAAGTCAGCGTGAACAGTACGGGAGTACTGTTCATCTATTTATAGACGCGGGACGCAGCCCACGTAAAATTACATCCATGTCCATTACATTTGTTAACGGCTTATGGAAATCTGTCGAGGCCCCCGAAATCTTTTCATCTTTAAGTCGGTTCCCCCTTCTGCCATCGCGCCGAAGCTTCCCTGCGCACAGCTTCGGCTACACTCGACCTTCGTCTGGTTCAGGCTTCGTCCTGGCCGTGCTCCATATTCATAATTCTGGATCCGAAAATACCTGTTCACATAATCCACTCGGAAAACATTGTCAAATCATGTTTTTGAGGACCTTCGGAGGACGAAGGCCCCCAACAGTCTGTTGGGGTCGTGCTTCGGTACGCCGAAGGTCTCACACGAAGAAGCAGCTTCGGCCAAAGTCGTTTCTAAGAGATGGCCGAAGGTCCCTTTTCATGGAGCTTCGGCGTTTTAAACCGACATAGAGGCAGAATGACCTTTTTATACATGTATGTCCGAGTCAATGTTGTAAACTTCCGCAAGGGGCATAATTGTAATTTGTCACAGGCTGCGACCTGTGTCTATAAATAGATGAACAGTACCTCTGTACTGTTCACGCGAACCTGCTTTTTGCCTTCGCATCACATTCGTACTTTTTGCCTTCCGCAAGACCGAAGGTACATTTGTACTTCAAAGTCATTTATATTCATTAATACAAGTAGAGATAATTCTATGATAATATTTACATGTTTATTTCATGAT